>NW_024582520.1:916381-1007293 GCF_018398535.1 Haplochromis burtoni | reverse complement strand
AATTTGAAGGATGGGTCGGGTGTGTCCTTCGTGGCCCACCATATCCCAGAATTCAAACTCCAGTTTCCAACAATGGTGGCCGCTACTTTTAAGTTTTAAAATTACTCTTATTAATCTTTCTGGGTCACAAAATAAACGTTTAACATATTTTCAGGCGAGAATGTGGGTGTGTAAACTTCAAATATCTGCTCGGTTTATCAAGATATTGCATATTTGCAAAAGTGCTTTGACGTTTTCGGAGACGTCTGTTACCCACCAGCTCGATAGCTAGCCGAGAGCTCGAGGGTCACTGAAGCCGCCGAGAACGGCACAACTCCCAGCACATCATTTTCAGATCACCGCGGTCTTTTGCTACTCAGGTTAAACGTAATATGTGTCACTTAGACAACCTAAAAATTTTATTGTTTGTCTTTTTTTCAGTGTTTTATTTGTTCGTGACTAAATCAGTTTGGCTGAGATTAAAGTTATTAGATTAGATTAGATAAAATAAAATTTTATTAATCCCCCGGGTGGGTTCCTCCTTGGTTTTTACAAACCTGACTAAACGTCAAACAGAAAACTGATTAAACAGAAGTGTGAGATGGTCGAGAATTTACGCCAGTGTCCTGTTATATTTTAGATAGCAAGGAGCAGACGGATGAGTCTATTAAACTCCACCGAGACAGCAGTGATGCTAATCAGAAGGCTAGACCGTTCAATTTCACGGCCGTTTACTTCCGGCCTACCCGACCTTCTCAGGACCCGGCCTTTGCGGTCTACATGGGCCGGGTCCTCAGGAAGATGCAGCCCATGAATTTGGGCACAGCTAGAGATTAATAACAGATATGATTCAATGCAGAGAGGTCTATTAACTTTCCGTGTGGAAATGCATTTTGTGCTAGCTAATAATCGTCCAAATAAAATAAATCCAACTTGCACATAAAAACATTTATTCTTGAAAATTGGCTGTGATGATGTTTTCATAAATACGCCCAAAACGGTTTTATCCACACACTTTTATATTTACTCTAATTTAAGCTGCTGAAAATTCAAATAGATTTTTTTGTGCATCTTCGTGCTCGCTTTTTGACCGTATCAGAACACTGTTGTCAGTGCTCTGTTGTTGCTGTTGTCTGCACTTTAGATGAATAACAGTCAACTACAGACTTTTCAAAAAATTAAAGGAAGACTGGAAGAAAGAAAGATGGATGATGGACGTAGAGATTGATTGGATTGGTGGGGATTACTAGCGGTGGAGATATCAGCAGTGGGCATACTGTCGATGTTGATATTTTCTGTGAATGAAAATGTAGTGACGCCAGCTTTCTTTCCAAACACTCCCGATTCCCTTGCGTGTGTGTGTGTGTGTGTGTGTGTGTGCGCGCATGTGTCCTGAAGTAATGCTGATAGTCAGAGTAAGCTCTGGGAATTTAATCTCAGCAGAGCTATGCTGTTCTCCCCTGATAACTGAACATACACACACACCAAATGTCTCTAACTGAGGCTCATCACCCTCTCATTTACTTTTACAGAACAGAATTTCAGTATCGCTCTCTCCCTTCTTCAGCAATTTGCCACAGTGCCCTTTAGCAAGGAACTGAACCTGCAACTCAGCAGGCTGTAGGCGCAGGCAGCTGCCCAGTGGAAATGTGCTTTCTCTCCTTGATAAACGAAGGTTAATCACAGGGTTTATCACAGACATAAGGGGATATGCAGCTGTAAGCACTAATAGAATTTATTAGATGAAGAATGAAGCTGACAGATTTGCTGTAACACTGAATTTTACTGAATGTGAAAATGTGCACAAAGATGTTTGGCTTTATTTATTATCTTATATTACTTAATGTGGAACCCGTACTTTAAATGCCAATAAAAACTGAACACTATTTCCAACACATGGCACAGCAGCTGAAGCTGGTCGGTGGTTTGAGTTCAACAGGGGTTGAGGTTTCTGTGTTCTGTCATCAGTAGCAAGAAAAGCTCCAGTCTGCGAATGTCATCAAGAGACTTTCTGGGGCTGCTTCATTGAAAATCAACTGGAGCCCGACTTTGCGGACTCATGCTGCATTTGCGTCTTATGGGAATATCTGTCAGAGCAGTTCAAGGCAGCCATTTGGAAATATATTCTAACTCATTCGAAGCCATTAAGACATTTTGAGCAAAGCTCTCTGTACATTTCGGTCATGTGAAATCAGCCTTTTCTCCAGTCAGTTTTGTGCAGATGCTGTGGCATTTTATAGTTTACGTCATATCCTTCCTTCCTTTAATTGTGTTTTTTTACATTAAATAGTGTCTCGTGTAGCTCAAAGTGTAGAACGGCCACAGTACTGGACAGTACTCAAAGCAGCAGCATACAGTTAGGGTTGTTACAGACGATGCCTTCGATCTCGTCTATAGGCTTTTACACTTGACACATTATTTCTCCATTGATTTGTTCAAGTTCACGCAGCCTGCTTAAACCTTCTCCACATGATATTTGTAGTACTGCTGATTTAACTCTCTGAGGTCCAACTTATCGTCACTGATGACCGTAACGCTAACCTCATGCTAACAATATATATAACAGTTGTTCTTTTAAAAATGCTCTCTCAAGTCTTGGGGATAAGGAGACAAAAATTAATAAATAAATAAATAAAAAAACAACATTACATAACTAGACTGCATTGAAATGTCCACATCCTTCCAAAAAACTACGTTTTGCTTGATTGTCTCCCAAACGTAGTTTAGGGATCCAGGACTAACGTTGGGAACATCAGACGATGACGTAGACATCAGAGGGTTAACGATGGTCTATAAGCTGTTTCTACAATTGACAGTCCCTATTACAATGATTTGTTCAAGCTGATGCAGCTTGGTTAAACTTGCTCCACATGTTACTTTTAGCATTGTTGATTTAACCCTCTGAGGTCTAACTCAGCAGCAACCCCCGGGCCGTCCGTGAGTTGTTTGGTACCAGGCTGCAAGAGTTGAGTCTCGGGTGTGAAATTTATGGTTTTCAGGGTTTTTATCGTTAACTCAGCTTCCCTGGGTCGTTTCCCGTGTTGCAGTTGTGTGTCTTATTCTAAAAGAAATATTTACGTGTTACCATAGCGACCAGAGAGGAGGATGTTACTCTCAATTTTGTTGGTGCATTTCAGGAGGTCACTGCTAATAAAGTTACACAATTACACAGTGAATTCACGTTTATTATTATATTTTCTAAATAGCACAGTTTTTGTCTTGGTTGTATCATTTTATTTTGTTGTCTTTATCCGTGACACCTTAAAGGCCGGTCCATGAAAATATTGTCTGACATTAAACGATCCATGGCGCAAAAAAGGTTGGGGACCGCTGGTCTAACTTATCAATGACGACCCCAACTCTAACCCCATTCTGTCGCTCTTTTAAAAATCTTCATGGGAATCAGGGAACAGAGAAATAGTCATTTGAAGTAAATGTAAACATTTGTCCACAAAAGTACATTTTTCTTTGTCTCACAGGATCAGGGCTACGGTTGGGGACATTAATCCCAATCATGTAGACATCAGAGAAATAATTTTGATGTACGTTTTTAGGCCGAAGTTTCTCGCTCAGCATCATCACAGCAACTTGATAGTTTATTCCAACCAACCTGCAAAAACTATTCGCTGTAAATGGCAGATTCCTCGACAACCAGCGACTCTCATTGCTTCACCCAGATTGGTTAAACCGAACAGTGCAAGCTCTAAGACATCTTCAGCTTCAGCTGAACTCTATAACAGAAGTGAGCGCTGGAATTTTTTTTGTTCCAGTGAGTGTAAAATCCCCCTGTCACCGTACACAATGGAGCTTTGTTTGTGTTCACAAAAGTGTCGAACACGACTGCAAAACCGGCGAGGGATTCTGTTTTCATTTTACTTCAAAGTTTTAACCCACGCTTTTATCATTGACACCTCTGCGAGTAATGAAGTCATTACGACAATTTGCTTTAAAATAAATCATCGTATTAATCTATTGCTCCTAGAAATTAAATGCCGCCGATAATTACACCTTTAGCTCGAGTGGTGGTGTAAAATGCCCGTCATATTTTTATTCTTTGTATTTTATTTAACCTGCATTTAACCAGGCAGCTCAATTAGGAATAAACCCTTCAATGCATTTGTGGCGTGTGTGTGGGAGACAGCGAGGGAATGAGGGGGTAGAACGAGTGTTTTGGAATGACAGGGAGAAGTGAGGGGGATAATGAGAGGAGGAGGAAGAGGAGGAGAGGGGGAAGGAGAGAGGAATAGCTGTCAGGCAGCAGACAAAAGCTTTGTTTGAAGTGTCAGTTCAACGACGCATTTTTTTTGTGTGCATGTGTGTGTGTGTTTTCAGGTTTGGGTGCTCATTCAGACGGCATTAGACATCAGAGGAATATCAGCAGGCATTCCTGGATAAATAGAGGAGAAGAAGATCATCCAGGATGCCATCAATGCAAAAATGTACAGCTTTCAGGTTTCTGTATGTGGACAGACGGGAAGAAGGACGATATCAGAAATCAGTTTTTATTTCATGTTTCTGTGTGTGTTTGATATGAGAGCAGGTATTCTAATGAGACAAAGCCTTAAATGCATTGTTACCTTCTGGGTTTGTTTTCATGCACATCACACGAACCCGTGTACGTGACACTGATGGACAGAGCAGGAACATCAGAGGACCCTGCTGCTTTGTTCTTTCGTGCACACAGGCACACAAATGTATAAAAATCACACATTAACTCAAAGAGTTCTCCTATTTACATATGTACACATTTTCAAAGCGTTTCTTCCTTTTCTTTTGTTGTGTGGGTAGAAAAAAAAGTGCCGTCAACTCGCATGTTCTAATCATGTGTTTATTTCGGAAATAGTAAATGGGACATCTGAGGCTGAAAGTAAAACTGTGTTGATATCAGTTACAATTCCCAAGACTTTGCGTCACAGCTAGCCATTTTAGAAGTCTAGCTCTGTTGCTACCAAAATGTCTCTTTGTTAGGACAAAATGAATAAGAAAAAAGAAGTTCTGGTAGAAAAACTAGCGGCTACTAGCTACTGTGGTAGCTAGCACTGTTGGTGCACAATAACAAGGTTCCTGGTTTGAAAGCTGCCTGGGCCTTTTTTGTGTGTGGCGCTTGAATGTTTAACCTGTACCTGTGTGGGTTTTCTCTGTGAACTTAAACTTCCTCCCACGTGTTACAAAGACGTCCACGTTAGATTAATTGGTGAATCTAAATTGGCTATGCAAACAAGCTAGTTAGAATGCTTGATATGCTTTCACCATTGGTTATGTGGTGTGGCTGTCCCTGCTTGCTGTTAACATGGTCAGAAAATATTAAATTACAAATATGATGTTCTACTTTGCTTGTTTTACTAAGGTGGTTATTTTACTGTCAGTTTGTAATGAGAGGACAGTGATGGCATGTTCACAGTACTTTTTAACGTGTACGTGAGTGTTTCTTCATTAGTGCCCTCTTTTCAAAACAGCATTTTGTGGATTTTATAGCAAAAACTAAAAGTCTCTACTGCATTTCCCAGTCATTTATGGTCAAGCTTTGTGTGTTGTGTATGTGTGCGGCGAGGTGTGTGTGGAGGCAAAATGGGGAGAAGATAGCGACAGGAGCTGATGACAACTCGTTAGTCTACTTTAAGTGCATTAACAGCTTCTCATCGTGCGCACTGGGGGTGGTGTCACCCCTGCCAACCACCTGCAGTTGATCTAACGGAAAAACTGGCATTACTAAAAAAAAAAAAAATAGTGTTTTACCTTCTCTTTAGCTGTGGAAACAGAAAAAAATCTACATCTGTGGGACTGATTACTTCACATTATTTGCTTATTTTATGATCTGTCATGTTGATTTTACATAGTCTTATGTTCTTAAATTCTTCTCTACAAGCAAACAGCAGCTGAGCTTTTGGGCACATAAATTAAAATTCCTATTGGGAAATCACCGGGAACAAAAGCTGCTGTGCTTTGAATGAATGCTGGATTTTAATCTTTCTGCAAAGGTTTAAATTCTGTCTTCTCTGGAGAATCACAATATATTTTTAAAGGGCAAGTTTTAAATGAAAACAGAGTTTTTAGTTAGGATGTTTCCCATTTAGTTCTCAGAGCTGTCACTTTAACACAACTAATAGTGGCCCGTCACTGCAGGGCCTGTGTATTTGGGATCTTTGTGTTTTCTAACCAGCAGTGAACTTGTTTAAAATAAATGAGCATTTCCCCAACGTGAACCTAAAAAGGTGTGTTCTTGGGTATTAAATGGTGTCTCCATCACTGTAGGTACTCTAACATAATGGCTTTCTGGAGCCCAGTGAAACAAAAGATTAAAGCGAGAGAGAGGGGAAGGGAGAGAGGCCGAGAGCGAGCTGTTGAAGTGCGTGTGATACAATGAAAACAGGCCACTCAGGCACATTTCCGAGTGCAAACACTTTTGAGTAGAATCATTGTCAGAGCAAACACAGACTCTAGTGACTCTACAGGCCATTCTCACGCCATCTCATTTCACCTCTCTCCGACCGACACATCCCAGGATTCATTGTAAATGTCCGAAAGGGGCTTCTCGCCGCTCCCGGTACAATAATCAGATTCATGATAACGCAGCCTTTTACAATGTAAAACAATTTGAATTATCTGGCTTTATTTGCACGAGAGATATTTTCACAGTTTGCCGGTGTTAAAAACACGGAAAGCGATGATTTTGAAAAGGTTCGATTCTCTCTGGAGTCTTTTCATTCTTTTCCAAGTGCACATCAGTGATGATGACCTATTCTTCTTTCAGAATACAAGAGGAGCATTGTCAAAGATGTGTAATAATTCACAGCTCGGCTGTGAAGATTCTTACTGTTTGCATTAATAATGGAACATGTACTCCTTATTAATCGGGTGCTGCTGAATAATGGCCAGATAAAAGACTGGAAAGGATTTTCACAGGTTTTGTAAAAATGCAGCTTGGTGCACTGGAGAGAGGTGTCTTTAAACAGGACTGCCCATATGGAAAATATATTTATAAATCTTATAAAGTTTGTATCTGTCTTGTGTGAAACTTGTATGAAAAGCATATAAGAGTGAAAACAGATATAAGATCCCTTGAAAAATTATATAATGAAACTTGTATGTTTTGGATACTTACTAAAACAATGTATGAAAGTAATGAGAAAGTGGCCACTTTCATGAGTAAATCATGTAAGCCTTGTATGATTTACTCATGAAAGTGGCCACTTTCATGAGTAATCACATATAAGTTTTTACTATTTCTTTTCCATATGGGTGATTAACCAGACTTTACCTGTCGATTATTGTGATGCCAATTTATACAACCGGCCAGTTGTGTCACTGGTGTATGAAGATGATTGGCAAAGTTAGCAAATTAACTAACATAACTTTAAATGAAAGCAGGGTTTATTTTTTTTCTATCACAGCTCAATGAAAGGACGCTTTTATCACTCTTTCACAGCCGTGCTTTTGCAGTTACATACAGTAGATCACATGTCTAAGCTGAATATGCCGCCATGCTTTTCTCCTTGAAACCTTAAATGAGGTTGTTTGGCTTCACAGCAAACATGTTTGCTTTCATATCCTGAACCTTCTGATTACACCAGAAGTGAGCAACAAAGTTTCAAATAATTAACAAAGTTTTAACAAAGTAATCATAATTATTCTGCTAAAAACATCTAACAAGTGGACAAAAATTGAGTAATTGATTGGCTGACTGAAAATGATTTGAATTTTACTTAGTGACTGACTGTTGAAGGACTGCTTGACAATGATTTTTAAGTGTCCCGGTAAAATAAGTGCAGAGCTTGCCAGCTACTGTTTCTATGGCTTCTCTGCTGCCTGTGCAAGTGAATTACAACTGACAGCTGTTGTTAAACTGAATAAAACCCACGCCAGGGACGTACATCTCATGTGCGTGCACGATGCAAAGTAAATGGTGACCTAGTGATACAAACATTGTTCAGTAGTGGTAAAAGTGGCCACACACTCCAAAGGGTAGAATCCATTAATGTTAAATGTCAGAGGATGCTGTAGCCTCACATACAGTCATGTGAAAAGGAAAGCCTTTACTTTCACTAGGAAAAACTAAGTACACCCTTACTGCTTCCATAGAAACTGAAGCGTAAGTAGCTGAAGGATAAAGCCTGGATTATACACGGTTACGGAAATGGACAGCTCCGACGGTCAAGTAGTCATTCGTGTTAAACTTCTGTGAAGCAGGCTGCCTACGCGTGTAGTTAGGGCACCGTAGAGGAGGACTCATACCAGCTGTAAAGCACGGAGGTGGCAGGGTGAGGATTTTGGCTTTTGCTTTGCACCAACAGGACCTGAGCACCTTGTTGTCAAATTCAGAAGAAAGTCACAAGTTGCATTCTTATTTAGCTGAATTACCAGTGGTGGGGTGTGGTTTGTGGCTCAGCTGCGCGGGAGGGGTGGAGCAGTGGGTTCAGGGTGTGGCATCGGGGGAGGCTACCTTACACAGCTGATCTCCGTTATCTAATCACATCTCCCCATTTGAGTATGTTGCACCAGAACACAGAACTGTACGTGACGTGAAGCAGTAGGAGGGCAACAGGTAAGCTGCCGCAAAGACAGTCTGAAAATAAAAACACTCAACCTATAACGTTGTGTGTGTGGGTCCTTTATCGTGTCACAGTGGCGTCAAAACCCACGTGTGGCGGACCTGGTGGCCACGTCATCTAAGGTGTTTGCCCAGATGGTGGCTGAGCTGGCATCTGTGCATCAGGAGTAAAGTTGGTCCACTGCCCCTGGCCTGGACTCCACCGTGACCCTGGCCAATGATTTCAGCATAGATTGCAGGATACCTTTAACAAGCCAAGGTAGTATACGTCAGGCTATAGTGGACTCTGGCTCTATGCAGATCCTGGTCCACCAGACCCTGGTTTGGCCCGGGGCATTGCTGAAGGTTGATTGATTGGAAGTTAGATGCATGAATGCATACATGCACAAATATCCTATAGTGCAGCTGGAAATCAAATACAAGGGCCTTCTCCTGAGCCCAACTGGCTCCAGTAATTCACTCTATGGGAGATTTCCCACTAGAGCAGTCCTGTGATGACACCCTATGCTCAGTCTTTGTCATAAGAACTGATGGTCACATGGCGCATGAAGCAGAGCTGGCCTACCCGCATTCTGTATCGATTAAAGATAGGCTTTATAGAGTAAGTCATGACGTTCACAGAAGAGGAGAACACCTAGTTGTTGGTACCTAAGGTTATAAACACAAGGCGAAGCATATGGCATATGATAAAACTCTGAAGCGAACAATGGCCTGATTCTATTGGCCCGGCATTTGGGTGGGTTCGTGTGATGATGGTGCACGTCTTGCCTGGACTGGCCATTGAAGAAATCAATTCCAAAAGCGCCTTTGTGTCCGTTACCATTAATTGAGGTCCCCTTGGAGTGCATTGGCATGGACCTCATTGGGTCATTTCATGGGGTGTGCACAGGGATATTGCTTTGTTTTCGTTCTGGTGGATTATGCAATGTGTTACTCCAAAGCCTTGCTGCTGTGCACAATATCTGCAAAGAGTGTGGTGCAGATGGTGTTTCAAGTCACCTCCTGAGTCGGACCAGCGTCTACGACCCTCAGGCTGACAGGTTGGTGGAGCAGCTGAATAAGACTTTAAAGTCCATGATTCATAAGTTGATTCACAAGGATGAACTTGATTGGGATCACTGGTTAGACACTCCGTTGTTTGCAGTGTGGGAGGTGTCCCAGGCCTCTACTGGATTTCTCACTTTGAATTACTGTTGGAAAAGGCTGGGGGTGTTGGACCTAGTTAAAGAAAACTGGGAGGAAGCTCCAAGCCCAGGTAACAATGAAATTCAGTACGTCCTGGACCTGAGAGCAAAACTGCACATTTTGGGGTGATTATCACAAGAAAATTTGCTCCAGGCCCAGGAACGCCAGTAGCGCCTATACAACAGTGGGGCTAGACTCGGGCAATTTTCACCAGGAGACAAAGTGCTTGTAAAATTCCCTTCTTCCAGCTCAAAGATACTCCCTAAGTGGCAAGGACACTTTGTGGTCACACAGCGAGTGGGTGGCATAGAATATGAAGTGGACGGATGGCGGGGAGCCACACAGCTATATCACCTCAACCTCCTTAAAGCATGGAGAGAGGGTGAAACTGCTCATCTAGTGAGCTTGGTGTAGGTGAAAGATCAGTCAGGGGTGCCATATTCCACCACTCCTGCCTCCCTCTATTGTGATGACCATCTCACACAGGCAAAGAGAACATTGCAATAGTGTTTTTGTAGATATTTTCTCCCCCAGCCGTACCAATCTCATAGAGCAGCATTTCAAAACGTGCCCTTGTGTGACGGTGCATTCACGACCCTATCGGTCACCTGAGCATAAGAGATGGTTCAGTGGGAATTGGCTGAAATGCTAAAGCTGGGATTAATAGAAAAGTCATACAGTGCAGTGTGTGTGTGGCTCCATAGTTTTGTGGTGAAGAAAGACGGGTCCATAGGATTCTGTATCACAGTCTCATGCTTATGCCATGCCCCGGTCGACGAGCTCCTGGACCAGTTTGGGACTGTTTGTTTTTTCACGACACTGGATTTAACCAAGAGCTACTGGCAGATGGGTAAAACAGCAGCCATCGCATCCTTTCCACATCCCAAGACCAAAAGAAGAGGTGAGGTGGTTCTTGGGGTTGGCTGTTTTGTGCCCAGCTTTGAGGAGCTAATCAGCCCCTTGATCTGATCTGAAACATCTGACCAGATCTGGTCCAGTGGATGGAGCAGTGCCAGGCAGCGTTCATGCAGGGTTCTCTATGCTAGGCCGGATGGCTCCCAGGGCTAAGTTGGGCGATGGGGGTATGTGGCTGGGTATGGTTTGTGGCTCAGCTGCGTGGGAGGGGTGAAGCACAGGGTTCAGAGTGTGGTGTCAGGGTCAGCTGACTCACACAGCTGACCTCCATCATCTGATCATCTCCCCAGCAAGCACTCAACCTACACCGCTGTGTGCGTGGGTCCTTTATTGTGTCACAATTGTCATTAGTGGCTCCTTCATTGTGTCTTCTGCACACTCACAATGAACTCTGATTACACTGAGATCCGTTAATGTTTTGACACGACAGAGAGGGCTACTTCCCATCGTAAGATTTCTTTCTGTGGTCTGCCTTTGATGTGCAACCCCCAAGTCTGCCTGAAGGATGTTTCCATGTGGGAGCAGACCCAGTGACTTCCAAATCGAACAGACTTCTTTAAAAGTACGACAAAAATCAACGGAAAGGGGAAGAAAAAACGAGTGTGCAGCGGCAACAATGACACCGTAGCTCCAAACATTCAAACGTGGCAGTGCAATTTTTTCAAAGACACAAAAATCACACATAACAGTGTGAAGAAAATGCTGATTGCTCTGTTGCCTCTTGAAAGGAAAACTGATTGTTCCCTGATTAGCCAGATCAACCATTAGAGCTTCCTTTATCTCCTGATTTTCACCTGGTAATGAGGGGTTAATAATTTAATACTCACTTAACGAAGAAAAAAAAACACCACTCCTTTCACACACATACGTCCATAGTTAATCTGCACACTTTTAGCTGATGAGAAAGAATTAATGTTTGCTAAATTAGTTAATTAGATAATGACTGAACACAGTTAACTACATCCTGCCTTCTGTAAAATCAGAGTGAGAGAAACAACGAGTGATCAGATAACAGGTTAGAGAGAAGGACAAAAGATGGGGCGAGCAGACTGAGACACAGAGGAAAAGACAGAGTCAGACAGAGGCATCTGGTGATGTTAATGTTTGCCTCCAAATGCTCCGAGAGCTCGGCTCTGGAGACTCAGTGTGGCTAAAATAAACACGCACACACGCGCATGCATGCAGGATCCCTGGCCGTCTTTCTCAAAAACATTCATTAGGTGTTCATGCACTCAAACCAAAAAAAAGAGGCATACACACTTGTGTTATAAGCACGCATGCACGAAGACACACACACACACACACACAGAGCGATAAGAAAACAATGTTAGACAGGCAGTTTATCATGAGGGCAGGAAGAGACAGAGAAAGATTACAGACCATTCCCGTATTCACATGAACATAAACACTGTGTGTGTGTCTGTGTGCGTGTGTAGGTGGGGGTGTGTCACGATTTCAAGAAAATGACTCAGAGGGAAACAGGTGCATTTTGGGGAAATTACATTTAATCAGGGTAACATGAACTTCAGAGATATGTGTGTGTAATTGTCGAGAATACACACATGTACTACATATATATATATATATATATCTGTGTGTGTGTTTTATGTGTGTCTCCATGTCCAATGGCATTATGTTTGTTAATATCTGTATCCTATAATCCCTTACATGCCTGCACACATACACCCTGTTGTGTGTGTGTGGGCCTGTTAATTTCCACAGCGCTGTTTATATGTTAATGAGATCTGTCATCTAAAACATAATAGCTTTACTAATGTAATCACGGCCATTATCACGCTTATGATCTCTGTCTCAGACATTATGTGATGTCACATGCTTGTCAGCGGCGTTGGGACCCTCTGACGGTGTCTCAGGCACTTCGACAGCGCATCGATCGTTCGCACGCCGCTGACATTTCCTAAGCTTCCCGAGTCAAGGTATTATGCGATTCATGAAATTTAATTGAAAAGACAGCCGTGTAATCCTCACGCTTTCATCTTTCACATTTACATGTGCAAACACGAGTGTGCCAGGGCTCTGAATATGTCATACGTTTTTAGCTCATATATGCACATTGATAGAAATACTGTCAGTATTTTTGTGTATGAAGACATAGACTGACCTTTTACTGAACATATGCACGCTTTGATAGCATTCTTAAATGGTACTATAGCACATCTGTTGGTATAAAACTTATTAATATTAAAAATCATAAACTCTGTGCTGTAATCATATTAGATGTTAATTTCAGAGGCATTTTCCTTTGCAGTGACAGAGCACCGTTTCACTTCTGTCACTCAGAGTGATGACTAACAGGTCCCTCTTTAATTTAAAAAGGTACGGGGAAACACACCCGTAGTGATTACAGGCAGGCACAACCTGCTGGGTCATCAGTGAAGTGTGTTTCAGATTTTCAACGGTAAAAAAAACATATTTTAAGTTTTTTTGGTTACATGAAAGCACAATAAAAAATAGCATCTTTTCATGGAAACAAATTCTTCATTTCAGTGTTTTACCACAGGGAGAGTAGTCAGTCTAAACAGCTGCATTCCCCACAGCTGTGACAGCAGGCCATACTTGGCTTTTGGTAGATTTCCTTTGCAGAAAAACATGGAGATGTATATATTCTTAGACATATACTGTGTATAATAGATAGATGTAATCCCAGTGGTCAGTCAGTATTTTGTTATTGTGCTCTCTCTCTCTCTCTCTCTCTCTCTCTCTCTCTCTCTCTCTCTCTCTATATATATATATATATATATATATATATATACACATACATACATACATACATATATGGTCTTTGATCCTATGCCTTAGCTTTTTAGCAGCTAGCAAGTGAGCGGCTTTCTAAACATAACTACCGGTAAGTGACTTTTATTGTCTACTGTAAACCTGACTGAGTAGCTTCCAGAAAAACCAACAAGAACATCATAATAGGTCAACTCTTCTGGCAGTTTTACAAATAGGTTGCAAATGTACCTGAAATGTTATGTGTGGTCCACTAATGGTCTTCTTTCAGTTCATCGAGTTTCAGTTCATATTACTCCATATGAGTAATATGAACTGTTGGCCTTAATTAAAACTAGAGATGGACCGATCCGATATTACGTATCGGTATCGGTCCGATACTGACCTAAATTACTGGATCGGATATCGGAGAAAAATAAAAAATGTAATCCGATCCATTAAATATCACGAAAGCACCTCACAAAACTTGCAACACGCCGTAACTCACCTCAGAACGTTAGCACGTCGGAGCAGTATGCATCACGTGATAGAGCGGCTGTGGCATGCGGGACCTGTCGGTGGTCTGGATAGCATTTGGAGCTTCGCTAGCAACCCGGCATTTCATCTCCGACAAAGTTATCCCCGAGAGAAGTAAAGCAAGTGTGTAAGTCCATCTCTGAATGTTTGTAAAGCATTCCTGCGTTAAGCTTAACAAGCGATATATGGAGCGACTGCCTCTTCTTGCTGCTACTTCAATCATGAAACTGCTTAACGATCAGCTGATCGGCTTTTCTGTCGCGAGTCCGTGTCTCTAGTTTGCTTTTGGCCCACTTTGCACCAGAAAGAGGAAACCAGCGGCTGAACAACAGCAGCACGTTTAAGCTTGATCAGCTGTTGTTAGAATGTATTTAATATTACTTTCTACACCAGGATCTTTTTCTACGTAGCTGACGCTGGTAACTGTGCAGGGGCGGATCTAGCAAAGTTTAGCCAGGGGGGCCGATAGGGCATTAACAGGGAAAAGGGGGCACAAAGACATACTTTTCTTTCTTATTCTCATTTAAAATGTCTAGCTTTTAATAAATAATTATCTTACACCCAAAGTTTTAATTTGATGTAAAATGAATAGAAGTCAATTACTGTATATAGTAACTATTAAGTCTAATATATATACCCTAGTAAGCTATAGTACTTTTTCCTTTGGGAAGGTACCATCTGTGCAGTCTGCAATTTTGTTGAAGAAAGATGTTGAATCTATTTAATATTTCTTGAAAAATAATTGATTTCTGTGCATTTTTTTTCACACTGCATCAAATTAAGGTTGATTACGTCGATTAAGCATCATGAGGTGGAGCGTGAGGGGTGGTTCCCTATTTTTTATTTATTTATTTTTGTTGTTGCTGGGAGTTGGAACCCTATTAGTTAGGTTGCTTAATATTTATGCTAAGTACTCTTTAAAATACCAGAATAGGGAGGATGGTGTAGGTTTAAGTTTATTAGATTGATCAGTATTGCTGAACTATGAAATATTTTTTTTTGCATACAGGTATAACAGAATAGCTTTAGTGTAGTTGTTGTTTTAAACTTGAGTATGAACTTATACAAAATGCAGCAAGATATTTAAAAAACAGTTTTGTTGATTAAAAAACACTATATCGGATTCATATCGGTATCGGCAGATATCCAAATTTATGATATCGGTATCGGTATCGGACATAAAAAAGTGGTATCGTGCCATCTCTAATTAAAACTACAAAAAAGGAAGTCGAAGTGTGATTTTGTGTAGTATGTAACCAATAACCAGTATGACCAATATTGTTAACTAACTTAAACAGACACTAATTGTCACTGTCGTCAGTGGACCTGTGACTCTTCTCTGATTTTATGTCATTAGGATTGTCACCAAAACCAGTATTTATACAATACCTTTCAATACCAAAATTCTGAATATTCTGAGTATATTCATGATTCATGAGCTTTATTGTCAATACAGCAGTATACACAGTATACAGTGTACCGAAATGCTGTTTCACCCCAAGCCCCCCATCGTGCATTTATAAATATATAAAGGATACATCTCCAAGAGATATAAAACTAGGAATTACAAATAAATAACATGCTAAGACTCAGTAAATTTAAGGGATAAAAAGGTACTAATTACTAAATATACAATACTATAATGATAATTATACAATACTAACAGTGTGATAAACAAAGACAGGACATAGACAATACAAAGTGGATTGTGCCATAGTATATATATATATATTTATTAAAAATTTTTTTTACTTTTAGCATGGTAAGTACCAATTTTTCCAGAATTAATGGGGGCAGAATATGATTACAGGTGTTTTACCTATCATTACAGGCCGAAGAAGAACAAGAAGGAAGCCTTCAAGCAAAAATTACATTTGGAAGATGGTGAAATTACCATATTTTTAAAATAGCTCTCATTGTTATTGTGAAATCAGCAACGCGTCAAAGATGAAAATGTTTGCAATGGCTAATGCTATATTAACACTTAGGCTAACATAAGTTAGCTAACATTATGCAGTCCCTCATACTGTTAGCAGGCTACACTAAGAAACTAACACTTAATTCTGTGTCTTTTGAACAATGTATAATAGTATTTTAAATCAACAGCTGACTTTTTAATAACGAAATTTATGTTTAATTATATGCAAAAACATACAGTTTCATTGGGGATTGAGAATTGTGTACTTCCACTATTACTGATACCAACAACTGCATTTCACAATCGTGATATCTCAGTCATTGCATCATGTTTAGGCATGTCATAGATAAACATCAGATAAAAATCTGTTTCCGCCTATGTGCACCATAACAATAACGACAAGTTAACTCTTTGGAGTCATTATTGCAGATATGGTGAGCATGTTGGGAAACAGCTGCCTGTATTCACCCTCCATCTCTCTCAATGGGTGGCAGACATCCAATACGCAGCCAGTTTTTGGCTCAGACTCGGTCTTCACCATCTTGTGGAGGAAAATAGCTTGTTTAGCTGCTAAATGCTTCACTGTGTCAACTAGCCACATGCTAAATTTGTCAATCTGAAACCAAGACTGAATGAGATTGAAGTGGTGGCTCTTCTAGCCGTACTCTTCTCTGTAATTCCCCAAACTGTCATCATCACTTTTTCCTGTTTGGTTTCATTTGAATGCTGATCAAACCTAAATTTCTTTGAATAAAAAACTAAAGCTAGATACTTAATATGTTGTATTAAATATCATCAGCTAACAGCTTGAGTGTAAATATTTAGTCACAGCTACTGTTGGCTATTATTGTCTCCTGTATAGTATCAATATGTACTAATGAGCCACATCACAAAGCCACAGAGTGCTTTTCCTTGTTTTATTGTAGTGCCAGCTAACCTTGCTTTATGGCGCCTTGCAGAGTCAGATCTACCTGTTGTACAATAGGCTGACAACTTGAGAAAACACAAGAAATAATGAATGAGTAAAAGCCAATTATCTCCCCACAGTGGCATAAATAAACTATCATGCTGTTCTTACATGACCTCGTCTACTCTGCTGCAACACTCCGCCTGTCCTGCTTTTCCTTCAGCCGATCTCTCTCTTTCTCTGTGTGTGTGTCTGCATGCTTTTGCCTGCCAGCATGAACAAGCTGTACCGGACACACACAGATAAACACACACACACACACACACACACACACACACACACACACACACACACACACACACACACACACGACTGCCTGCCAGTTTGTATATGCACAAGATAGACGAAGGAGCAGCATGTGTTTGTGTGTGTGTGTGTGCGCGCGCGTGTGTGTGTGTGCATGCAAGTGTGTGTCTGAAAAAGATAATACAATTTTTGGGACTCCGGCAGCATTACCTCTTCTTCTATGTTGCTATGGTAACAAGCTCCGGACCAGAGAGTGAGAGCGAGAAAGATGGATAGAGAGACCCCCAAGGACACACACACACACACACACACACTGCAAACATGCCTCCACACCACCTTCTTCTCTCTCTCCTCTTTTTCAGACAAAGGCTTTTCCAGCCAATTATCCGTCCCCGGCACATGAAGGGTTAACAGCTGCTCGGTGTCTGTACCACAGAGATTTTACCTCGAGCCATTTGGTCTTGGCTGTAATCGCTGCACACTATTCTGTGGCGTTACACGTATGCCAGCTATGAGAAACAGCATTCTCTCATTGTGGGAAATGTTAATAACCCCACAAACACACACCCATTAACACACTCTCTAACATATCAACTGCTGCGACATACACTGGCTAAACAACATGCTGTGGCTAATATAGACGTCTGTGATCCTGGACTTCTGATGACTTTAAATTAATGTATGTGTGTAACTTTACATAGATTATTTGCAGGATGTTTTTCGTAAGCTGGTAAATCTCTTGATGAATCCTGTTCTAATAACAAAAGAAGCACTTTATAATTAACTGAACTGATAAAAACACAGTGTGTTTACTAAGTTTGGGCGATATGTAAAAATCTTCCAACCGACAATCGACAGTGCAATAATCAACAATGGGCGATATATTCGCACATGCGCAGACTTTTTGATGGGCAGAAATACAATGGGCTTAACAGACATAGACATTTAATAGACATTTACCTGCTCATTACAAGCAGCCAGTGTTTTACCCTAGGATCCATGCATCAGTTTTAATTTGGATTCAAAGCTGAGCAGGAGGGAGTCTGCTGTATCGTATTACACATCACAACAGAAACCAGACGTGATTAACTTCTCTTAAAGTAAGAGACATTCTGTTAAGTTCTATGGGCCATAGTTAAAATGCATCGTCTATATGTCAATGTACAGTTATA
Source organism: Haplochromis burtoni (assembly GCF_018398535.1). Lineage (NCBI taxonomy): Eukaryota > Metazoa > Chordata > Actinopteri > Cichliformes > Cichlidae > Haplochromis > Haplochromis burtoni. The sequence continues at coordinate 989,096 of NW_024582520.1, read as the reverse complement.
CACCTTAAACACAGTTATACTATAAACATTTAAAAGTATGTTTCCCCTATGTTCAAATAGCATTGCCATAACAGAGTGAACCTTTTTTTTTCAAGCTCTGAAAACACTGACATGATATGATCTTAGTGATACTGCAGGCTGTGTATAAATGTTTAATTACACATCCGTAAGCAGTGATTTGGAGTTACATGTTCTGGACACCTAAAAATTGTAATTTTAATATTCTCTCACCTTTAAGCTCCACTGTCATCGCCATAACAACAAATGCAGTCTTTGAGCTGGCTAGATGCTAACTCTTTCTGCTGTTTCACGATGGATTAAAGCAGTTAATGCTGAAGGAAAATTATAAAGGCGTAGAACATCAACACAAAACAAATGAAGCTGAAAGAAGCCCATGCAGCATTAGCTGTAGTATTGCTCCATACAGCTTAGAGGTACTGCAGAGCAGCATCATAATTCACTGTGGTTCCATCTCATGTTTTACTCTCATATGCACTGCATGTTCAGTGTATACGGTACTTTGCAAAAGACTTGATGCAATCATCATCATCATCACTTTGGTGTTGCAAAAACATAATTTTTTTTCCTGTAAAACTGTTTTATCTTTGGACTCTTTCATAGATTCATTTAAATTGGGAACAAATTATGTGGTTTTTTTTCGACAGGCTGCTATTGGAGACACAACAGTGGTTCATCCCTTGACCTAGTTGCCTCTTTTACGCTTCAGCGATTCATAGATCAGTGCTAAGTGACTTAGCTCCCCAACAAACTCAAACTGTTCCTTTGAAAATGGTCAGGTACAAAAAGAAAGAAAGAAAGAAAGTCGGGCTCCTTGAACCAAAGTACAAAACACTGAGACGAGGTTTGAGACATTTGCACTGTATATAAAACAATGTTGAAAGGTATTTTCTGCTTATATTATGTTAATGTACTGTTTAAAGGCAATTCCAGATTAAGTACTGTTTATCTGTACCCTGCCACTGCCGACCTCCCAATTTGCACACCATGCACACAAATCAATAACTCAATACTTAAGTATGTTTACATAGTCAAGTATTAAAACTAATTATTAAAAAGTATTTAAGCAATCAGTTTGATATCAGTGCTAGTGGTGACAGCTGAGCAGTGTTTACGTAGCCTCATCAGCAATTTTGATTTCCCACCTGATGCGTGCTGCACCTGAATCTGCCAAACAGACCTGATGTGATGTGCAACATTCACACTTATCATATGCAAATAAATTAAATGCAATGTAAGATTAATATAGTTTGCAGTTGACATACACAGGGCTGTTAGTACCACAGCAGGCCAAATTGAATTAGTGCATCCTGAATCAGTGTAGCAATATAAGCAGTCCATGCATCACTGCAATGGGGAAAAAAAGTAGAGGGCTCAACAGAGCGGCAGGACTAGAGTCATTTCAATGACACAAAATAAAAGAAATGACCTTTCTGGGAACTTTTATTTATTTATTTTATCCCCTACACCACAGAGTGTAATTTATAGAGAAAGTGCAGAGACATTTCAAACACAAAAACCACGGTGAAGTGCACAGACCAGCGACGCTGACCAGGCAGCTGCTGGGAGTCTAATACAGACAGCTGTCAGGGATCTTCTGTGAGCACGTTAATCTGCAGGTGTATGGAAATTTTTTGTCATTTATCTTATCCCCGATGGCTCTACCTTCAGCAGGTATGAACTTCTTTAAGAGGCTACAGTACAAAGCTGGTGGCTTCATGAACCCACTTCAGTGTGCTTACGGCTAAGACAGGCGCAGGTGACACAGGTATCACCCCCACTCATTCACTCAAATAAAAGCCGGGCCGGGCTGCCGTTTGTTGACTTCTCAAGTGGTGGAAGTCCATTGTGCCTACAGCTCTTAGGCTGAATGTAAACCCTCTGCTGATCCAGTGGATTCAGTCTTTTCTAACAGCGGGTCAGATTCAATGGGCACTTTACACACTGTATCGCTATCACATCTGTCACTACAGAAAAACCCTCAGGGTTCTGTACTATCATCGCCTCTGTTTACTTTGCATACAGATGACTGCAGGAGCACAGAGCACGATATGTCGTCTGAAAGACTGTGATGACAGCGTAATCCTGAACGCATTTAAGAGGCTCCTGAGTGCCAGTGGTGCTTTGGCTTCCTGGTGGAAAAGCAATCACCTCAATCTCAAAGTGTCTAAAACAAAAGGCACGGTTATTGAGTTCCTGCGTAACCTTACACTCCCATCGAATTTGACAGTGGAAAGCAAGACGATTCAGCAGAGATATGTATGAGTACTTGAGCTGTGAAACTGTCTACGGGCTCTACTTTTAAGAGCAATGATGAACAGATGCTCTTAAAATGCCAAAAGAGACTCTTCTTGAGAAAATGAAGATGTCTGTTATTGCAAAAGTCTCTGCCACAGGCCTTTTACAGATGTTTTACTGAGTTAATGTTGAGGTTTGAGATCATAGCCTGGTTTGGATCTGTGTCTGAGCCCCAAACAGGGCTGTTAGTGGAAAAACCATCATCCAAGATCTGCCCAGCTTCACAATGATTTACATGAAATGGCTCTTCGGAAAGTCTGAACAATACCTGCAGACTCAGACCACATGCTTTACATTAGGTTTAAACTAGAGCCAGCGGGGCATGATTTTTAGAACTAATGCTGCAACAGGGCCTGGCAGAGTCCCTCACAATCTCACATCCTCTGTCAACAGACACAGGACACTATATGCTGGACACCTTGACCCATCAAAGGTTGTCCTGCTGCTTGTCCTTGTTCCTTACACCTGAGGTGTATAAGGAAAACTCAAGAACTATAAGCCCATTTATTAATAGCCTACAACATGTTTGCTATATTAAGTTCATTGTTACCTACAGTACAAAGGAATTTCCCAACTTAAGAAAAATTATATCTTATCTCTATCTTATTTGTTTAGGTTTAGGCAAAGAAAAAAAGGTTGCATTTAAGATTCAGTTAAAAAAATGAAACTATCCAGTCTTTAAGTCATTAGCCATTTCCAGGTCCAAACTCTGTTTCAGGTCCCAAAGTCAAACAAACACTGTGAGTTAAAAACTGTCTAAAATCTTTCATCTTAATAAAATGATGAGCGTTGCTGCTTTACCAGGTGTAACAATTAAGTTTAACATCCAGGCATCCATGAAAACAGAATTTATTAAATTCAACGGAGTTAGAGGTTAGCAGGAAGTTAGCTCGCTAGCTTCCACCTAAGCATGATATAGCATGTTCTGACTGAGAGATTTCTGAAACGAATTCAAACGTACAGCTCCGCTATCACTTCCAACATAAATGAAGACAGAAAACTAAACAGCAGTGACGTTTGCAGGGTTACTGAAGTTGGACTAGCTGGTATATAATGATGTGCTACGTGATTGCTAGCGACACAGCTATGTTAGCTTAATATAAACACAGTGAAGCTGGAGGATGAACGCTAACCTTTTTCCACTCAATAAAAATTCATAGGAGGGTTCCTGATGGTTAGGAACGAATGCAATCACATGGCAGGATGCTGTAAAAGGACCAAACTTCAGTCAGGAGAACAACTGAGATAATCCATCCACAATACGAGGTTAGTCATTAATAAACTGCTGCATGGGCTGTGCTGTAGTTAAAAACTGAGCTTTAAAATGAACAGTGGTAATAAAAACCGACAGTGATCACTGACTGTTTTTAGGGGCTTGTTTAGATTAAATAGAACAAGATACAAAACATTAAAACATGTTAAAAACACAACAGCCTTAATAAACACAGAGTAGTTTGGATCCAGAAGCAGGCAATAAAAGATCATGGTTTGGATTCAAATATGGTTGCCCCAAGTTCAAAACTCACTTTTTTGTAGTCGTGCCTGTAATGAAAACAAGACTATTTGTTTCCATGTACACAAAAAAAAAACATTGCTTGACGTGACTGTTTCAGGTCTGCCACAAGACTGAGCTGGCCATTATCAAGTTGATGCAGCGTAGTCACATCTATGTACAATAAAGCTACTGTTTATACACCTTTGTCTCTGCATCAGTCTGTCACCGTCTTATCTGCAGACTTTACTGCTGCCTCCATGAGCTCATGGAAGCAAAGTAGAACTATTAAGTCGGAAGAGTTTTCTGTTGGAGAGATCTACTGCTACAATAGAGACTTACTACAGTCTCTTTAATTAGTTAACTACTATGTCTAAAAATATAAGCAGTACAAATACAGTAGCCATGCCAATAGCATTAAATAGCTTCAATTATATAAGCCTGTTGTAGTGTACTGTAATCTTCCCACGCGAGGCAGGTTTGGAAGAAAGTGCCTCAGTATGAAGCTCAAAATGTGTTTTATTGACCTGAAGAAAAAGGCATTAAGCAATAGTGTCATTAAAAAAACCCTAACAATAAAGAAAAATGTGACTATGAGCTGCGCTGAGGGCATGTCAACTTAGATATGTGACTCATCCCATCAAAAACATTTAAATGATAAATCTCAGGGGGTAAGCATCCATTTTTTATCTCCTTTTGTTTTGTTTTCTTCGCCTGTCTGCCGTACCTGTGGGCCCCGGGAAAAGGGCCTGACAGGACAGCCGTTGTTTTCTAGGTCAGCTCTTCCTGCATGGCAGACCATCAAGGCCACCCACGTACCTGGTCGCTACACTGGGGATATGATGTCTTAAGAAGCTTTGTTCTTCAACAGATTCAGACAGACAAGGACTTTGTGTTCTGTCAGTGTGAAAACGTCAGACAGGACCTGGAATCTGTTTTCCGTTGTTATCCCTTCACAGGCACAGGCTGGCTCGTGGTGATGTGGCGTTACACACTGACACAGTGAGGTCTGGGATATATATATAAAAAAAATCCACTAGTCTAGAGTCAGACTGAGGGATCACTTTGTCAATACAGTGGCCAGACGCTGGGATACTGCTACAAGGAGGGCATTGTCAAGGAATAACCTACTTGACAATCCATTCAGACATAGTTACAAGGGAAGCTCTTGAACTTTAAGGAATAACTAAACCATATGAAAAATACCTCCGTTTGCTTTCTTTCAAAAAAAGACAAAGATCGATACAATTGCTGTGGTATTTAAGTTTCACTTTCAGACACTGGGCAAAACAGCGGAACTACGAAAAATCATTAAGTACTTTACAACTGAACGCATTCAAGCTGGCAACGACATGCAGTCCGTTGGTAACAATAACAGTTAACTGCGATAAATTGACAAACTCTGTTGCCATCTATATACACACAAATTCACATTAAACAGAAATTCATTCAGTCCAGTAAGAACTTCATAGTTGCTGTAGGACTCATGTTACTGCAGCATGACATAGGGCTTTGGTAACATTGCTTTTATACAGGATTATATAACCAGAATGGAACCACCTGAGTCAAGTCTGCTGAGACTGACTCAGCTTGATTGTAATGATCTGCTATCTTTTCATTTATGACAAGAGTCAGTGTAGCTGATTAATCTAGCTTCACTCTAGCTTTAGATTTAATGTAAAAATGTAACATTGGCATCAACATTCTGATCTTCACTTAAGAAAGAGAGAAAATAGTTGCAATGTCTTTCTAATAGGACATTAATGAGTGTTGTAGCGGTGTAAATGAACACATAGTCTGATTCTATTTTTAACATCTCTTGGGGCAGGCAGCAGGTAACCCATCAGGTCTCGCCCAAGGACACTTTGACATGCGGACAGGAGGAGCAGGGGATCAGGCCGCCAACCCTGCGATTATTGCTCGACCTGCTCTATCACCTGAGCCGCAGGGCACAGCCGCCCCAAATAAATGTCACTCAGACAAGCCAGTCAACAAGTGAGCTGGAAAGAAGCAAGTATTCCGCATATCTCAGGGGTTACCGAGGGGCTACGAAGCTGCAGTGAATCAGGCAGCTGCTAAACAACAGCGCTGGCCTTTTCAAGGAGCTGGCTATGAGTCGAGGCTTCTGAAGGAGCAACACTGACAACATGTATTTTTATTTATTGTGGATTTAGCACCAATTACACCAAATGAAGCTTCATGTTAATATATATAGCACTCTACTTTTTTTAGGGATCTACTTACAACTTCTAAAAATCTGCAAAGACGAAAAAGACAAAAAAAATCAGAAAGCAAATCCAGCTGCAGTCTCGCCAGAGCGCTTTGTAACATTATAGAAATCCCCTTTAGTCTCTAGAAATAGGAAAGTCGAACATTATCTCTGACTAAAATAACTAAAGCATGATATTGTGAAATAAATTAGGAAAATATTACAAATCCTCGTGAAGCCAAAAGACTTCAGTCTGAAGGATTTACTCAGATAACATGGTGATTATACTCAGAGAACGAGAGCGATAGAAGAAGAAAACCTGAGAGAAACATATTAAGACGGAGGAATGAAAAAAAGAGTCAACGAAGATAAAGAGCAAAGGAAGGAGGATTGAATTAGCAGCGTACGGAGGGACAGTGGGAATTATGTGTTTATGTGCGAGACCTATTGGGAGGAGGTCTTGGCATTAGGCTTTGTGTTTATCTGTTATTTACAGTAACATTAACAATTTGACCTGGTTTACTTCTTTCTATCTTTTGCGGTTCCAGCCCTGCGGGGTCTGCGACTATTGTTTTTCTTTTTGCTCAGGTTTATTATTTTTATTATTCTCCATCTGCTGTTTCACAGCCTCCCCCTGAGAACCTGTAAACTTGTGTATAACAACATATCTAATGATGTGCAAATGCTTCATAACAACAGTGCTTCTGTTTGCCTAATGGTGGCGCTAAAAATAATATCCAGCACCATAAACAGCCGTTGCTGTTAACTCCTTACATACTAATTTACTGTATTTCATTTTGTGCTAATGTCTGAAAATGAAGTGCCAAAGATTACCAAGCTGTTACCAAACAGACACAGGAACTGTCGATGGACTCTAGTAAAACTATAGCTGGACTATTGATTTTAATTTGTGGCAGCATTTCAGAAATCTACAGTCTTTGTTTTATTCTAAGAGATGATGAGGTTTCTCTTTCTTTATTAACACGGGAAACACGAGATTCAACCCTCATCTACACACAATAGTAATAAAACTAGAACACTAAATCCTAAGACCACAAATCGACTGAACGTTACCCACGCCAGTGTTCTCCAAACTTGCTTTGCTTGTGGCAACTTAAAATAAAGCAAAAACGACCTGAGAGGCTTTTTTACAGGCTTTGGAGGGAATATTTCCACCAGCAGAAGGAACTTAAGCGCACCTCGTGACAATACAATCAATGTTCCCCCTAATTTTTCATGTGTCTGAGCGAACACACAAACTCCCTGAGCGGTCCCTTGGATCACTGTGAGCGACATCAGACGTGTGCACTGTGGTCACGCCAGCATCCATCCAAGTTACATGTTTATTAAAATAATCAAATTACAGTGTTTACATTTATGTTAGACTACTTTTAATTAACTGCTTTAGCCCACTTACAATGACAATTTTAAAAAATCTAGTCATTGGCCTGTGTAGCATGTTAACACTATTGAAAGTAAAAATAACTTGAACTCCAATTTTGAAAACACAACTTTCTTTTTTTTCCCTTTTTTTTTTTTATAAAGCTCTGACTTGTATTATGAGTCTGTGGTCTGGGAGAGAGTCCTGTCAGCAAAATATAGTATATAATGACCAATGTTGGGCAATTAATTATATAGTTACTTCTTCAAAAAAGTAACTCACTTTGGCAAACAAAAAAGTTTTTTGCAGCTAATTTTTTTTATATGCAGCCAAGGCGTTTTTAAATAAACATTTCAAACTATTTACAGAACAATCAGCTGTTCTGCATCAAATCTGATGCCAGACAAATTATTTGTGCCACTCCAAAAATTAAATTCCTGTCCTCTATGAGATAAAGGAGAACAACAGCCTGATACCTGCAGGCCTGACAACAGGAGATGTATCACTCCTGTAACACCTGTAACATTCAGCAGTCGCCTCATTGTTCTGACACACACAACAAAACTATCCGGTTGTTCAGTCTGACGTCACTAGCCGTGTCTGGACCTAAACTCCGCTGCAGGTCCATATATCAAACGATCACTATGGCATTACTGAGAGTTGAAAAACTGTCTAAAGTCTTTCATCTTTAATAAAATGATCAGCGTTCTGCTCTACCAGGTGTAACAATTGAGTTTAACATCCAGGCATCCATGAAAACGGAATTTATGACATTTAACGGAGTTAGAAGTTAGCAGGGAGTTAGCTCGCTAGCTTCTATCTAAATACAATATAGCATGTCCTGACTGCGGGGTTTTGGAAACAAATTAAAACGTACAGCTCTGTTATCACTTCCAACATAAATGAAGACAGAAAACTAAACAGCAGTGACGTTTGTAGGGTTACTGAAGTTGGGCTAGCTGGTATATAATGATGTGCTACGTGACCGCTAGCGACACAGCTATGTTAGCATAATATAAACAAGCTAACTTTTTTTCCACTCGATAAAAGTTAACGTGAGTGTTCTCGGTGGTCAGGAACAAATGTAATCGCATGGCAGGATGCTGTAAAAGGACCAAACTTCAGCCAGGAGAACAACTGAGATAATCCATCCACAATACGAGGTTAGTCATTCATATACTGCTGCATGGGCTGGGCTGTAGTTACATCCTAAGGTTTTAAAAACTGAGCTTAAATAAATGATTAGTGGTAATAAAAGCCGAGGGAGGTCAACAGTGATCACTGACTGTTTTAGGAGCTTTTTGAGATCAAATAGAAGAAAATACATAACATTAAACATGTTAACAACACAAAAGCCATATTAAACGCAGACTACTTTAGGCCCGGAAGTAGGATTCGTCGTGTCATCACTGAACAACCGGATTGACTACACTACACACTAACTACACAAGATTTGCGCTAAACGTTGCAAATCTCTCACATCTCAAAACACCGCCGTCACTCCTAAAACTTCCCCCCGTTTCTTAACAACTAGATGCCACGTTGCCATATCATTTTTTGATTGGTCAACATGGTACATTTTTTGGACGAATAGGAAAGGGACAGGGGGGTGGGGTTTGTTTTTGCTCACAGGCGGAGAGCGCTTTCGAGCCTTTTTTTTACAGTTTCTTAGATATTTTTATCATAACTCTGGTTCACATGGCTGGTCAACACAATTTAAAAACTGGTATGAAGTCCACAGTTTTTCCGTCAATTGTTCCGTCTGTCCTGCTCACATCTCCAATGGTTGTACACGTTGTCATTAACGTGGCTTCACTTGCTAGCTAAAACACCGGTGTCGGCACATAAGGACGCTGTCATAGCCTGACAACGACGTTGATTAGCTGCGTATATACGAATGTGAATCGCATCATTGGCTGGACTATGGGATAAGGTGGCATCGTTCTAATCCCATACGGGAGCAGCCAGTCACTTACTGACTAACACTGCAAAACAGAATTGTTAAAGTTTTCATTTTAATTTCAATTCAGGTTAGATTTTTTTTGTGCGCAACGCAGATTTTCTGTGCACAGAGACCATGCCAGCAGTGCGCAATTGCGCACGTGCGCAGTTTAGAGGGAACATTGAATACAATATATAAAACAATTTAATATTCTGCAAACATAAACATGGTCTGCATGGCTCTTGAACTCTGATGGACAGATTTGCAGTGAGATGCTACTTAGATTGTAGGCAAATAATATGCAGATGTTTGTCTTGCTCCACTGGTATGAGGACACAGTGTTGCTGTTGCAGGCTGGTGTAGATGCAAACTAGCTGCACAGTTTCCTGGATCCTGAACACAACCTGACCTGCTTTTAATAACAAACTGCTTAGCAGATCACTGCCTGCCATAGTACACTCAATTCTGCCTGAGATAAGATAGGTGTGAAAAAAAGGTGTGAGCAACAAAGCGTTTACAAAAACAGAACCTATCCAAATATGTAAAAACAAGCTTTTAAATTCTGCAGAGTTAGTCTTTTTTACATGGAAGTCTATGGGACTGACCCACATTTGAAGCCAGCCTCAAGTGGGCATTAGAAGAACTGCAGTTTTTTGGCACTTCTGTGTTGACTTTATTTTTAGACATAGACATTAGAGCTGGGTATTTAACTGGTATCCATAGACAGTGTAAAACATGGACGTAGCTTCCAGCTCAGAAAAATGAAATTTAGCGGAAGGCCTCCAGCTGGTAATAGTTGTGGTCGCAAAAAGATTTCTGGTCCGTCAGACTTTTATGGGAAAACAGCTTTCTGACTTGACTGCTGCAAACACTTTCCTGATGAGTTAATGGGCTCAGTCACTTGTTTTGTATCAAACTGAATGGAAAAGTAAGCTTTGTAAATCTTGAGTGTCTGTAGTATAAAACTATGCATTCATTAGCTAATGAGGTTTCAATCACGAATCGTCAACCAGTGAGTGTCCGACTTCACGTGCACTTTCTTGTCACATCCATTGTTTTGCAGCATAGCTAATCTCAAGGTTTAAAAATGGGATTTCAGTCAGTGGGTATCTATTTCCCTTGTTTATGTCCTGTATTCCAGCATCACACAAAAAAATAAATAAAACAGGTGCAGGCCGTGCACAACAGTTATAGATTAAGAATTCCAACCTGTATAATTTATTCAGCGTTTTAAATGATTTCGATTGATTTTGTTCTGTAATCTTTTTGTCAGTAGGAAAGCGTAACCACCAAATATCAAGCTTATCTCGGAAGACTGAGTTTAAAGATCTATAAATGGTTTTCCAACAAGGGGAAAATGAAAACATTGAAACAGCAAACATTAAAAAACTTCCTCCCTCTAGTCCAATCGTCTTTTGAATAGCAAAATAAAAGCTACATGAGAGGAAAGTAATGATGAGAGCACATCAAAGAGATGATCTGAAAGGCAAACGTCGAAACAGCAGTGAAGAGATGCGGGATTATGGACAACAGTAAACACAAACAGTATGACCAACTGAGTGTATATTTGTATATGTGCTCAAGGATAAAGCAAGTGAATCTCTGTTGGATACGAGCATCCAATGCATGTATATTGTGATGCTTCATCTGTCTCTCTCTCTCTCTCTTTGCCTTGTTGCGTGAGTGAGGTCGTGAGGCTCAGAGGGGACAAGGACCGGGAGTAAGGAACTGCTCACGCACTCTCCAAAATGCATCAGGGTCTAATTCCCGGCAGCTAAAAGATGTCCTGAGGCTACTTTTAAAAATCGTGCTGATAAATCAAGCTTCAGCTGACTTCATCAGTCATCATTTGTGTGTGTGTGTCGCACTTAATGAAACTAAAACAAGGCAGACCATCAATTACACAAAACAACACCTCAGGATCGATATGCATTTAGACAGCCTGTGCGTGGTTAGAGATGTGCACGCGCGGACACCCATAATGCAAATGCACACATGAGCTCTAGTAGAAGTCAGACACACGCACACACACACACACACACACACACACACACACACACACACACACACACCACACACACACACACACACTTAGCCTATTGATTGAGCTCCCTGTTAGCCATTTTCTCCACTGGCTGTATGGGCAAACTGAAGGGTTACAGCTTGCAGTCTGTTCCCACTAAACCACTGTCATCTATCTACAGGTTAATGAGGCTCAACCAAGGTTATTTTTTTCTCTCATCTTTACTGTGCTTAGCAGCAGCGTCAGAATTACACACATAATAAAAAATATCCAAGAGATGGTAGAACTACATGTAACTAATGTTTATTTGTGATACAAATCTGGGTATACACCGTTAGACAACTGCAAAATAAAATAAAAACATGATTAAGACACAGTATACATATTGGATGTACTGAGATATTCCTGTTGCACGACTTGCAGACACTGAGTGAGCGCTCTAAAAGATTAATTAGCAAAAATACATAAACAATCTACGTGTTTCGTGGGCGATCGTGGCTCAGGAGTTGGCAGGTCGTTTTGTAATCGGAAGGTTGCCGGTTCGAGCCCCGGCTCAGACAGTCTCGGTCGTTGTGTCCTTGGGCACTTCAACTGTTGCCTACTGGTGGTGGTCAGAGGGCCCAGTGGCGCCAGTGTCCGGCAGCCTCGCCTCTGTCAGTGCGCCCCAGGGTGGCTGTGGCTACAATGTAGCTGCCATCACCAGTGTGTGAATGTGTGGATGACTGAATGTAGTGTAAAGTGCTTTGGGTCCTTAGGGACTAAGTAAAGCGCTATACAAATACAGGCCATTTAGCATTCTCATTAGAATTTACTGCTGCATGTGTTCCCACTGTAGGAAACTCGGTTTCTTTCGTAGTCACAATATGCAAGAAAAGTCTTTGCCTGCTACAAGATTCATCAGATATTACTGCTGATCAAATAAATGAAACAGAGAATTAAATATGCACCATCCTCTCTATAGACTGTATATAAACGATAGAAACAACCACGACGTCACCCACTGGTTAGCAATCATTTCTGTTCTGCTTCTTTGCTTCTGCTTGAACTTTGCTGATCAGACAGTTTTTAATCAGCATGAAATAAACTGAGTGAATAAAGACCATGAACTCAGCAGGAAACTGTTTATACAGGTTAACAAAGAAAGCAATAGTCCCACAGATTTCTATAGGACCTTTCTGCATCTACAGTTATCGCCATCTGGTGCTTTTAGACAGAATGCAGGCTTAGCACTTCCACATTGGCTCATTTTTCCAACTGGGAAGCTACATCCATCTCTCTTACTGCCTGTGAGGGTAAAGCATACTCTGCTTTATCTTCTTTTTTTTACTGTAATGTGTGATTGATACTTCTGTGTATATTTTAAATCCTCTACTTGTGCGGGTTGTGCCTGCATTGCATTATGCATTTTCAGTAGATCACGCTATTTGGAGCTTCTCACTTCGAGTTGATCCAGTACTACTGAAGGAGAGTGGACATTATGTTACGGCATAAATTGCGGCATAGGGTTGCGGTCACGACGTCTACATTTAATGCATAAGAATAAGTAGCAGAGACGATATCTTACACATTGCAGATCATCATTGATAAGACTTGACAAGTTACTGACACCATAAACTCATTAGGAAAGCTCATAGAGCAATGGAGCTGAAGAACTGTTTCCCTGAGAGATTCATTTTGGATCTATAGTTGTCCCTGCTGGCTATTAGGAACAAAACGCAGACACATTTGTTTTAATCATCTGTGTCCATCATTTATATACAGTTCATAGTCCTATCTCTTGATCTAGATTGAACCATGTGACATAAAGTTTCTATAGCTGTAATAGCTATTATTGGTGTCACAAATGTGGCTTTGAACATGATAGCTTTGATTTTATGCTGAGCAAGCGTATCGACCGAAACAGCAGAATGTTAAAAAAAAATCCAAAAATCCATGGGATGGGTGTAATGGTACCAGTACCAATGGTACTGGTGAGAAGACATATGGTTGAGGAAGTCTGCTTTGACGATATGAGATGAAATTGAATTAGATAACAGATACATAGATGAATACTGTATTGATCCCACAAGGGAAATCACTGCGTTACAGCAGCAGGATAAAGAATAAAAATAGTTCAGCCTACAAAAAATAAACCCTGTTGTTAAAGTCAACTTGGCACAGGTGGATAGTAAGAGCCTTACCCTGTGAGGAAAATGTTTGTAACTGTGATAAAAATAAATGCATTCATAAATATTATGTACATTATAAATGATAAGAAATAGCGACAAAAAGGTATAATAAAGAAATATGTGTGTGGAATTTCTTTTATTTTTTTATTTTTTTTCCTGGACCCATTTTGTGCTGTTAAATTTCTTTAAAAACTCTCATCTCCGTCTGAATGTTTTCCTGTACCCTTTCCTGACATGTCATATTTCCACTTCATTTAGCTGAGTTAATTAGAGCGGCCAACCTGACTTTCGCTGGCACAAAAAGCGTTACGCAACGCAGCGGCAGTCCAGTTCACGACCGCAGACAAAACAAATGCGACCCTGCATGGCTTCATTCGAACTTATTGTCTTGGCAGAAACATTCAGATTTAGCTCGGGGTGAAATCGACGACAAACGCAAACAAGTCTGCCGTACAGATGAGATTACTTTTTATACCACTGTTCGCTGTGCTTGAAAAGCAGGGGAAATTTCTATTGAAGGGGTGTGTGGGCATATTTGGAAGTGCTGAAAAAGGAAGAAAAAAATCAGGCGCAGCAAATGTTACATGAAGTCTGCAGTAAGATGTGCCCCATGTCAAATGTACAAAACAAATGAGCTGTTTCTTTCTTTTCAAGCATAGATGCAGCACCTTCAGAGCAGCTCTGCTGAGGAGGAGATGTTACAGGGCAACACGGAAAGTAAATGCTAATGGCTATCACACAGACACCCTGTGAACCCAGCATGGGAGCCTGCCAAGGACTCCTAAACCGCAGCTTGAAAACCACTAGGGTTACACACACACAGCGCAGGCATACCGAGACACGACGCTGAAGCAAAGGAAGCACAGAGCAAATGAGATACACAAGCTCACACCTTCACACAGAAAATGGATCTCTGAGTCCTGCTGGCTTTCAGACAGACAAATTGTCTGTCTGCAGATAATGGAGCCTCAGAAGTGAGGATGAGGAGCCATCCTGAAATTCATATATTAAAAAAAGAGAGAGCGAGACTGAAGAAGATGCGTGACGAAGAAAAAGTCAGAATGAAATAGGAGAGCGCAAAAGAAGACATCTGGACGGAGTAATAGAGATAGGAGCGACTCAGACAGAGAGGGGGCATGTTAATTAGGGACTAGGTTGATAACAAATGTATTAGTGGGCCTCTGAGGGAAGGCATATGGAGAGGCAGGGAGAGGAAGCGGGGTGAGAGAGATAGGAAAAGGTTAACAGAAAGAGGAAAGAGAGGGGAGACACCAAAGAGAAAGGCACAGAGAGACGCAGGATAATTATGAATTAGTTGATAAAGAGGTAATAAATGTCCTGAAGGGGAGCAGGAGTGACAGAGGACACAGAAGCGCAATGAAGGAGAAAATGAAGACTGGGATCCGTTTGATAATAAACTTTGAGCGCTGAATGAAAAGTTATTACCTCGCTTATTTATTAAGTTTGATGGATAACACTTCCTGCTGGGAAATAAGCAGAGGGGTGCCCTTTGGAACGCCTTGATGGCATTCTTCACTAAAACAGAAGCACCTAGCACCACAACTCAATGGCCACAGCACAGCAGAGCCTCATGGGAGCATTTTTCTACCTATTTCACTCAGTTAAATATTATGTCCTTGCAAATATTTTGATATTAAACCAGATTTGCTTGGTCATCCATTCAGTTCAAAAAGAGCTCGAAAGTGAAAGTCCCCGTGCCTGTGACATTTCTCAGCCGCATGGTTCGTGTCCTTCATGAAAGTCAAGTTTTTCTATGGTGTGCTTTTATTACTGAGAACATGACAAAGCAAAAAAGAACCTAGCTCATGGGAGGAAGAAGAATAGAATTTATGCTTCACACAGAGACATCGTTCCCAGACCTCTCATTCTTAACCATCAAATCTTATCTCACTGAACACGCTGGCGAACGTATTACTGATATACACTCTACAGGCTTTATATTGCCTACAATGGCAGTATAGAGGAACTAATTTTATGCATCGTGAGAGTCCAGAGCCCTGCACATATAAACTCACCATGCAACGTATCGTGAGAAAGAATTTACATCTAGATAAAGATAAATGTTAAAAATTAGTTTTAAGAAAAAGGGAGTCCTGTACGTGTAGCAGGCAATGTGTGTGTATGTATAAGTTGTCAATCAAATGTCAGTGTAATAAACAAACAGACATCTTCTTTTTCATTGCAGTAATATGAACGGATTTTCCTGGTTTCTAAAAGAGGGTGTGTGACCAGGGTCACCCTCTGACTGTCTGCAATCTGATACATGCTTCCTGCAAATATCCACAAGTTCTCTTATTATTGAGGTTTGTTTAAAGATTGCACACATTAAGGTACAATATGTAATTTTTGAGGTTATTTAATAGAAGAAAAAGATTGTTGTACTCATAAATAAACACTGATTATTGTGTTAAATTAATTAAATCTTCCAACAAATTGATGCATTTTCATAAACATAATCTATTAAAGATACACAAGAGGAGAGGTTTGTGGAAGCGGCCATATTGAATAAATGGACACTGGTGTTCCACTTAATTTTATTGATGTGGCGAGAGACTGGCCACATACATAATTTCAAATTATTTCAAATTATTTATGACGATTTAACATTTGGACATACATTTTTTCTTTGTCTATTTCTCATTATGTTTTTCTCCACCACTGCTCTTTCCTCCCTTCACCCTTGCTGCAGGAAGGAGCGCTTTCGCAGATCATTCATCCCAACAGCAGTTAGACTCTATAACTCCTCAATCACGATGTCATAAGTCACTGGACACTGTGAACATCCACGGTCACCACTTCATGCATAATGGACCTTCCATGTGTATGGACATGTGTAGGTATATATGTATGTATATGTATAGATATGTATATTTAGTGTGTACATGCGTGTGTGTGTACATGTGTATACATAGGAATAGTGGTGGTACAATAGTTATGTCAAGCTATATAGTTTATGTCTTGCATATTTCCAACCATATCCATAATCACATACTGTGTATGCTACCATTGTATATGGTGTATTATCTTACTTTTTTTTTTTCATTGATTGTACTTATTTGTATTTTTGTATTTCCTTCTGATATCTGTACCTGAGCTGAGGTAACGCAAAAATTTCCCTGTCGTGGAATCAAAAAAGTCTTATCTTATCTTATCTTATCTTATTTCCCCTCATCCTCTTCCTCCTCATCTCAGGCCTGAACTGGAGTCAGGGCTCTAACATCAAAACATGCATAAACATACTAATTTATACCTGGTATTGTAACAATTGCTTAACTTAACTGATTAGACATGTGACATCTGTCTGGATAGCTGAAAACAGGTAGACTAAACAACAACTGGTTATATGCTAACATTATCCCAGCTAAAAACACTCCCCCTCTAATAAACAGTTTGATTATATTCTCACATGTATGAGACTCTAAGTCCACTCCCCCTTCACTAACAGAGGCTAACAGCAGCTAACAGAGGCTAATATATGCTATCAGCAGCTAACAGAGACTAACATATGCTATCAGCAGCTAACAGGTGTTTTCAGCAGTTAACAGAGGCTAACAGCAGCTAACAGAGACCAACAGCAGCTAACAGAGGCAAAAAAGCAGTGATTATTGAGAGAAAGGTTTAGGATATCCTCATCAACTCGCCTCAAAGTTGTTGTCATCAGACAGAAGTGAGCTTCTCTGAATCGCTGACAGGTATTTGACTCCTTTCATAAAGTTTTATACTCTCCTCCAGACTAAATAGATGTGGACAGCCGATATAAACAGCGACTGTACCTAGCATTATGCACTTGAATTGGGACAGATATGAAAACAGAATTTCGTTGATCGCAATCTGCAGTCTACTGACATCTAGCGGCACTTTATACACTGACATGTGACCCATTTTTAGAAAATGCCGAAGTGGTGGCATTGATTCAAGAAGGTGCTTTAAACATTCCTCATCTATTTTTAGCCATATTGACATTACAGCATAACACTGTTGCTGCATATTCATTATGTGAATCTCCCATTCCAACACATCCCAAAGGGGGGGCTATTGGACTTAGATCTGATGACTGTGGAAGCAGTGAAAATAACGGCATGTTCAAGAAACCAGTTAAAGATGATTTGGGCTTTGTGATGTAACACATTATCCTGCTGGAAGACAATATCAGAAAATGCACTGTGGTTATAAAGGGATGGACGTGATAATCAACAATACAAATACAATAATCTACAACAATCCACAGTTCAATTTATATCATTTCAAGGAACTTGCCATGCATAAACAAATTAAATACAAAGTGCATTTTTGTGGGCACTTCCGAGAAGCAGTTAAGGAGCTGTTAAATATTATGCTGTATTAATTCAAGATATTTACACAAAAAAACTTAAATCTAAATATTAATATTTCTGTTCTTACCCAAATCCCAAACCATTAACTACTAATCCCGTTGGCGGTTCCCTCTCTGGATAGCCCAAGGGACACCCTGACACACACACACACACAGTAAGCTGGTCTTTGGGGAGCTGAGTCCGCCGCTTCAGGGGAAATAAGAAAAATGTCTTATTCTATTTAACGTAATAAAAATAATGACACAAAAGGAATTATCACTATGTAGTACAAGTTAATAAATCGCCTTATCGTCCTCACTGCATAATGATACAACAACAGATTCTGGAAGCATCTGAGGAATTGTGGGGTTCGTTGTGGGTTTGTCCTTTTCTTCCTCATCTTTGGCATTTGCCAGACATAACCTGCCAATCACACAGTTTCTGTACAGCATTTTCCAGACATTGCTTGTCAATCAAAAAGTGCAAGTGGCATCTTTTTCTTCAGGTGTTCTCTTAGAGTGAGTTTTGTCCATCCATGCAGCTGATGCTAATTATTACCCAATTTTTTTATCTCTTCAGGCTAAAATAATAGGACACATCAAACATACTGCTTCCTCAGCTCCACAGGGGCTTTCCCCGAATGAAGGCTCGTCTGCATGACCTCGTGTTTAAAGCAGTAAATAAAACAGGTTTAATAAAGTGGCAACCAGCGTAAAGCTGTGAATCTGAAAAAAGAAAAGTGAAAGAGGTAGTTGGGTATGCTTCAGGCAGTTTCAGAAAATTATCAATTTAACGCAACAACAGTGCATGGCTGCTCTAAATATAAAGTCCGACCTGCATCCAAAATGAAAGAATTGAAATAGCACAGTGATAGATCTGATCACATCGGGCGTAGCAGTTCTGTGTCAGAAACATGGACATTGCGTCTTGATAAAAGCATCATTAGGGGCATTCGCGAATGTCTTCAGGGTTCTTGTGTTAACGCTGCAGACCAATTACAATCAAATCAAACATGCAAGGACTGTCTTCCTATATTTCTCTGTCCGCTTTTTATTTTTTCTTTAAATTCTGAGTTTCTCTGGGCCCCGCTGCCTCTTTCTACCCAGTGTAAATAATGTAATTTGTCACAGACAGGCCTCCGTGTAGGAGATGACCTTTCGAAACCTCACAGTAAATTGGCCCCGGCTAGCAAAGCTACGTCATTAGCCCTCTCTGTCTCTGTCTCGCTCTCACTTCCTCTATATCGCCCTGCTTTCAAATTCACTTTTATTACTTCTGTTTAATTTAAAAGTCAGTGTTTAATCTACTGTCCTGTGAGGCTAACTAGCTCTCTCTGTCTGTCTTTCTTTCTCCGCTATATCCCACAGTCACACACATAAAACCAAATCATAAAGCCCTGCCAGTGGGTCATTTTAAAGTCATATTAACTCTCTCGTTTGTTTAATATACATCAAATGTATTATAAATTCACTCTTGCACTAGATCAGGCAAACTACAAAAAAGGCTTTGGTCTGTATTGTGTACTGTACAGTTACAACTTTGCTTGTATTGTGTATTGTCAAATTGACACATAATAAGATATTTTGTCTGAGAGTTGTGCGGGCCTTCTGTAAAATGAATCAAATATTATATTGGCTGAACTACATTAAACATATGTTAAAGTATACAGTTGCATATTTGGAAAAAGAGCACACATAAATGATAATGTAGCTAGCTAATCTCTAGCTAGCCACGATGTATAAGAATCATAAACAATTTAGAACTTTTATTTGCAGAGAAAAATAAATTAAATAGCAGTCTTTGCTGATTGTTGACAGATTCAAAAGACTTATTTAATGATCGTAGACATCAGGGCTACTCTAAAGAATTTAACAAAATAAAAAATTGTAGCCTTCCCGATACTTGCATTCCTAGCCCTTTGAAAAATGCAAAACCACATCAAAATATCTTTAAAATGTTTTTTGGATTTCTGGATTTTTTCTGAGTTTCCAAGCCTTCTCTCCAAGGGCATAAACAGCCTGTAAACATGGTGGATGGATTTTAATCTATTTTTTATTTGTTTAGATGAAAAGCAGTAGGTGAACTAGCACTAACTAAAATCAGCCAATTAAAAACCTGACCATCCACACAATCCTGAGCTAAACATTGATAAAACACGGAGGGGATTCCCCCCCGCGTACCCCCTCTACTTTCTGCCTAAATAAATAATAGGCCTACTCATTACAGGTGCAGAGCAGGTTTGGGTTTACAGAAATAAACTTCTGCCAGAAACATCGCAACATTTTGGCATTTTCACCTTAATGATGTTGAACAAAATGAACCTGCTGAAACATTTAAGTTCAGAGGGTGAAAATGCACCACTAACACACAGCCCGACAGGATTCCAGTACATCTGCACATACCTGGATGTAAGTCGGCTTTCTGCCACCATAAAATACTCGCACGGACTTTTGGACAGACACAAAATGGGTATCAGCAGTATCACAAGTGCCAACTACAGCAGAGCAGAGAACTACTAGAGCACTGGGTTCAAGGCAGACTGAGTGTGTGCCTGCAAAGAAAGAGTGTGTCTGTGTGTGTGTGCGTGTGTGTGTTATCATTCCTCAGCACCATGCTCCTCTTGGCAGATGGCTGTGCCAACCCCGGGACACGGCGTGTGTGTGTGTGTATTGTCTTGGTATCTTGGGGGCACAAGGGCAGAAGCTACCTGGTGTTGACTGCCAAGTCTCTCGTTCTCTTGTGCTCTCTCTTTTTATAAACCCTACAAACTCTCTCTCTCTCTCTCTCTCTCTCTCTCTCTCACACACACACACACACACACACACACACACACATCTACTGAAATGCCGTGCCCAGTCACGACTTTTATTGCATATGTGGTTGAATTTAGTTTTTAAGAAGGTCCAGCCATGGAAAACTGTGTAAAAGATACTGTAGACAGAGGTAGTACAATTTCCTCTTTATGCATTATTAAAGGGACAATTCACCAACAAACCTAATTTGTAGATTTTCCCTTGTCTGCAATGCTTTTTGTCTAACCAATGGAAGTGTGCAGCTAGCTAACAGCTAACTCGACTGAGCGGGAGAATCCGTGATTGTGTCAGAAATCCCTCACTGACTGATAAACCTGTAGATGGATTTATGTGTAGAAGATTATTTTGTGAGCTCAAACAAACAAAAATCCTTGCTGATGCTATTCAGTTAAGAAGCCATATGTGCAGATTGGAAGTTTCACTTTTTTTTTTTTACATATTCTGACCACATGCAGAAGAATGAAAGACATGAAGACAGTTTCAAAGCCACACTTCATATCTCTGCTATCAAACATTAATGGAGCTTAATTAAGAAAATTATTTGGGTTTGTTTTGGTTTTATGTTATTCTTTTCTTTTTAAAACCTTAATATTAAAATGTGTTATTGTAAATAGATAACACATTTTAGGCAAAGGTTAAAATATCAATACTACAGTTTAAATATCAGGAGAGCAAATCAATATTTATAGGAAAATTTTATAAATACAGAAATAATAAATAGTAAATAATAATACAGTCACATATTGGGATACAAATTTTTAAGCATAGCATCCACCACTACGAACATTTATTTTTAATATTTCTGTAACAAATAGATATTGTACTGAGCATATTTTCTCTTTTTTGAAACTCTAGTGAAATGCCCGAAGGTCTTCTGTTCTTGAGCAGTTAGAGGTAATGTAGGATACTCTGAACAGTCTGTACAGGGTATATTAAATCCATTTGGCAGTGCTAATAAATGGCAAACTCATTATTTAGTCCATTATGCTGGATGTTTCTTCCTGTTAAAAAGGGAGTTTTTCCTTCCCACGGTCACCAAGTACTTTAACATAAAGAGTCATTGGATCGTCGGGGCTTTCTCTGTTTTCTCTGCATTATTGTCGGGTCTTTACATAACAATATAAAGAGCCTTGAGGCAACTGTTGTAATTTGGCGCTATATAAATAAACTGAATTAAATTATGGAGTAAGCATGAGTGAGCGATTGTGGACCGAGCTAACGCTTACATCCTGCTTCCTTCTTCATCATCATAGAGACGGAGTACACTGATGACCATACACAAAACTGCTCACAACATGAATAAATGAATGAATGAATTATTGATACTTTGAGAACCAGACACATCTACAAAATTCCTTTGAAACAAGGAACTCCTGCCAAAACAGTTCAGATGGGAAAAAATGCATAAATGAATTTAATTAGTAGCAGTGACTGTTGTTGTAGCACCGAATGCGTCGCTCTCTACATAAAATGTTAAGCTCAGGTTAAGCGTGTACTCCAAGTTGTAACTAATAAGTCAATGTTATCACATATTCCTGATAATGTAACGTAATAACAATATTGTCCTGCTATCATGACACATCATTCTCCTGCCTGAATTAGTGTTATGGAGCAAACACTGCTTACTAATTCCAATAATTGCTAATGAGAATTTCCCAACAAATTAGTGAACGTTACTCCAAGCAAATACTTGATCAACTAATTAAACAAATTCTTAATTAGCTTTAACAACAAACTGGGGGATGTAATTTCAAGCAAGCTCTCTAGCTAATCTGACCCATTCCACCAAAAAAAATGAATATTATCTTAAGCAAATAGTGAGCTAATTAAATAAAGTCATTACTAAATAAACACGTACACTTTATAGAACCAGAAAGCGCTATGGCACAGTTTTCAGATATATGCAACACTCAGGTTATTTCCTGATGAGTTATGCTCCCCTGCTTAGATGCGTTTCAGAAATTCCGCCGCAGCTCATGCTTCCTTTATCTCTCCTCTGTGCGTTGTCTGATAAAGAAACTACCACAAAACTCATCTTTAAAAAGACATAAAAAACGACTCGTGGCAATAGAAACGTAGGTAAGTACGAGCATTAAGAGGTGGGAAACACTCTAAGACAATGACTATGCCGATAACAGAAGAGCAGCTACAGCACAACAGATCTGATCCCAGGGGAGAGATTTGTTTCAGTTCTGTACAGTTATGCTCAGCTTTATAGTCTAATTAACAGTTACAGGGCTTTTAGTATTGGCAATTGTGATTTTGGCGCAGCATTAACAGAACGATGTGAAACTACCTGTTTATTTCATAAGCCTCTTCACCTACGTGTTAACACTGTTTGCTTTTTAAAATAACAATATTGCCGCTCAGAGAGAGATATCTCCGTCTAAGTACTTCGGCTGCACTCATGAGTGACTTTACTGCACCTCATTGAGCCACTCAGTGCCTTTTGGGTGTTACCATCTGAGGCTTGTCGTGGTAATTTGTTGTGTGAACTCTCTTTATTTATGATAACTGACTAAAAAGGTTTGGAGGGGTCTCAATGCAATTTTTCACTCCACAACTGAACACTTATTGGATTTATTCAAAGATTTGATGCAATTGAAAAGAAAGTTTGTGCACCTTACTGAGTATGGCGTCCTTTGGGCTAATTTTCTGTGGCATCGTACAAAATAGAGTCCGCAGCAGTAGAGGGAGGCCAATAGTATGCTTACACTGATAAAGATAAATGTTCTGCTGAGGGTTTTTATATCCCATCCAGATGGTTACTCTTAATTTTCTTATAAGGCACTAAAGAAAGTGAACAGATGGTTTAGCTCTTTATATGGAGCGTGTGCAAATCCTACAATGTCTTTACTCCAACCCTCAACTGAGCCTCAGTTTACCTGCTAGTAAAGTTTCAACAGCTGACCTCTGTCTTTGTACGAGTTCTGTAATGTGATAACATAATTGGATTGTGTGTCAAACTGTTAATTCAAAGGCTTCATCAACTTAATTATGTTTCTTAAGAATAATGCAATTAAGTTTTGTCTTTCAATACTTCAATGAAAAACAGCAGCGTCGTTTTTCAAGGCTGTAAGATCTTTAAAGACTAAAACAGAGTGTAAACTGTGAGTAGTAAGTGATAATAATATCTGAAATATAAGTAAAACACTTGAACTCTTCAGTTAATCTAGCTTTATGTTTTCATTTTGGATCCTCATACATCACATATGTTGTATTATCTGTTTACAGCTCGCAGTGTGGAGCACTAAATCCTAAAGGCTAAGCTAAGACAATATTTCGAGTTAATTTGGAGACTCTGATCATTGCTTCCTTGTTGAAATGTAAACACAGCCACAAAGACACATCTGTATAATTTTACATCAAAGTCTCCAATGGATCAACTCCTCACAATTGACTCTTTGGCAGAAATGTAGTAAGATTTCTGGTGTACATCAAATCAGACAAGTTCTTTCAAATCTGGAAACAATATCTTATAACAGCTCTAATCAAACATATTTGATCAGCAGTGCTTCTTAATGGCCCTGCGCATAGTGAAAAATTGTTTCCATGAGACCCACAAAGAAGTATGACTTCTGCAGAACTTTGAAGAACATTTTAAACTCATTCTTGGGTTGTTTTAACTTTTTGGTTCAGCCTCTGGTCAATCACATGCTTCATTTGCAGCGTTTAGTAGGTGGAGACCAAAAAATAGCTAAAAGAAGAGCAGATTGTTCTACATGGTTGCAAGCTTTGGGAACATTTCACGTGTATTGTTGAAGATTTTTCTGCAGGTTTTTGAATTCCTAGCAATTCCCCCTGTCAGTCTAAGCAACTATCTCCGATAAGCCTTGATAAAAGGTGCCGCTCACCCCCAATACACACACACACACACACACACACACACACACACACACACACACACACACACACACACTGTGTATGTATCCTTTGGGGACATCTCATTGACATAATGCTTTCCCTAGCCGTTTACCCTAAAAAATGAATGCCTAACCCTGATCCTTACCCTAAACCTAACCATAACCTAATTGTAACCCTGACACTAAAACCACATATTGAGTCTCAAAAATGCCTTCAAACTCGTGTGGACCGGGATTTTGGTCCTTACGAGGGCTGTTTGTCCCCACAAGTATAGTAAACTATCAATTTTTGGTCCCCATGAAGATGTTAATACCCCCCCCCCCACACACACACACACACACACACTTTAATGACAGAGAAGTTAGTTCTAAAGACACAAACCTTTATTTCTGCTGCTATGCTGGAGAATTACAACAGAATAAAATGTATTTAAGATTAGCTCAGCCTTAAACATCTGCTGGAGTAATATTGATCCATGTAACACAGATGAGGAACATTTTTGCAGAATATGTTTTATAATATTTTAGGGACCATTTGCCAGTAATACAGTTTTATGTGTGTTTTCACAGTGTTCTTTGTTGATTTTAAACGTGCTGTAGAAATAAAACTGACATTGACATTATCCCATATAAGATTATTTGATTGGTAGATGGTTAATGAAATTAATGCTGCCTTATTTATGGTTTGAGTAAAATTTATAAAACACTTTTGAAAAAGCAAAGTTTCCTTTTATAACCTTGAGTTGCTTCCTTTTTCTTCATCTCTGCTTTTATTATCAGAGCAGATTTGTTGTGAACCTTTGATTTGATCTTGACTTGCATGAGGGTATTTGTTTTTTTGTGTAGCTTTGAATTAATATAATAAAGATAAAAAAAAAATGATGCTTTGAGTGTTTTTTTCTTTGTTTGTTTGTTTTTTCAGCACCACGGACAGTGACTGTTTCCTCCCAGATGGAGTTCAGGTGATCTGGCTACTTTTACCAGCTTCTTCACACCTGCTGACAGAGCTGGCGCTTCACAGCCCTGTGGGATAACTGTACCGCCAGTATGGGATAAAATGGATTTTTTTTTTCCCAGTTAGAAGATTTCTTTCGGTGTTATCTGCTGTCAGGTTGAAGCATTTGTTTGTGAATTCTTGGCAGTTTGGGATGAGACACAGCTTCCTTTCGCAGCCTCTGAGTTGCTGATGATGTGGGTGTGAAGTATCATCAAGTGGAGCTGGTTTGGCAAGCCTAGGCCGATCACACAGCAAGGATGGAAATTTCAGTGTGTGATGAATGATTTTGCGCTTATTGAGCTTGCACGTGTGAGTGAGCTGACTGAGAGCTTGGGAGGATTGATGGCAGATTGAATACCAGACTGTGAGAATGAACATCGAATGCATTGACTCTGTCACCTCCTTTCCCCAAAGATTCCATCACCGCTTCTTGTAGGTTTTCAAGAGCCGGACCTGAGTATTCAACTTTCTGAATATTTGATGGCTTGGTGGGTATTTAATCATCTACTGTGGGATTCAGTTTTTTGGAATCCACAAATCTAGCACCTTTGTGGACAAACAGTTGCCACTACTCCACTACGACACACAAGGACAAGGAATTACTCACAGCCTCCTTGGCCAAGTTATTAAACCCCCAAATTGTCTCTGATTCACTCCTCAGTCTGTCTCTCTGTGCATGTATGTGTGAGAGATAAAGCGTTTTAAGTTCATAGAATAATCTGCCACGTGAATGTGTGTGTGTGATTGTAGGAATGCTACTAATAATCTTTGTAATCCTTCAATAGTCAGTAAGACTAGAAAAGTGCTATAAAATTACCAAATATCATTCATCACTTTGTGATAAAGTAGCTGAAATAACAACATAGACTGTACATTAAAGATGGACATGCCCACCATGACATCACCCAATAGTTTGTAAACAACTGGTTTAAAGCCTTGAGTTCAGCATTTGTGCCACTTTTCAAGTTTTAGAAGTTTTGGAATAATAAGCAATGATATTTTGGATGAGACGGTGGAGTGGGGAGGCAATCAGCTCATGTTAATTAGGCTGGTGAACTGAATTGTGCATCCATACAGTTGGTGCATCACATAGGTTCAGACAACCTGCTAATTATTTTTAACAAATAAATAGAATAAACATATAATTTCTGTCATCAGTGTTCAATGGATCAGTCTGGATCTCACTGGGCAAGCAAGGAAAGCAGTGCTTGCCCAGTGAGTTTAACCTGCAGTTAAATAATATTAAGGCATTAAAATGTTCAATCCCTCTGTAAAAGTCACCACAGGCCACTCGTCTATACCAATAACCATTTGTCAGTCAGCACAGGTGGTTGATGACAAACAGGCGTAAACCTTCATATAACTTAAAATGGAGACGTAAACACACACTATTATCATACACAGGGAACAGGGAAGTATCCAACTTCTATCACATTATAAACATGTTTAATTCGGATGTAAAGAGGGGATTTAAGCAGGCGAGCCTATGTGGACTGATTTGCTTTTGTGTTGTGTTGGCTTCATTTTACAGCCCCGCAGTTTGACTATCAGCAAACCTGTTTAATTTAACTTTACATGTATGATGATTTTAAATAAAATTTGTAAAAATATCTTTAATTATTAAATGCAAAAGACAAATTACTTTACAAAGTCACCCCCCTCCCCCGCCCAGCTGAAGACGCAATAATTTGGTCGATAATACAAAAAAAGAGAAACACGATATTTGGGACAGCCATGGTGTATTTACCCCCGGATTGTTCTGAAAAGAGAGCTTTGATTACACCTTTGAACAACAATCTTTTCTTTGTCTTCCAGCATTTAAACAACAATAATAAAAAAAGAATAATAATCGGTGTTTCTTCCCGCAGATGTGAACTTTTAGGCTCCAAAACACGCAGCTGGAAACTTATCATTGCATGCTGAGGATATGTGTAATCAATTCTCTAATTAACTACTTAAATGGTTCAACCAATCACCATCAGCATCAATTAACATTCAAAGCGATCTCCCCCAGATTCCACTGCCATGATTAGCTGGCTACATGATGGGCAATTACAGTGAGGAGCACGCGACGCTCAATGCAAGCCATATTACAATCATACAAAAGCCTTCAGATCTCCAAGCGAGAGAACGAAACGAGGCAAGATGGGAGGAGGGAGAAAGAGCAACAAAGAGGAGAAGAGATGAAAGGGTATTTCTTCAGGAGGAGGAGGAGGAGGAGACCTACAGAGTTCGTTCAGATTTAACAAAGGGGGGAGCTTCAAGATTGTTTTCTCTTTCTCAGCTTTTTTTTTTCTTAAAGGGAAAATCTACTGTCAAACACCAGCCACACATCAATGGTGCGTGACAGACTTTTAACTCCAATCTGAGTGATTTTCGTGGTTTCTATTGAAGGTGCGTGTCGTCTTTTATGCCTGTAAAATCCATTGTAAAATTTCAGGAGGAAGATCTATTTGAAAATAACTTGCTGCATTCTGGTTCCCATCTTCCAGCGGTGCCGTTATCTTTGTTATCATCTTGGACAGCTGAGCCCATTTGAACATTTATTAGCACAGATTCGCCACCAACATCAAAAGCGGCTTTTAGAGATGTTGGTACAAGCCGATGGTTAAGAGACGACATCGGACAGGAAAAGCATAAAAAAAGTTGGCCTCCATTCTCAACTGAAATACGCTTCAATTGAATTTCAGCTGAATTTATTTAGCTGTTTTTATTGATTTATGGTTGTTTGGGTAACGGTGCTTTTGGATGGTCTTTACTTAACCCTCTGAGGTCTAAGCCGTCATTGGTGATGAGCCCTCTCCAACCCTAACCCTAATTCTAACCCAGGGCTAGATGAATCTTTTTGTATTGACCTGTTCTTCCAAGGCTTGTAAATCAGGGAAAGAATCATTCTCATCGAAAGCTATTCACATTTTTTTCCCCAAATCTCCAAAATAAAGGATAACGGTTACCACCTGTGATGACTTAGACTTCACCAGGTTTAGGTCTTCTATGGTTTTCCACCTGTCATAAGTTCATAAATTGAAGAGTTAACAAACTAAGAGCACGTGGGTGGGGTATTGTTAAATCTGACAATCTGATTGTCAGATTAAACTTGATTTTGAATCATCTTGTGTCTTCCAAACTGACGACATTGAAATGTCAGGTACATTTCATACGCACTCTTATTTTTAAATAGATACATTTAACACATGAAGGGATTTGGCTTTTTCAAGACACCAGGATGGATTGTGCACTTCTACTGATTGGAAAACTTTGCCTGTTTTGCTTATGGTGAAAAATAATTAGCCTGAATATTTTCTGTTGCAATATGTTGACTATGATGGCTGATGTGATTGAACAAACATATAGGACCATTTTTATCATTACATTTTGCTTTTATTTTAATCATATAGGGGCCTCCCTGTTTGAGAATCACAGTTGGTACTTGTAAAGGGTTGAACGGCTCCATGAGGAGAGTCTCCTTCCTGTTGTGTTGAGCTAGAGCTGAGACTTCTACACTGATGGTGTCTGAGATTCTTATCAGTACAGCTAGTGAACGTAGTGAGGCAGAGACCTGTTGTGCAGTTGATGTCGAGTACTACAGGAAAAAAACGCAAGTGTACAAGACTCTGTTTTCCTGTCCAATAAACTCTTGAGCTAACATGCTGGCCCGTGCTAAATATGCTGGGCTAGCATAATGCGTGCTGCTCCCACCGGTTTATTGTAGAATCTCTGAGAATTACTCAACGTTTGCTTCCTTCTGTTGCTTTTTGAATTGGAAATGTGAATATGACGCCTTTCTATTTAGGTTCATTCAGTTTTTATGTTCATTAGAAATTGTTCAAAATAAAGATTTGATTCAAATTCTTCAATATACTGACAATCTGCAGGTTTAAATAAGCCAACTCTACTGACTTCTGTGAGAAGCAGGAAATTAACACGCCCTGCCAAAGTGCCACACTTTAACAACATGACCAGCACTGCGAAGGAAACTGGCAAATCCTGGTGCTTCAACCCTACGTAGGGCTTCTCATAAATAAAATCATTGCTTACACTGTGGACCCCAGTGCTCCATTTTTCTTCTTCTACAAACATAAAAGATTAGGATCGCATCTGACACGTTAATATGATTTGCTATAGAAGAAAGCATTTTTCTTCCAGCTTCTTGTGACTCCCTCAAGGGCACTTGGATGAGTCCAGACCCCTAGGGTGGCACGTGCTGGCTGTAATACACCCACAGACAGCTACATAAACAGACCTGGCGTGATGTTTCCAGATTGTGACTGTTTAATTCTAAATGAGGGAGAAGCTGATCGACACACATAAGCTGCCTTCATTGTTCTGCAGTTTCCTAAAAACATTTTCTTGTATTTTCTTCATATTCTTTCTGGCCTAAAAGCCGTTTCAGTGTGAGCCCAATTTCCCATCAGGACCACCTGACAGCTCTGGCGTGATGGAGTGGTGGCAGGGGGAGGGTTACATGTGTAGACACCCCGAGCTTGTTGTTGAGCCCTGAGCAGCTCCACTCCCACAGCGGGGGGTTAAGTACCTTGCTCCAGGGCCCTTCCACGGTAGCTGCTGAGGGACAGCAGTGTGTGTCACTTTCCCCACTCAGACTCTCCCTGCTGGAATACGCATTCAAAACAGCAGCGTGGTTGCCAAGTTATTGTGCTCCCTCTGTAATACACAGTTAGACTGGAAAGGCTGACTGTTATATAGACCTTACTTCCTACAGTCCTCCTGAATGTTTCCACCAAGTGACAAGAAATATGCAGCATGAAGTGAGACACTTGATAATCTTTTAATAAAAGCTGATATTTTAAAAATGCTGTTAATCCAGAAGAATAAAATCATATATATATTTATATAGATATGACATGCATACATGACGCCATGTATGAAGCATTCTGCCTGCATTGTTTCTGATCGTGCACATGACTCTGCATCAGATTGCTGAATTGGTAAGTGGAGCAATTATTTTAAAAAATTCCAGGGTTGATGATAAATGGCTGATTGAAAGGCAAAATTAATTACTTTGAATTAAAAAAAATTGTAATATGAATTGCAGTTGAAGCTGTGACCTCAACAGGAAGCTGCCCACCAGTACAACCAGAGCCTGACAAAGTGTTCTGAAAGGTTCAAATTGCCCCTCCATTACTTTCCACACGCCCAGTTTCTGCACAAATGAGTGCGAGAATAAATTCCAAATCACGCTGAGAGACTGAATTATGTTTAACTTCTTGCAGATTCCAGCCTCTCTATCATCTTTTTGAAAACCCCAGCATCTTTTTAGGCCTCCATAGTGTTAAAAGCCTTAAAAAGCACTTCTCCCCATGTGGCTCTTTGTTCTTATGTCCTCTACTGCATAGAAAATGACTTCACAGAGGCATGCAGGAGGAGCAGAATCCACAAGAATGACTTTCATTATAGATGATAGTACCACTGATACTGATTAATAGTATCATACAGATTTTAGAGTTTTATAAAGGGGCAGCGTGGTGGTGCAGTGATCGGCGCCTGTCGCCTCCCATACAATTATACTGCACTGCACACCCATGCCTTTTAATGCATAAATAATACCATAAATACTTTGTGACAGTATCCAATAGAGCAACAGGAGACTTCAGTTCCAGTGTCTTGGACTACAGCTGGTGACAGTAGACCTTGTGCTCTTTGGGAACCCAGCAAGATCTGCTTTATGTGGCCTTCCAAGTCACAGCACATCTCCAGACACCAGGAGGAATCGGACACATTCGAGGACTGTCACGACAACAACCAGACCAGCCCGCCTATGTGGAAACACTGTACTGTAAAGCCTGAAGCAGCAACTGGATTTTCAAAATAAGCAACCGGACCATCCAGAAGTAAGTCATGGATGGATGGTCAAAGTAAAAATAAGCCTCAAAATATAAATGTGTGGGATTCAGTGCAGGAAGGTTCTGGTGGAGGTTGTAAATTGTAATTTCGCTTGTTAAAACCCTGTGATGGGTGACCTGTCCATGATTTCCACCTTTTCTCGCCCTATGATCAGCAGAGATCTAATTAATAACATCATCTTAAATGTTTTTCTTTATTGGTGAACTATAACATTTTCCCAACATGTCCTGAAATGAATCTACTTTATGCAGCTATTCAAGATAGAAAGCATCACCTCAATGCGCTTTTCTAGTCTCGACCTAACATTTAAGCCTTTGGAAGCTCCCACACAGACGGTACATGCAAACTCCAAACAGAACGGTCCCAGGAAGGGACGAACCCAGAACCTTCCTGTTGTGAGACAGCAGTATTAACCGCTTCACCACTGTGCCACTCGTGTGCTGCACTTTAACAGGATGGCAGGAGGTAGAGCAGGTCATCTATTATTCATGAAGGTTGGCGGTTCGATCCTTGGCTGCTCCGGTCTATGTGCCAAATTCTCCTCAGGCAAGATACTTTCTCTTGATGCATTCATCAGAGTGTGTGTGTGTGTGTGTGTGTGTGTGTGTGTGTGTGTGTGTGTGAGAACGAAAGCACTTAGATGTAGAACAAAGTGCTTTGAGTGCTACATAAGAACCAGTCCATTTAATGTCTTGCCATAGATATCAGGTCCTGATATATAAACAGCGAGCAGATACCAGCTGACTTATGTGCTGATTTTCACTGAGGATCATTTTCAGTGAGAGTGGATGGATCCAGAAGAATGTTTACTGCTTTTAAAATTACAGTCAAGTGTTCGTCCTGACTGTCAACTAATGAGTTCAGCTCTGAATCAACAACAACAACAAAAAAAGGACCAAGTGTGCCAAACAACACGAGGCTGATACAGACCTCTCAATGCTGTCAACAGTACTGGATTTAAAGATGGGGATGATCTACTTTAAGCGTTTACAGTAACAACCACTTTGCAGTGATGCTCAGTCAACACACGGCCAAACACTGACTGAGCGTCATCACTCCATCGCTATGCCTCCATGGATGTGACGCTGCGCCTTTACACCTGCGCTGCACCAGGTGAGCTGAACTGAAATGTCACCAGGACACGTGATTCTTTAGGGACTGAAATGGAGCAAACACTAAACTGCCCAAACTTGTGGGGACGCAGTTCATTCACGTTTACGCCGATCCCTCCCTGCTCAGCGCTCCGCCACACTCCCCGGTGTCCGGTCTCACGTTTACGCCGAACGTTTTATTTTTTTTTTATTATTATTTTTAATTTCACAACGAAACAGTAAAAAGCCGGCGTTGCACCGGCTGGCTATAGTGTGTGCGTGTGTGTGTGTGTGTGTGTGTGTGCATGCCTCCCGGTTCATCTCCAGCAACAACGGCAGCTTTACGGTGACAAAGAAAGACGGTGTGCGCGATTTCTCCGAGACTCAGTTTGGCTGCATCTCCAGACAAAAATACAAGAATCTTTATTTATACCCCAGAAAGCATGTCCGGCCATCCCTCCACAATAAACACACATATGCATGCATTTTATAAACACACACACACACACACATAAGAATCTAAAGCTGCGCGCACAGGACTTACCATGGTTGTTCAAGCTCCCAGTCTCTGAAAAAGTCGAATTCAAAGAGATCCATTGCCGCTTGGGCTGGTGCTGTTGGTGGTTAAAATCCAAAGGTGGTGCTACGTGGTTCTACATAGGCTACTGACACTGAGTGTGTGTGTGTGTGTCAGAGAGAGAGAGCGAGGGAGAGTAGACACAAGCTGCTGCCGCTGCCAGGAAGCTGCTACGTGGTCGAGGCAAGCTGACAGCCAGGCAGAGGTGGAGGGAGGGAGCGCTCTCTCACACACACAGACACACACACTCATGCTGTGGGAGACAAGTCACTGCAAAAATGTTCTTCATAACAAGCAGAGCTATTTATATTGCACATTTGACCAAAATAAATGTGTGAATCAGTCACTTGACAGCAGCTGGAAAATGGTTTAAATGCCGCCCTTAAAAAAAGTGCCGTGTAATTGTGCAAGGTGTTGACATGTGAGGTTTTTAATCTTCATCAGGCAGGAAGCCACACATATGACACCACACCTCTGATCTGATCACAAGGTGCCCCATACCTCTAAACTTGACAGTCACCCCGTGTACACAACACAAAAGATTTCTTTTTGTGTGTTTTCACACTCCTTGAAACAGAAAATTACATTAGACTTTCTTCTGTTAAGAGCCTTTGTGCACACAGCAATGCATAAATACACTGTGCACCATAAAATGCTACAACCAGGATTTTCAGAGACACAGAGGTTGTTAGCTAAGATCTGAACCTGTTCATGCATTTAACTTTAATTCAATTCCTTTTTGTGTAGATCTCAGCACCCTAATGTCTAATAGGCCGGTATAACTTGAGGTTAATTCAAACTAGGCTTTCACAATGGACCTAGCATGATTTGTGCTTTTATGATGAGTGAAAAATCCTTGTAAGCTGATTCCCAAATCCCCCAAATATACAGAGGGCTTAACCCATGACCTCTTTGTGAAAAAACAACAAATTCTTACCAACTACGACCCTGCCCAAGACCTCTTTTTCAAAGACTCAAGACACACACGTGTGTGTGTGTGTGTGTGTGTGTGTGTACAGGCAAATAAACTTACAAAGAAGCAAACACTCTCTATTGGTAAGCATTAGAACAATATATCAGTTGATAATGGCAGATCTGCTTCAGCTCCCAGCAGCACATGTAGCAGAGCAGCATCACAGCTGTGCACACGGTGAAGCTACAACCAGAGATTTCAAAGTATGTAAATAAATATAAAATATATCAGCTGATGCTGTAGAAATCCAGTGTATTTCTACAGCAGCCTACAGCTGACAGACAGCACTGGCGTGGCTGGCTGGCACTGTCTTTGTGATAAATGATTTGTACCAATGAGCTGGAGACACAAATCCCTCAGGAGGGGCATCTGGTGTGTAATCATGCTAAAAACAAACGTGTGAAGCTACATGCTGTGATGACCCGTTTGTGGATAAGGGAGCAGGGAACGAAACTTTTTTGGACGTCTTCACCTGAATGCATATTTGTAGCCAGCAGAGTCTGAATCCTGTGGAGTCTTGTTATGCTAAGCTCCTGAGTTTGTGATTTCTATAAAAACCTGTTTGCTTTTTGAGCAAACTGGGATTATTTGAAAGAGTCATTTTAAGTGTTTTTTGGATTTTTGTGTGCTGCATGATTAAAGTGTCTGATTTGGAGGCTTTCTCGCTGAAACCTTGTTACTTTGTGACGAACGATAAAGCCGCTGAAAACCTGAACTTTCACTGGCGGTGCAAACAAGTTTACCGCCGGGTGGATGGAAATTGCCATTTGCTTGATGATGATCAGCACATTGGCTGCTCAGGCAGCTGTGGTTATTCTGTTTCTGTACTTTACCTGAACGGAGGATTGGATGTCATAGAAGAAGGAAATCCTCTGTCCATGAAGTCCAGGTGGTCTTTGAACCCCTCACAAAGCAGCCGTGTGCCTTCTTTTAACCACCACACCTTTGTTTCAGATGAGCCGAGCTAGCAGCTTAGCATCCTCGCGCTCTTTTTCTGCAACACATGCCCGGCGGCACGTTTTACTGTTTACGCCTCGCTATGAATAACGATTGACCAGATGGTTGAAACTTCTCACTCAGCATGTGCCGTAGCTGTAACTGAGACTCCATTGTGACGTCACTGTCCTCTCCTTTAAAAGAAATAAAGAAATAAAAAAGAAGCTTGAAGAGGGGGAAGTCCAAGTGGATCGGGAATAAGATTTGAAGAGATTCTGCAGGCTGTGCGTTGGCGTGTCACTTTGTGTATGTGTGTGAATATTTCGGTGTGGTCTGGGGCAACATGCCAACACTAGTCTGCATCACACTGGAAAAACAATAGCAGAGAAGAGAAAAGATGGAAACCATGGAGGATGATGGGAAGACGAGATTGCTGTCCTCTAGCAACAGTGCAAATGAAAACAGTTTCATGACCTTGATCAAATCCAGACATTTCAACCTCAAAAAACTCTGCACATCTCCAGACCTTAAAAACATCACATCAAAATTCAAACATTTCTCAAGGATTTAAAGCACCTGAAGGACCACCGGTTTGTGCGTGTGAGAGAAACGCCGCCCAAAACTAGGTCAGACAGGGAACGACAGGGAACGACAGGGAACGACAGGGGCGACGGAGAGGAGAAGGATAAAAAAGACAGAGGACAGTTTAAGAAAAAAAAGAAGCAATTGTGGGGTGAGCTAATGAAGAATCAGATGATAAAGAGATGGATGAACGTGAAGGGAAAATGTAATTAAGGCCAAATCTGTCTTTCCTTTCCTGCTCATGCCATGCTACGCAGCCTTCGCAGAGGAGTGTCTCTTTGTTTGTTTAGAGATTTTTAATTGTTTTTGTTTGCGTCATTTGTGATATTGTTTGAAGCCACAGTCAATGCCAGTAATTTATATTTAAATGATGGCACGGGAGTTAGTCTTTCACACACACACACACACACACACACACACACACACACACACACACACACACACACACACACACACACACACACACTGACTGAGCTGGAAAAGAAATACAAACTGATAAAATAGTCAGGAAGAACCAAGTTCTGTGCTTTGAGCTCATTATACTTGCTGTGTATCTTGCAGAAGTTGAGAAGTGCATGTCATGAATTTTCAATATGAGCCCAGGCTCTTTTTTTTTTTTAATCCTTTTCCCATGCGCCTCTCTCTCTTGCTCTCTGGTAGCAGGGAGGCAACACAGTGCTACAGCTCCCCCATGTGGCTCAAAGTAAGAATTGCAGAAGGAGGAAGCCGATAAAACACTGTTCATTCTCTCACAGCTCACACACAAGCTTTAAAGGCTTTGGAAAAAAACAAATTTTTAGAGACGATACAAATCAATATCATAATCAAGAGGTAGCTTTTCTCAATCAAGGAACCAGCTGGATCTAGCCTGCTGTGCACAGGTGGACAAATTAGATGAGAAAACAACTGGAGGTTTGAGCAGCTGACGAGTAACCTGCAGGTTGCTGAGATGATTGATTTGCACAAGAAAGTGCACCTTTTAAGGTGTCAGGACATAATAAAACAAGTCGCCTGGCCCATTTAAATGAGGTAAGTACATCTTCAGAACAGCGGAGGAGGAAAACCATCAGCAGTGATCTTAAAGAAACAATTGTCACTGCCCAACAATCTGGGAAAGGTTATAAGGTCGTTTCCAGACAGTCTGAAGTCCATCAATCTTTTGTGAGAAAGATTATTCAGAAGTGGAAAATATTCACAACCACCAATCTTCACAGGAGTGGATGTTCCAGGAAATTCACCCCAATGTCAGGATGTGCAAAAAACACTTTCTCTCTGAAAAGAAAACAGCAGCAAAACTTACTTGGAAAGCTGCATCGCAACAAACCACAGGACTGCTGGAATTTCCAAAGTGGAAATGTCTGACCATAATGGACAGCACCGAACCACACCCAAACGCCTCATGTCTACAAACCAAAGCATGGTGGTGGACGGGTCATAACTCAGGCTTGTTTTGCAGCCTCAGGCACCAGTGACCTACTTTTAAGACAATAGTATTATATTTTGTATATATTCATTCTGTGTGTGAAAAGTGTTTTTGTTATTTGCCCCACTGAAACCCATTTTAATCTACTTTAGATCAGTTTGAGTACAATTATTTTAATTGTTTATTTTTGTGGACGTAATACATGTATGGATTTGTTTCATTGTTTATTTTATTAAATAATAAATACGTTTATCTTAATTTCCAAAAAGCAAACAAATATGTATTTAAATACTTATAATTCAATTTGGCAAAGTTAATGAAATAATATCGCAAATTCCTTTTAACGTCTAGTAGTTCAGTATGTCGGTATTTACCTGAAGCTCAATGAACTGATTCAACAAAGTCAACAAACACAGACTCGATTCAAAGTTTCAGAACAAAAGGTAACATCGTGTCCAGATGCTTTTTAATAAATACTGCTGTGATTATTACTTTTACAGTGCGAGTGAAGTTAACATTCACTGAAACTAAAAGCAATCTCATCACTAATTTACATGTAAATATAATCTTTTTATAATCTTTTCAAATCTAAGGACACATCCAATAAGGAGTCTTTTCTAATGTTTGGCTGCTCTTCAGTGCAGTTCAGTTCTTTTATAAACAGGAATATTAGAAAAGTTCTAAAGCCTGAGAAGAAACAAGCAGTAACTCTCACACAGTCGATGCTCTCGGGATAAGTAAACATAATCACCTTGTTAATAAGCAGTTATAAATGCTTAATCTGATTTTCTTTTATTTGCTTTCAGTGGATTTTCATGAGAAAGCTTCAGAGGACTATGGTGAGAGGTGATTGTAAGTATTTAGTCGTTTAGGACACTTATTCTAATTTCCACTTGAATTGTGTCTAAATGATTTTCGAGAGTTTGTCGTTGTCCAATTTTAGAGGCAGCAGCAGAGTAGAGCGGTTTGGCCTTGACTCTTGATTCACTTTCGTAACAACCTCTTTTCATTCAGGCTGCATTTAAGTGGTCATTTCACCGAAGGCCTCAAAATGCTGATGATGTCTATACTCAACCTAATGCAATTTATTTTTAATATAGTACCAATTCACAACAACAGTCACCAATAGCTAAAGGTGCATTACGTTTTAAGGTAACGGCCCCACACTATTAGAGAGAAAACCCCAATAATCAGATGATCCCTATGGGCAGCACTTGACCACAGTGGGAAGGAAGGACGCACTTCTAACAGGAAGAAGCCTGTTGGAGAAGTAGGCTGAGTAGGGGACAGAGAATGCTTTGAAGCATTCAGGTATGTTTTAACACCACAATCTTCCAGGAGTGAATGTCCCAGCAAATCTGTCCAAAGATCAGACCACAAAAGTCCAAAGACCTGTGTTTGTCAAGAGCCTGCCGATGGTCAAGGTGAGCAGCAATGGCTCTCCAGTTCAGGAAGTTCTGTTAAAAATTAATTTTCCCATTGATAAAGCTAAATTATGATCGTTATGGGATTCAGAATAAATTGAATCTGCTGTGCTATTGTTTCACGTTGGATCTCCACATACAACCGGTGCACACACACAGGTTCATGGCCCAACTTCTGTGTTGTTTTGAAATTAATGTGTGTATGGGGCAGTGAAAACAGGAGGGTATTTCTGACTGCTGTTGTTGCTTTTAAATTTTTTTTAAATGCTACAGTTGAATGGGATTGTGTGTCCTTTTACATTGCATCCACAATTTTTTCCCACCTACCGCCTACACTAGAGAAATGGTAAGGCTTAGGTTTGCACGGTGGTGGAAGGATGATGATTTGGGCTTGCTTTGGAGGACACCTTGCAATAATGGAGTAAAGACTAACTCCTCTGCAAAACAAGGGACCAACAATCAAATGATCTTGGTTCTGTTATCAAACTGCCCGCATGCTAAGGTAAAATAAAAAAAACAGCCAGCACTAATTGAGGAAGATCGACCTTTATTTATTGAAACTGCTTGCATACAAAATATATTGCACTATAACCAGACATGTCAACCCAAACATCTTAAATGCTAGTAGTAGTATGTACAAAAGAAAAGAAAAATGCCCAAAAAGTGCACACAAGGTTTTACAGCGGGTTTTTTTTCTCTACCCTGGTTGAAGTATCTACAGATTCTCTGTGTGTCTTCACTTCCTGGCATAATATAGTTGAACAGCCAACAATGTGCCTAGATAGTATTTGCTTATGTATATACATTCTGCAAATAAATGTCTGCTGACATGTGCTGTGGAATAGCAACCAACAACAATGACAATTTTAGGTCTCATCTCTTTAGATGGTTCCCCGTAAACCATGCTGCAACCCCAACGTGACGGGTCCATACTTTGGTCACGTCATTGCCTTTGTACGTTAAACTGTTGCTGTAAGAGTAAGAATCCACAACAAATGCACATCAAATCATCCAGATCCCCTCTCTATCAAGAAAAAACAAGGTACTACCAGACAATCTGCCAGAAAACATCCTCAACACAGCAACGTTTCACAAGAAAAACTGTCCAATACTTGTATTGTTGTATTTATGTCAACTGACAGTAAACTTTCAATCATGCCGTTTCTTTGTTGTCCTGTAAGGCAGAAACCTCCAGTGAAAGTTATTTCTGCACTCAGTTATTAACAGTCTATTTGCAATGACAATGCTAAAAAGATTGAAAATGTCACAAGCAGACAAACCTCCATCCCAAACCCACTAGGCTCACATTTTGAAACTTCAAGTGTGTTAACAGCTTTTTAGGGAGGCATTTTAAACCCCACCACTGAAATTTAAACTGGGGTGTCAAACAATGTACAGCGCATCTTTACAACCTATACGGTTCTTTTGATTAATCTCTAGGAATCAGTGCCACTGAGGTGGACACAGTGAAGCGTTTCTAGTCTTAAACGTTCTTTAGGGACTTCACATATCACGCAAATCTGTTTCTAGGCAAACATTTCTGATGCCTCATCCCTTGTGACCACATGTGCAGTGTTTCCCATGGCTAGATACCACGTATCAGGATACTCACAGTGAGTTGTTTCCAATGCAAGTCACTCAAAAACCACAGAACTGAATAACAAGGCCACAACCAGTAAGTTGTGGAAACTTGAACGCAAAGGCTTCCTTAGTACCATTTTTCCAATGACCCAAACTGGTCAGCATGCAACAGTCCTTTACTGCTTTTTTTTTTTTTTTTTTAAATGTACATTTTCCACAGTATATAAGCCTTGGTTTCAAACTATAGTTTGTTAGTAATGCCCCTAAAAAGGCAACCAAAGCATGAAAAAAAAAAAAACTTCAGCTCTCCCAAATGTAGTTTTCGGTCTGGAAATTAAAAACTTCTACTCTGAACTTTGTGTTAGGAGGCACAATAAAATACACCAACAAGCAGGTTGTAGCTCACACAAAAATGCAAAGAATTTCATTGTCACTGGTGCGACGGTGTGAAAGTAGGACATTTGTAGACTCAATACAATTTTTTTTTTGTCATTTCAAAGAGAATCAGCTCTTGCAAGAAAAGTCTTACCTGTAAATTTATGAAAACATTACAGTATTTTAAAAGAAAAAGAGGTTAAGGGAATCCTAACAAAACTCTCATTATTAGTCATTTGGGTCTCTGTACATAAAAAGATGACAAGTCCAGGGTATAAGACACATTTACTGGCTTTAAATTAAAGGGAAAATCCACATTAAACATGAGTTACTTCAGTTACAGAAGGAGGCAAGCTTTTACCAAAGCTGGTACATGCTTGTAGGTAGACCAATGCATCCTTTATGGGAGAAAAATAAACAAAGAGGTGATTAGCTTAGCATGGCATTATGCTATGGGGTAAACAGCTAAGCAGACTTATGGTCACCCAATAACAAGCTGTACCTAATAAGTTAAATGAATGCTTTTTAATTACCAATTACAAGCTTAATTCACCACATTTTAACATCTCAGTGCATCTTCAGCAACCCTAAAGGCGCCTTTAAACTTTGGATAGAACCTGTGCTTAGCTAGGCTAACCACCTCTTAGCTGCATCTGTTAGCACATAGACATGAGCCTAATGTTGATGGTCTCATCATATTTGAGGACTAACTGTTGATATTGGTCAAGTTCTAGCTAGTTTAACCTCAACCCTTTAAAAAACTGGTGGCTCTTTGGAACACCCAAATAAAAGAAATCAATGGATTAACGCTGAAAATGTACGTATGGCTAAGACAAAACTCAGCCCTAACCTTACATGGTCCGTTGGTGGACTAGTGCAGCGGTCCCCAACCTTTTTTGCGCCACGGACCGGTTTGTGCCCAACAATACTTTCACGGACTGGCCTTTAAGGTGTTACGGATAAATACAACAAAATAAAACTAGTACCGATACCAATAAAAATAAGATTTATTCATAACACAGGTGAAAAGACCCAGGAAAACAGAGTTAACGAAAAAAAACGATAACAAAATAACGCTAAAAACCAATAAAAAACCCTGAAAACCATACATTTCACACCCGAGTCTCACTCTCCCGGCCCGGTACCAAATGACTCACGGACCGGTACCGGTTCGTGGCCTGGGGACTGCTGGACTAGTGGATAGTGGTAGCTAGTGGTAAACATGGCCAATCATTACCAAAGACCTGAGTTGAAAAATGTCACTGGACATTTTTTAAATTAAATTATGCCCAACCAGACAGGTATACTAAATAATATATTTTGGATGGAGTATCACTATGAACTTTGGTGCATTATTTGGATGGACTTAATTGCTGTTTCAGAAAATTAGTGGACGCATTATAAAAGTAACACAGTGCCACTGAATCAACTAAACACTGTACAGACTAGTCAAAATCAGTCTTAGCAAACCTTCTGTATGTGATTTCAACCATTCATTGTGGATTTTCCCCGTCTGGCAAAAACAAAAGAAAAAAAACAAAAAACTCTCTTTCAGTAAAGTTGTGCAAAATTATGGACATCTCATTATTAATGAAAGCTGAATGTGACTCAATCCTGCTTGGAGAACACTATTTTTTCCACACGTTAAGTTTATTATCAAGAGTTCTAGCAAACTAAACAGAAAAAAAAGAATATATCAGGATAAGTGCACATTTGAAACATCTTTTCTTAGACAAATAATGACATCATTATATACAGTATGCCATCCTCCCTTCTTTTTCTAACCGTTTTCTTTAAATACAGAAACTCCATAATATTGAAGCTCTACTGACAATAAATGGGTTACTTTCACTCGAGCAATCTGTCGATGCACTGCTGAGAACGCTTACAGAGGAAAGAAAATGCAACATGGCTGCAGTAAAAGCAAAGGTCCTAACAGATTAATGATAAGTAAAGCCGACAGCCATAATACTTTTTTGTAAAAGGAAAAAATGAAATTCAAAGAAAGCCTGTTTCACGATTGGTTACTTCCTGTGACATTTCCTAAAAAAGGTGAAAGTGGTATCACTGTCTATTCACATACGATGTTATTCATCGCTGGCTTTGCTAGCCGAACTCAGGTCAAGAAGAACTGAGACAAAGCAACACTGATCCAAAAAAAGAGAAAACAAACTTAAACTTATCTTTTGAATGTGTCCAAATCTACTGAATGTCTTTAAGATCCAAAATAAATAAATGCATGCACCGCAAGACTGAAAAAGTACACCATGTCTGTTAAAGAGAAGACCTGGCTCAACCTCTGAAATCTCTTCAGCTGCTTTCTCGGTTTGGTGAGAGCAGCAGTGACGCTGCACTGGGTCGTCTTTACTGAAAACCCTTTAAAAGGTGTGAGTACAGAGAACATGCCTCTCTTTGGCATGAAAGTAGCCGCTCAGAGTCGATCTCTGCATGTTCCCACAGAAGTAACCGAATCCATTTCAGAAACAAGTCGAACCAGGTCCCGAGCTACAGGCTTACGTTTGTCAACTGCACAAGGTTACAACACCTTCAGTGTGTCCAGACCAGGTGGTTAAACAAGGCAGTTTCCTGAAGTGCCAAAAATCACCCATCTCATAAATGGCCCTTAGACTTTTAGAGGAAGCTCGAGATGCTCAGCATTGTCAGTGACGACCAAAGAGGATTTGCGCTACAGGAGCTGCCGTCTTTATTCATCTGGTCCGTTAGTAACATCTCATCATCCCTGATTTACAAGTCTACGCTGTGATGCTAGCCACAATTAAAGGCACATGTTACACAAAATATAGTTAAGGTTTCCCTGAGCATTCACATGGATTAGCTCGCCATGACTTTTAAACTCAGGTCATCCCCCAGGTTATTGGTGACAAATGTAGGGTTAGGAACAGGATTCAAAACGTAACCGAGAACGGGTTACCAGTGAGCTGGTGATTACCAAGAGGAGAGAGCTCTTGTTTCTGACAGTCTGGAATTTAATTGAACATACTGTAAATTTATTTTCTGCAGTGCTTATTGATGGTGCTCTTAATAAAAGCAGTCTGTTGGGCAATACCATTACTGCTTTTCTCACCAATAAATCCAGGTCAGTACACCTTAATTCACAGTAAAGTTTCAATCGAAACAAGGCAAAAATGAGTTTAACAAAATCAGAAAAAGAAAGCCTAAATGAATGTGACTGGTTTGCTGGTCCTCCAACCAGCATTCGGAGGTGCTGGTCACCAGGTTTGGTTAGCTTTGGCTAACTGTTTAGAGCCCCTGCTAATCTAAATACGCAATGGCTCAAACGTCATTGTTTAGTAGAGATTGGCGCCAATTTTCTTACTGAAATTTTCTCAGACCTTGGACAATTTGATTGCCAATACTTGTGGAACAATTT
This sequence comes from Haplochromis burtoni, assembly GCF_018398535.1. Classification (NCBI taxonomy): domain Eukaryota; kingdom Metazoa; phylum Chordata; class Actinopteri; order Cichliformes; family Cichlidae; genus Haplochromis; species Haplochromis burtoni. The sequence continues at coordinate 945,343 of NW_024582520.1, read as the reverse complement.
TTTAAAGGAACAAAAAAAGATTAAGGTATCGTGATCACCCATGATGACGTGGTTTCTTTTAACGCTGTGTGATCTAACTTTATATCCAGTGGATTCTTCCTGGGAAAGTCCTATGCTACTGTAACAACCAGTGGAATAATGTAACCTGGATAACCCACAGCCAACCTGCTACTCCAGATTCAGTGCTAGAAACTAGTGGCGAGATGTTCCTGTGAAATGTGCCTACAAATGCACAGAGAAACCTTAAGAACAGCTTTTTGTTGCTTGTCTTTTACACTGACCGTCACTTTATTCGAACTAATGAGTATTATTTTCATCATAATCACCCACAGGTCCTCTCTACACTAGCCTGTATACAGCACAGCAGTCGCTTTGACTTTAGGACAACTTGACAATGTCAATGACCAACAGCCTCGCTGCAGCCTACATTTGACTCTCGCTATTTAGATGTTTACGGTGAACCTAAGGATCCTTCTATTCAACATATTTACGAAGTCAGTGATCAACTGGGGTGTCAACCGAACAGCAGGTTGGAACACCTCAAGAGCTTGAAGCGATGTCCTGCTTAGTCTTGCTCCTTTGTTGTCTGAAAGCCTGCACTGGTAACACAAAGTTACTGAGCTGTTTGAAGACGAACCGTCTGCTGCTCCGGTTGTTTACGTCAGCGCCTCGAAGAGCTCTGACTCGAAGCAGAAAAGTATCGAGCAAGGTCAGAAAACTGGTCTCACCCTAGAATAAAATACCTCAGCAGGCTACACCGCTGTGCCTCCTCAAAACAATGGAAACCAATGTAAACAGGGTCACACAACCACTCACTCTACAAAACATCCATCTGCAGTATGTTTTAAAGGAGGGGTGTAGCGCTGGGTTTGAACAGGCAGGATGAAAAGTTCTAATCTGTTCAGGCCAAATTCAGAGAAATGGAGGAGCATAAATCAAAGGCACAGAGATAAAGACTTTTCACACACTTCAGTGGGTGTGGATGGAAAAGGCTCTGTGATGGACCTCTGCCTCTCAAAGTCAGCTGGGATCAGCCCTAGTCCCCAAGACCCTGAATCAGAAAATCGATGGATCGAAAAATCGATGGATGGAAAATCAATGGATGGAGCATGACTGCTATCACACTGCTCTACTGTTCAAAAACAAGAAGAAAAAAAAAACTAAAAGAAAACATATGTGAACTGAACGGGTCAGGAATAAGATCACCAAAAAGAATAAAACTTAGGCCAAATTTTTATTTTGTCAAGGAAAAACTCAACAGTCTGTCATGTCCTCTACAGTTACACTTCAAATAAGTTTGTCATGGCAAAGTTAAATACAAAGAGTTTCATAAATTAAGAAAAACAAAGTGGTGCGACAGGAGTTAGCTGCTCTAAATGCATCCTGCTTGTCTGAAAGCAAAAGAAATGACTTTAACGGGCATCAAGCCAGGTTTACGTGGACCTAACCAAAATACGCCTAGCTTCAGTCTGCACCCTTCACTGAAGAGGATGAAGAGTCTGGTATAGGATGGTGATTCCTGCTGACAGCTCTTTACAGATGAGATGAATGAGTTCAGGGAGCTTAGTCCCTCACTGTGGACTAACACCACTGCACACATGTGGAGTGTTTATGGTAGACTAATTGTAAACACGCAGGAATAATGCATTTCTGGTCATTGTACAGGGGTGTAACCTTCCTTCGGAAAGGAGAACAGTTCATAACAATATGTACCCTGACACAAACTCATGGGAGTCGCTGTGTTTAAGCAGTTTATGTGCATCAGTGTGCCTCAGATTTATGTCTCTCCATTTGTACGTTTCGATAAGTTTTACTGAATCTGAATATCAAGGCAACGGGAAACAAAACACAGGTGACTTCAGAGCTCATGCCTCCCCGTTTGCATTTCATTCTGAAACATGGATGCTTTTAAATGTTGAAAAAAAAGAAAAAAGAAAAAGAAGAAAGAAACAATAACTACGTTAGAAAGAAAGAGAGAAAGAAAGTCCATAAAGTGCCCTCTACAAACATCATCTTCCAGTCTGAATCCCCATAGGATTGCATGTCATTTGGGTGACACCGAAACGTTTCTGCCCCTCATTGAAAAGATGTGTTTAAATTGATAGTTAACCTCAAAAGTCTCTGTGGAATAATAGAGCTGATTTCCCACAGAGACTCGCTTCTCTGGACAAAACAGTTCCATTATAAAGGATGTGTTGGAGATTTCACACAACCAAAAATAAAATTTAGACCTGCCGAAAAAACTGAAGCCACCTCCTAAAAGTGTGCTTTTCAGGGAGCGAGGGCACATATTCCATCCTGCTTTCTCCAGTGGCTGCAAATCTTTGATTCCCGACGGCCAATGATTTCTTTTGCCTCATTTTTTTCTCTCACATTAGCAAGTCCAAATGGGGCATCAGTAAACAAACTCTATGTTGGTTTAGTGGGGCACGAGTATGTTTGGTGTTAATGGTTGTTTGTGAGATGAGCTTTAGTCTAATTCCTCCTCTTCTTTCATCCAGAGAATGCGCAGGAGATACAACACCAGTCAAGAACAGACCAGACCAGCAGATACAAGATCACCTCCAGCCTAAGACTTCACTACTGTAAACACTTCCATGCTGATGGAAATATGTGTATTCTTGTGTTAGACAGAGAAAGAAAAGAAAAAGCAGAGACTGAGACTCTACGATGTTCTGTGATGAGTTGCCTGTGTGTGTGTGTCTAAGTGAGAAGGTCCTCCAGTGGGGTATCTACGACACTCCGTTCACCAGCGCGGGAGCGTCCTGTTTCTCCTTCTTCATCCCTCTGTCTCTAGTAGGTCTCTGATGATGATGGCGGGGCTGTCCCTCGCCGCTGCCACTGAGACTGCCCTGGGACGAGGACGGACCGCCTCGGCCACCTGAGGAGTGCTGCACGCTACGCTCGTTGTTCCCGTCCACACGAATCTGCGGGTAGAAAAATAAAGAAATCCATAAGAGTCTGGCCCCACACTACACAGCTAACTTTCCCTTTACCCTCGGTGCAGCCTGCTGCGTGCTTTTCATATGGCACCAAATAACAACAGCAGTCACCTCAAGGTGCTTTATATTGTAACAGTATTATGAGAGAGAACCCCAACAATCCTATGAGCAAGCAGTAGAAACAGTGGGAAAGAAAAACTCCCTTTTAACAGGAAAAACCCATCAGCAGGACCAGACTTGGGGAGGGGCAGCACCTGCACCTGCCTCAGTCTTCCCTGCACCAGGTTATTTATCAGTTTGGTTTCAGCCTGGTTATTTTAGGTTTTTGTATGGCAATTCTGTTTTTTGTTTTATTTGGTTAATAAACTGTAGAAATGCATCGTTCACAAAAAGGTTATTATAAAATAAAAGTAATAGAAATTACATTTTGCCTGTCCTGTAAAATATTTTGCATCTCAGTAAATCCACTACTAGAAGCAGAGGAGGAGCGTTCAGGAGGGTCAGACTAAAGAAAACGAGTTCTTCTCTGAGACAAAGCTGAGAAACGAACAGTGGTTTATACTCTGTTACTGTGTATGAGTCAATGCTAGCTGACCAGCTGTCAACACAAAGTGTGTGATAGATAGAGGGCGGACTTCCACCTGTTTCTGGATACACGGATCATTCACACAGATGTCAGTGCTTATCTGAAGCATTTGGTACAGTCCATTCACAGCTGTACTGAAAACCTGACTTTAATTAGCAGGAACAATGCTATAACGCCACAATTTCAGTACCTCTTTCAGCTGACGTGAAAAACAATGATCACCTTGTTATGATGCACAAATCTGCTAAAAGAGCTTTGGTCCTTGTGTTCATGCAGCTGTTATTTAACATGCACCACCCACCTAAAAACTGCTGCAGAACAGGCAAACCCTTATATAGCAGTAGCACCTGAAGGGCTGTAGTGTCCCAAACAGCACAGTGTGGTGATGTCCAGCATAGTGCAAAAACACTTGATGTAGACAACACAGCCTTCAAGTGTTTCATATCACAATTCATTATAGAACAAGTTTCCTCCAAAAAAAGACCACAAGTGTCCACTGCCAACGTTCCTTAGATCACCTCAGAGGTCCTGTGGGGCAAAAGGGACCACCAACGGCCACCTTAAAATCCCCAGTTAAGCTAACCCACATGTATTTGGACTTTGGGAAGAAGCTGGTGTATCCGGAGAGAACCCACACAGACATGAGCAAGACATGCAAACACAGAAAGGCCCCAGGTGGATCAAATCCAGGAGCTTCTTGCTGTAAGGCAGTGGTACTAAACCATCACCCCACCGTGCTGTGCACCTTTACATATGTCAAACCTGCTGCAATCACGAATCAAGCAGAAAGTTAAGTTAGGACTAAATATAGCCCCATCTTAGAAAGTGTCCTACAGTGATGTTCAGTGAGAACAGGCAGGACTTTGAGTGTGTGACAACACAGAGAGTGTCTTGTTGACAGTTGAGGTTTGGAGTGTCAAACAGAGGGAACATTTGATATGCAGAAAATAGCACTGTTGACTGTGACAGTGGTGTAAGGGTAAACAATATTTGCAGAAGAAATGATTCAAAAATTAGTAGCAGTCTCATAATATTTGCCAGTATGCTGAAGTAGCTGGATTGTTTTTGCAAAGCACTGAGAATTCATTAAATAAGCATGGCTTAAAATAGAAACGTAAATAGTTACAGTCAGCCTCAAATATTATTCAGCTGTATTATCTTATCATCTTAAGTGATCTACATCATCTCACTGTAAACAATCATCACCTCCTTTAAATGTCTTGCTTGAAACAGAATTTCCAAACTTTGTAGCTGCAAAATAAAATTAGTGGTCAAAAACTGCAGTTCCTGTAATGGCCACTTGAGGGTGGCTCTAAAAGGGAGCCATGAAGAGTAGAAGGGTGTTTGCACACCTGCGGCGTGTTGTCAGTTCTAACTCTGTTCGTTTCCCCACATTTTGTGTGGTTTGTTTGTGCAGGTATGAACACAACATGAATCAGCTAACAGGAGTACGTTACAAGTTTGAGCTACAAAACATCCCATAACTATGTACGCTGATCTCGGGAAGGCACTATAGATGCGCAAAGGTCTGTTCAGCAGCTAGCTGTGAAATGAACGTAAACTCTCTGCATTCTCCAGTAGTCCAGAGCAAAGCACCTTCTTCCTGTATTTACATTTTTTTATGCACCCGCTCCAGACACATCTGACCAATGAGCCGACTGAATGGTCACATGGTTTGTAGTGACGCATTTTATTTCACTTTTTTCTGTGTGAAAACAAACCAAACATCTGATTTGAACCGGAGTAAACAAACTATAGGTGTAAAACTATAAAGACAGATGTAGTTTTTTTCCTTTTAATGACCACCAGGGGTGACAGATGTGCCTACAAAAAACCCTGGTCCTACAGATGACTGAAAAATATCCTTGAACACTTTCCTGATGCTTTAATGGATTTAGTCACTCATTTCAGGTCATACTGAATTTAGAATACTTGAATTTTTTCTGCATTTTGGCCGTTTTTTTAATGCCAGAAAGAAGGATCAATCAGGGCATGCTCACTGAAAAGCATGTTTACAGAATTTTGAGGAGCGTTTCAAAGATATTAGACTTTAAACAATGACATGAAAATAACTTAGCAGCAGCTGTTTGTGACTGTTACCTGCAGAGTGTCTTCTTGGCCTCTTGTCTTTGAGTCTCTGATGTGACGAGTTCTCGGCTCGTTCCACTGCATGTCTTCACCTAAACCAACATTAAAAACAACAAGTTAGCAATCAAAGTTAGCCACAGTCATGTAAACAATCTTCGCATGGCTCAGTAGACTCAGTCTTAGGTGACCTACCTTTTGCCAGGTAAAAATAGGGTGAAATTCGTGTACATCCTAATTAGATTAAAGTTGGGAGAAATAGTTTCTTTCAATATAAATATGGATCGTTTTGAAAAGAAAACTCATAATGAGAATTTATTTGCACAGGAGGTCTGCAGAGATCTCATGATGTGATTTATTTCCATTCTTTAGGCCATAATTTGATGAAAAGCATCTCAAAACGTTATTTCTTTTGAGTCATTACACACCAACTTTTTTCTCTTTAATCGTTTTCATATTTTCATTTTTTCAAATGAAAATAAATTCCATTCATTATTATCTGATTAATAGAAACATTTAGCAAGCTTTTGCATTGATCATTTTTTAGACAAAGTGTAAATGCTCCAAAAATGGGCTGAGACAAATCATGGAATGAGATAAGAGTCCTGTGAAAAGATCAAAGACCGCCAATGATAATTAACACTCACCTTTATATCCTCCCCCTCCTCTTCCTCTCCCTCCTCGTCCCCTCAGCCCACCGCCGCCTCCTCTCTTCCTCCCATCTGTCCGTCTGGGCAGGGTCCCACCTCCTGTCATTAGCTCCTCCGTGGGGGCCAGTGACCAATCGCTGAGCTCGTCTCTGTGGTCTGACTCTGTCTCTGAAGCGTTGGATGCCTCAGAGTTGGTGCCTGGGGGACCGAGGACAAAGTCCAACCTCATTTCGGCTGCCTCGGAAAGACAACACAGACTCAACCTTTGATTAATTGTCGTTTCATAATCAGATCATCGCCTGGGGAAACGTTTTTACTGAAATATCAGATGTCCAAACGCTTTACTTCAATATGAAATGAAATCACAAGAACATAAATCTATGGCCGAGAATCTGCTCGTTTGCTTTGTCATTGTGCCTTTTACATCTAAACCAAACAATCACAGGAGACTTTCTCCTATACGTACTTCTGTTAAAAAAAAAAATCTGGTAAAAGGTGAAAAACTGATTCAAATTTTTTATTTTAAAAAAGTAGAAGCTCTGACACTTTTATAAACGTAAGTAGCTCTTTGGAGGATACTGTTACCAGCTGATGGATGACTTTACCTCCATACCTAAACAGAAGAATTAGTGTAGTCAGCGGCTGAAGTGGGATTTGTCTGGTGAGGAAACCTAAGGTTGGTTGTAGTGGTGCAGCGTAGGGAGAAGAATCACTTAGAAATAAGTAGCAATAGTCTTTGTTCAGGGCTCCAGTACATTTTCTTTGTGTGCAGGCTGCTCAGAGTCGATTTAAACAACTGAATTCATCAAGATATTAGCTGATGCTTGATTTAAATGTCCTGTCTATCAAATGGCAATGAGAAGTCCTCACCTTTAAATATAACCTCTGTTCATCTTCCTCTCCTGTCTTTCTCATCTTTCTCTGAGTGAAGTTAACTGTAATTCTTTTATCTACCTGTGAAATACAGCAGCTGGACCTGTAGCTAGCAACACACTGTGTGACAAACTGCATATAAACAGTTTATGCATTAGCTGATTGAAACGTTGCATCTGAAATCAGCTGCCACTTAAAAAAAACATTACTCCTTTTAATGCAGACTATGTTTTATTGTTCCCTCCATTTAGGTTCAGATTGGTTGAATGTTTAAAGGTGCTCAGCGACATAAAGTAATTACTTCCCTCAAATGTGTTAGACCTAAAGTAATGAGCCAGTTTTCCAAATTCAAGGAGCAGAAAGTACAGATATTTATGCTAACATGTAGGGAGTAAAAAGTTGTGATAAAAATAAATACCCAACTACAGATACCTGAAAATACTAAGTGCAGTAACAACGTAACAAATTTTACATGAAACATCTGCAGCTGACTGACTTGAGAGTACATCAGCTCTTGTAGTTTACCCGCAGTAATATGGATGCAGTAACTATCAAACCTGAGGCAAAAGCAGCTCCTCCTCCTCTCCGCCCTCGTCCACCTCTTCCCCCTCCTCCATAGGGCTTTCCTCCTCCCCCTCCTCGGCCCATCCCGAGCCCCATTCCATTATCGAACACGTAGGTTTTGTCTTTAGGGTTTCGGGGCCCTGTCCCCCCCCCTCCGCCTCCACCGCCTATCTGTCTCAGCTGCTCATCGATCTGCAGACGCTCCAGTCGCAACTGGTCCACCTCCTGTGGACATGAACGAAAACGTCACAGAAGGTCAACAATGAAAAGAAAGAAAGTATACTTTATTGATCCCTGTGGGGAAATTCCTCTCTGCATTTAACCCATTCACTCAGTGAAGCAGTGGGCAGCCATTGGGCGCCCGGGGAGCAGTGTGTAGGGACGGTACCTTGCTCAGGGGTACCTCAGGGTAGCCGTTCAGTGGATTCGAACCACCGACTTTCCGGTCATGGGGCCACCACTCTACCTACTGGGGCCACCACTCTATCCCTGCCTGACCACATGCTTTAGCTCCGTTTTGATGTTTGGTTGGTAGAAGATGACATCACTGAGGACACAAACCTTAAGGTAGTTGAGGTGATAGTCTAGTAGTACTGTTGCATTGGAGATGCTTTCCTTGGTTCCCACAAACACAAATGGCACCATTCCCTGTGACAGAGGACCAGGAGAGTTTGAATCCTCTTAGTGATTGAGCTCTAACACTGCTGTATTTACTGTGATGATTTTTAATGCAGCAACACGACGCAACTTTCTCTCCCTACTGACCTCATCAGCAGCTGCTGCCGCTGCCGCTGATGGTTTTTTGTCGTTCTCAGGCTCAATACGAACCCGAACCACACCGGACTTGTCAACCACCTCCTGAATCAGCTTGCCGTTCTTGCCAATCACCTTCCCTGCATGAGAAAAAACATCAGTCTCACTCTGGCTGAACTTGAAACTGGATTAAATCAAGTAAAATAAAGGTACCCGATGATTCATTTCTTTGTCTCGGTTGAGCGACTTTCTCACCTACTAAGTTCCGGGGAACTTTGATGATATCTTCGGAAAACTCCAGGAAACTTCTGGCTATACGGACAGCATCCTGGTCCTTCCATGAAATACAAAACAGGTATACTTACTTTTGTTTGTGTTTTTTTTTACCCCATGCTGGTCTGTTAAATTTGTACCCACTTAACATTAATGAGGGCAAGCTCTACATATCTGTCTCAGCTCATTTGTGTACAAGTAAAGCCCTCCTACCTCTCCGTATATGTGGAAGGTGCAGGTCTCTTCGTCCAGGTCTATGTTAGTGACTCCAGGAACTTTACGCGCCTGCTGAATGTTGGCCCCGTGAGTCCCGATGGCGAGACCCATTAAATCGTCCCGAACAGCAAACTGTTCATGAAACCGAGACGCCAGCTGTCTGGAGCTCTGAAGAAATGCACATCAAAAAAATTCATTAATTAACATTTAATAAATTGCACAAAAGAGTAAAGAGGGTGTGTAAGTTTACTGAAAAGAAACCCTTTAAAAACTCTCCATCCCAGGCTGCAAAATGATCCAAACAGCCACATACAGGCTGGAGCTGTGCGTAACCTACCTCCAGCTGTCGGCTGGCCTCTTCGTTCCTCAGCATTAGAGACAGCTTGGTGCGGAGGCTCCTGAAGTGCATGTCGCTCATCATATTGGCCCGCTTTGTTGTGACCTCATTCACCGACTGTAACAATCAAACATTACGCTCATTAATATCATACACGAGTGAGGTTCTGATGTTTTAAGTCACCTATGGATGCACTTCACTTCAAGGTGATGCTATGCAAGGGTCAATAGAGGATATGATTGTGTGAAAATGTAGCACATTAAGAAGAAAAACAACAGTTTGACCAACCAAAATGACCAGCTGCTTTTTCTCTGAGTCGTAGGTGACACTGAACCCTCCCACAGCCTTTTTGAAGTCTTTGTGTGCTGATTCCTTGGAGCACCTGGGAACACAAGAACACGTATACTTTATCATAGTGAAACCAGCAAACAAGTTGCTTAATAAATGAATTTGTCCTCAGTGATAACAGCTTGTGGATACATGTACACATACAAACTCTTCTGGGAGTACAGGCTCATATACAAGCTGGAGTAAGTCAAGTTTTGACCGTACAGTTGTGGTCAAGAATGTAACAGTAATCTTAAGCTTTTAATTATTTCTTTGAACGATTAATATTCTAGGATGAAAAGATTGTGCAGCATACAACTTTAATGGCAAATGTGAAATTATTTTGGATTTTCTCTCATGCACACAGGGTCAAAAATATGTATATAGGATTAAATATACAGATGCACCCAGACGAATAGTCGGTTAATTGTCTCAATTCAAGTTGCAACTAAATGTTTGTTTGTCTTATCCATCCCAGAACTAGTTTTGATGTGTTTGGGGTCATTATCCTGTAGGAACACCCAACTATGTCTTTTGAAGTTGAAGAATTTCAAGTATTCCAGCTCTGTAAAACCGCCCTACAGCATGATGACACCACCATGTCTGACAGCTGGTACAGGTCTTAGCCCTGAAAGCCTGATCTTTACTTCTCCAAATATACCTTGTCATTATGACCAAATAGCTCAGTCTTTGTCTCTTCTGACCATAAAACTTTAAAACAAAAGTTTAAAGAAGGCATCTGACTTGTCTACCTGCACAGGTGCAAATTTCCATCATGCTTGAAGGCGTCAATTATAGAGTAGGGGCTTCTTTCTTGGTGATGTAAAACTAGTTTCTCTGCTGATGTTCCAGCAGTCTCAATCTCAGGGCACAGCTGAGCCTTGGCTGTTTCTGAACAATGTAACCAAATTCCTCTCATCTGAGGGTGACGGTTGGGGTCTTCTCCTAGACCTCGTCAAAGTGGTAACATTAAATTGATGCTTCTGGAATTTTTAGTTATTTAGAAATGGCTCTGGAATGGACTTCCTAAACTTTACCAACAAATCAACCAATTTAAATGAACTTGACCAATTCTGCCAAGATGAGCAGTCCAGCTATAATTATGCTAGGAGCTTGGTGATGGCTACCAAAAGCTTCTGGTTGAGGCGCACCTTGCTAAGGGACATTTAACCACAAGTTAGTGGGTAGTGTATGCATGCTTTTGGCCCCATGTGGATTACAGAAAATCCAAATAATTTCAAACTTGTGCACCAGTCTTTATTCATGCAAGTCAAACTCACATTTGCCGTAGATCTTCGGGTACATCCAGTCGGATCTTAATGAAGGTGTTTTTGGTGGCTGGTTTATTCGGGTTGACCGGCCGTAACCTCTCCAGCGTCACTATCTCATTTAATGTGGCTTCACATGCGGCGTACTCTATTACATAAAACTGGAAACAAAGACAGATCAAGTATGAGCGATCCAATAGAAAAACATCACTTTTTTTCAAAAGTTTAAATAAGTCATACTATTATTAAAAATTTCTTTTGAAGAAAGTACATCTGATGGTGGTAAGACAACAGGAGGACAAACAGAGGAAGAGCTTACGTGCACAAAAAATCCAGAGGAAAATGGAAATACAAGGATATAAAGAACATCTGGGGCATATAGTCTGAATTCAATCAGTCATTGAGTTAATGTGTTGTTCAGGATTGTAAAACTCAACCACACACTGACATCTGTCACCAGAGAAATGATGTTACACTGAAGTTAAATATCTGCAGTGAGCTTGATAAAAAGGATTTTTATGAGTACATAACATTTCATGAGTGTAAAATGTTGTCAGTAAACATGGCTGTATTTAGTATTAATAAAGGAAGTTGTGATATTAAAGCATTTAGGATGGAGCAAGTGTCTGGGCTGCGTTTTAGGCAAATTTATCAGAGCCATGTTGTTTCAGTGCTGCTTGGTGAGCCTTACAGATGAACTGGAGCATGTCTTACCTCCCCTTTGACCATGCGAACCTTGGCTAGCCACCATCCACATGGCTCTTTGTCATTCGCCCTAGAATACACCTGGCAGACACACACACACAGTTCATTTCAGAAATAATTCCCACCTTTAAACAAAGCTGATAAGAGTAAACTGGCACAGAAACAACTGGACACACTGATACAGGAAATCATTGTGAATAATATTATTAATAAAAATAACAAGTCAGACTAATTTACCAATGATAGAACAGAAAATATAAGACTATCTAAGGAGCATCACCCTCTTTTTTAAAATCTTATTTTACACTGAAAATTCAACTCTACTCACTCCGCTCCATGCTATTCCAAACTGCTCCCCAGCTATACCAACTTTGCTTTCCAAACCCACCATGTCTGATGGCAACAATCACTTTCTCACCTCGACCTCATCGCTCTCACTGATCTCCTTGCAGAACCCTGTTGGAGGAGGAAAGCGCACATCCTGGAATGGGATCTGCCGCTCCGGCTGCCAGCTGGGACAGAGGAACAAACACAAAAAGTTCATTTTATTGTTTGGCAAAGAAATGACATATTACACAATGTTATATTTTACTTTACTCACTTGTTTTCAAATGCTACCATGACAGATCCTTCGTGAACATCCTTTACAAAGCCCTGCAAGAGTCACAGAAGTAAATTCAGTTTTGAAATATCTTTGAAATAGTCAGTGTGCAAGTCAAACTGGCATCGACCATGTAAACAGGAACCAGTTCTACTGCTTAAGCCGGACCTTATCCTAATGCTCCTAGCAATGAAACAACCTAAATAATTTCCTTTTCTGGAGTCTGAGCTTTGGGCTCGAGTCAGGTTTGGCTCAGTCTCTCTCTCTCTCTCGCTGCTTCTACACACAGCTGATGTGTGTGTCATGTGTGTCAAACACTGCAAGTAGGCCATGCGATGCCTAGAAGGAAAAGAGAGCGCTAGAGAGCCTTGCCAATGGGTTGCATTAACCTGGCAAGCTAGCAGTCAGTGGTGGATGAAATGAAGCAAGGAGAGATTCTCAAAACTCCCAAGGTTAAAAAAAACAAATAAACCAATTCTGACAGGACCTCACTGACCTGTGAGCATGTTTAGGATTGTGACTGACTGAACTGTCTCACTCAGAAACGAAGTTCAGACTTTTGCAAGAACATTAATCTTGTTAAAACTGGAAAAATACCAAAACACAAAATATGAGGGTAACGCAGAGGGTGCATTAGGAGATAATGTAGTTTAGTCTACTGGCAGTAAACTGCACTTGTTGTACTGCTGTTGAGATTACAATAAAAAAGAGGAATGACTTCTATGCTGCATAAGGTGCAATTTAAAAACCGCAAAATTAAGTTTCTCACTCAAGTGATTTATGGCAGAACCATTTTCTACAATTATTTCTTTAGTATTATTCTTACTTGGCAGATGAATGCACTCATTATTTCTCTTGGCTGTTCATTTCAGCCAAGAGCATATTTTAAGTTTTGCTATAATGCCAGAGACAAGGGTGTCATTTTTCAGTTCAACTATCACCAAAAACACTATAAAAATTATTTGCCAACTACACATTTAGTCAATCAACATCCTCACAACAACTAACTAAAATGATTACGTTCAAAACTCTTGATTCATTAACTAAAATTTGAATGCTTATTAACATTGAAATCATGCAAGTGATCTGCAGTAAGATGCAACTCCCTGTGTTGGAGTTATGCTGCCATCTAGCAAAGGTAACTGCTCCTTAAATAAGTCTCCTTTAAAGTGGACCTATTACACTATTCCTTTTACTCGATTACAGTCTACTACACTAGCTTTGCATGATTCACAATTGAAAATAATCCACATTTATCTCTTGCTGGTGCAGCTCAATTCATCTTTAAACCATTTTAGCTCTACTCCTATTAGGCCAACTGTCTGCCAGTCAACCCCTGGCAAACAGAAGGTGTGAACAGCAGGTGGGTGGGGTTTCAGTCAGAACTGTGTACCTAAGATGACAATATTAGGGATATTTGCTCTCAGTGACATCATACTGGGCCAAGAGAAGAACAAACTGCCTAAGTTTTAAGCACTATGAATAAGCCTCTTTGAACACACTGGGCATTTTCTGATGAACAGAAAGACATTTGCCAAAGTCACCCTCTTGTTGTGTATCTGCTTATACTTGTAAGCAGTCACACCTACATCATCTTATTAGATTGATCTACATAAGGTAAAATACATTAAATATAATGGTGGTATACATGTAGGTTATGATAGATGTATGGCTAATGAAAGTATTCTTAAGAGTTACCTGGTGGGACTGGATTTTTTCAAATCAGACTACTATCTAACAAAAATTAGCCTAACTTTTCTCATAGCTGTTTGACAGTAAAACTTATCATTCAAGCTATGGCACCAGTCAAATGTTCGGACACACCCACCCATTCATATGGTTCTGTACTTGCTAACAATATGATTGCAACTATTAAAAGAAAGGCTTCTGTTTAGTGCCACACCTAGCTAAAAGCCAAAGTACAGCTGACAGTGCCAACTTCAACTTTCCTACATTCAAAGGAAAAGCCTCTTGATTTGGGAAAGCATACAAGTTTTGAGCACAGCATGAAAGTCTATGGTTTACATGGCAACTGCTGAGCTTAATGAGAGTCTGTGACCTGAATCAAGATTAATTCCAATTACTATTTACCCTGATTATACAGCATACTCACAGCATTCATGTACCTCGCATTAATGTGGCCACAACAAAACTATTAGCTTTAAAAAGACATCTGTCAGAACTTTACTTGAGATATATGTCATCCTATATTTACACTACAACAAACCTGACAGCTAAAATAAATAAATAATAAATGTATCATTTTATTTAGATTCTTCACCATTCATTGTATTCTTGTGTCCTTGAATTAAACAATATTCAAATGTAAGTAATTATTGCTAATTAGCGTGTTATCCCATTGTACTGCTTATGTTATCTCCCCCACCCCACCCCAGTGATACACGCAGGTCACGGGATCGGATTTATGATCTACTTGTTGCCTGACTGACCCCAAAATCTCTGCAGTCTTGACAAAACAAGAAAACACCTGGCAGCTACGGGCACAATAAAGGTTAGCCAAACCATCGCCCCTGTGTGCTGCTCTGAATTAACTTACTTTGACCAAAGCAAAAAACAGCCAACCCATGATTGATTCTGATGTTTGTGAGTCTGCAACCAACCCTTGCACATCACTTTAGGGGTACCATCGTACAGCAGTCACATCAGCGTTACCGATACCGCTAAAACAGCTACCCTGGTTAAGCGTCATTATCACCAATAGTTCACCAATTTATCCACTACCGCTGATGTTAGAGCCCCACCGCAGCGTTAGCTTTGTTTACAGGTTTCAGGTCCCGGTAGACGTTGAGCAGAAGCACCGAGGCCCACATATAACACTGAGCTAGCCCCGTGACACAATTTCATGTTAGTTAGGCTTACTTGGTACATAGTGTGTGAACGGTGGTCACTAAACTCGACAAAAGTCAACAACTTACCTTATAAAAAGCCCCACTTGTCCCTCTTACTTCCACGACTAGTTCCTCCATGACGTAAGTTACTACAGCTCGCTAGCTAGCTAACTACCGATAGCGATGTTAGTAGCTAGCTAGCTAGCTGGCTAGCCTGACGCTAGCCAAGGCAGAGTCGCTAGCTAGCCTAAATACCCTGCCTACTGGATGCAAGAAGAGGCCACGGTAGCTGTGTGTGACCGTAATATTGTTTTCCGTTTTGCACCGTCTATGAATTTTGTTTCTTGCAAATTTGCAAATCCGACTGCATGAAGAAGACAAAACAATTAGCTAGCCAGGTTAGCTTTTAGTAGCTAGTTATGTTAATGTTGTGTGATTAGTGGTGTAGCAGCTACTGCTGTTGTATCTCTCCATGTGACGTCTCCGCTTTCTTCCTCTACTGAAAACTGAGGCTGCTTACTGTCATCCGAGCCTGTTGCTGCTCTCCACGGGTAATAAATAGGAATGCACTTTGATATAACAGGAAATATATCAAAATAAAAATGACCGTTGTGTTTATCCTATTGTGTACCATATTTGAGCTCTAAGAAAAAATGAAAAAATATATTATCCCAACAGCACGGCCCGCCAGTCCCTCCGGGAAAACAGCAAATTTATCCCTCTCCATATTTATCAAGCCACATTTCAACTATTCCACCTTGCTCTTTTTCCTCACTTGTTTTTACAATGTGCATTCACAAACATAATACTGACTATCTTTAACTAACTACTGGAATCTGTTGCAAAGAAGATAAGATAAGAGATAGGATAAGACTTTATTGATCCCACAACGGGGAAATTTTTGCGTCACCTCAGCTCAGGTACAGATATCAGAAGGAAATACAAAAATACAATAAGTACAATCAATGAAAAAAAGTCAGATAATACACTATATACAATGGTAGCATACACAGTATGTGATTATGGATATGGTTGGAAATATGGAAGACATAAACTATATAGCTTGATATAGCTATTGTACCACTACTATTCCTGTTTATAGACATGTACACACACACACGTACACACTAAATATACATATGTATACATATAGATACATATATACCTGCACATGTCTATACACATGGAAGGTCCATTATGCATGAAGTGGTGACAGTGGATGTTCACAGTGTCCAGTGACTTATGACATCGTGATTGAGGAGTTATAGAGTCTAACTGCTGTTGGGATGAATGATCTGCGAAAGCGCTCCTTCCTGTAGCGAGGGTGTTTCAGTCTCTGACTTAAAGGAGCTGCTCAGCCCACTCACATACTCATGCAGTGGGTGATGTGGGTTGTTCATGATGGATGTCACCTTTACTAACATCCTTCCCTCACCAACCACCTCCACAGACTCCAGGGGACATCCGCACCAGTTTGTCAATCCTGCTCCTGTCCCTGTCCATGCATCCACTCCCCCAGCAGGCCACTGCATAGAAAAGGGCAGATGCTACCACAGTGTCATAGAATGTCCTTAAAAAAAAGAGAAGAGATAGGGGGGATTTCTGAGTTGAAGCGCCTTGAGGGGACTGATTTGTTGTGATCTTTACTGTCTTTAAGACATTCCTGCAGTTTAACTAATTGGTGTGTGTTATCTGGCTTCATGGACAGATAGAGCTGGGTGTCATCAGCATAGCAGTGAAAATGTATGCTATGTCTTCTAATGATGCTGCCTAAGGGAAGCATGTATAATGTAAACAGAATTGGTCCTAGCACTGAACCCTGTGGAACTCCATAATTAACCTCAGTGTGTGAAGAGGACTCTCCATTTACATGCACAAACTGGAGTCTATTAGATAGATATGATACAAACCACTGCAGTGCAGTACCTGTAATACCTACAGCATGTTCTAATCGCTCTAATAGGATATTATGGTCGACAGTGTGCAGCATGCTTGAATGAAGGAGTCCAACAGAAGCAGCATCCACAGATGAGCATCCTGAGGATAAAGAACACGACTGTTTGAAAAGACTCGAGTAAAATACAGTCTGCTGGAGATGCAGACATGTGGAGGCATGCTAGGTTTCACTAAACTCCATCATTAATGACTGACTGCAGCAAAACAGCAAAGTCCAACACGGATAGCCGAGAAACACAGTGAGTGAGGGAACACTGACAGAGGACAGCATCTAAAATCATTGACCACCCTACATATCACCGCCTTTACCCAGGAGATCCCACTCAGACCCATTGTTAGAAGCATAAACTCAGCCACTTACATTGCTAAACACCTTGCTACCATCCTTGCTCCTCTCGTGGGGAACACCCCACACCACATCAAGAACTCCACCGACTTCACCGACAAGGTCCAGAAACTTACCCTGGATCCAGATGAAACCATGGTGTCCTTTGATGTAGTCTCTCTCTTCACTTGCATACCCACCACGGAGGCCGTGGAGACTGTCAGAAAACGACTACAAGAAGACAGCTCCTTGGAGGACAGGACCAACTTCACACCCGATCAGATCTGCACACTGTTAGACCTCTGCCTCACCACTACATACTTCAAATACAACGAAGGCTTCTACAGACAAAAACATGGCTGTGCCATGGGCTCCCCCGTGTCACCTATTGTAGCAACCTTTACATGGAGGAAGTGGAAAGGAAGGCTCTTGGCTCTTTCAAAGGAAGAGTACCCAGCCACTGGTACAGATATGTGGACGACACCTGGGTCAAAATCAAGACACAAGAAGTGGAATCCTTCACTGCGCACATTAACGCTGTGGATAAAAACATCAAGTTCACCAGGGAAGACACAAAGGACAACTGTTTGCCTTTCCTGGACTGCGCCGTGCACATTGAAGAGAACGGCAAACTCAACATCGAAGTTTACCGGAAGCCCACACACACGGACCAGTACCTCCTCTTTGACTCCCATCACCCTCTGGAACACAAACTTGGAGTAATTAGGACCCTACACCACCGGGCAGAACATGTTCCCTCTAAGCCTGAAGGAAAAAAGAAGGAACACACACATGTAAAGGAAGCACTCAAAACGTGCGGCTATCCTAAATGGGCGTTCTTAAAGTCAGCAAAGAGGCACAGAAAAGAAGATCAGACACCAGCGAGGGAGGATAAGAAGGACAGACGCAACAACATTGTCATCCCCTATGTAGCCGGTGTATCAGAAACTCAGGAGAGTTTTCTCCAAGCATGACATCCCGGTGCATTTCAGACCCAGCAACACGCTCAGACAAAAACTGGTTCACCCGAAAGACAAAACTCCAAAACACAGACTTAACAATGTGGTGTATGCTGTACAGTGCAGCGAGGAATGCCCAGACCTCTACATTGGAGAGACCAAACAGCCACTTCACAAGCGCATGGCACAACATAGAAGAGCCACCTCCACAGGACAAGACTCAGCAGTCCATCTGCATCTTAAGGTCAAAGGTGAGCTTTTTTCTTCAGGTAAAACTTTATCCGTCGCTTCGCTAATACAGCCCGTTAATGGTTTAACTGAATGTGCTGTCTGTGCAGACGGTCCGCAGCGTTCCTGTGAATCCCCTCAAACAGCAGCTGAGGAAACATCTCTGACGTTCTCCAAGTGGCTCGTGACAAGCAGTGTTTGCAGCATTCTCATCCTCATTGTGAGCCTGAACTCTTTCCTACTACATGCTGAACGTGTCACAGCAGCCCGAGAGGCCGTGTGCTTTGAATTTCCATTATTATTAAATATTAAAATGTGGCTGCACAGCCTGTGTAAGTGTGATTTCTCTCAGTAATGGATTTAATGCCTCTGCAAAATGAATGCAGCTGTGTGTGCGAGCCTTTAAATGCTCCCACGAGTGAACGATGACAGGCCGAAGGCTATTTGTCTTTAATGCGCGTGCCTCTGCACAGTCGTGATGTTTAACTGCTGGGAAATCAAACCGTGTCCTCTGTGATCCACGAGCCTGCTGAACAGAAACCGCTTCAAGCAAAACATGCTCTAAAATGATTGGTGAGCTGAAATCAGTTATCCATCTGTTACCAATGCCGACGTCATGTAGCACCGCCATCGCCCTGACACCAGGCGGCAGACGTGACCACGTCAGTCAGGACGTCCATCAGGAGCTTTGCCTTCAGGAACAGATGGAGGTTTGGTTTTGGCTGCGTCTCCACAACAGCACCTCTGCATGTGAATAAAGGATAAGCTGGGACTGACACACCTGTCTCACTGACTTCCCCAAACCTGCTTCATCCTGCAGCGTCGCCTCCTGCTGGTCATGAGAAACACTGTGCCTCACTGCACGACCACAATAACAAGGACAACACTGCAGTGAATGCACTAACTTAACATGTTCATGATGAACGCCTGTTTAGTCATCTGGATCCAGCTGAGCGCCCCCGTCAGGTGACCTGAGTGTGTTTTCTGCAGATGTGCTGCTTCAGGGTCGAGTCTTTGCCAAATGTTTCTGCGTCACTTGTGAAGCTTTAAAACCACGGGACGCCACTTTAAAGGAGGTTTTGAGTATCGCGGCTGCTTCCGTGCTGTCTCTGTTTGTGACTGAGTGCAGAACAGCCGTCAGCGCGAGTGGCTGAGGCAGTAAAATGTGTCACATGTGAGCATGGTTTAAAAATGCTCCCATCGCTGTGTGAGGGTCTAAAACAGTTTTTCTCTTCTTGGCATGATTTTTGTTCATATATTACAGATCAGCTGTAATCATAGGTGTTTATCTCAGAGGAAAAGAGCCAACACTGGACTGGATATTTAAACCTTTGTTGATTTAGCGTTCTCTTTTTTACTTTTCAATTTCAGAACAAAGAGCTCCATTAGCGCTGGGACGCTGGCCTGTTGGCAGACTTTTGTCTGAGTGTGTTTGGCGTCGTTGTCATTGAGAAAGTGAGCGCTGATGTGTTTTATGTTTCCGAGCAGCAGCTTCAGGGCACAGACTCACGAAGATTAATCTCTGCCATCGCACAAGTCATCCCAACCTTTGCTCTCTGACTCTTATGGATGTTTCAATTCAATTCAATTCAATTTTATTTATATAGCGCCAAATCACAATAAGTCGCCTCAAGGCGCTTCATAGATACAGAGAAAAACCCAACAATCATATGACCCCCTATGAGCAAGCACTTTGGCGACAGTGGGAAGGAAAAACTCCCTTTTAACAGGAAGAAACCTCCGGCAGAACCAGGCTCAGGGAGGGGCGGCCATCTGCTGCGACCGGTTGGGGTGAGAGAAGGAAACAGGATACAGACATGCTGTGGAAGAGAGACAGAGGTTAATAACAGATATGATTCAATGCAGAGAGGTCTGTTAATACATAGTGAGTGAAGAAGAAACACCCAGTGCATCATGGGAAACCCCGGTAGCCTTCATCTATTGCAGCATAACTAAGGGAGGATTTAGGGTCACCTGGTCCAGCCCTAACTATATGCTTTAGCAAAAAGGAAAGTTTGAAGCCTAATCTTTTTATTTTCTTTTTCTTTTTTTTTTTTTTTTGTGTCCCGTTTGGATCTTTAGCATCAGAATTGTTGTCTTAAGGCCAAGAAAGATGCCAAGCGGATTTATTTTACCAAGTGGATCATCATATTGCCATATTGGTCCATTTGATTGACCTTTATTATAATTATGAATTTATTTTATTTTCAGTTGCTACAAACGGGACAGACATGACTGGGGGATAGGACAGGGAGAAAGAATGAAAGAAAGAGAGGGAGAGAAAGAAAACCAAAGGGGAGAAGAGACGGTGAGAAGGGGGGGAAGAAAGAAAAAAAACAAACAAAACACCTGGGTCACCTGTATGGAGAAAAAAACAGAAGAGAAAGCAAACAACAAAGAGCAACATAATAAAAAAAACAGCACCATCACAATAAACTAGCTAGCAGTAGATATCAGTAGATACTAAATAATAAACGATATTGTGCAGCACGCAAGATAGACAGCGCACAATGTGCTTTGAGGCAGCAGCCAAGAAAGCTGTAGTCCGCGTCTGTGAATACCCGTGTGTACACCTGTGTGCATACCTGTGTGGATCAGCATGCTTGTATTCCAAAGGTTTCTCCATGTAACGATCTGCTAGGGAGTGTGGGGAGCCACAGCCCCGTCCTCCAGGGTATGAAGCAGGTATGGAGGAGATCCAGGCCCCAGATATCCAGAGGCCCCAGAGTACAAGGACCCGAGGAGGACCACCAAAGGGGGGGAACCGTGCCACCCTCCTGGGAAGAGCTGAGTAGAGCCCCAAAGGAGAGGTCACCCCGCAGCTACGGAGCAGAGGCCAGAGGGGGTTGCAGTGGTGTGCCCGCGGGCTCTGCCGGCAGCCAGCTGTGCCAGAGAGGACCAAGCTTCAGGCCCAGAGGCCTGAGGGCATCCCCCCGGAAGGAGCCCAGCCGGGCCACAGGCGCCCGGCCCCGCCAATCGGCCACCAGGAGTGAGCCGGTACATACATGAGCGCCCAGCCCCAGACAAGGACCACCAACACACCAACGTCTGAGGGCATCAGCCACCGGCAGGGAGTGTGGTGAGGGGAGATAGGCCTCCGTACTTTAGAGGGCCTGAGATGTACCCAGAGAGGTTGAGTCTAAGACCCAACCTGACATATAGACACAGACGAACAGGCACACGCGGACACAGACGTGCATTCCCACCCCATATGCACCACCAAATACTCGGCACTCACCCAACGTGTAGACAGACACAAATAGACACTGCACAGACAGTCGCACTCCCCAAACATACTCTAAATTGAGGCACAGGCGGCCAGAAGGGGACAGAGGGGGAGTGCCTCCCCTGCACCCTGGTGACATACCTGCACCCCAAGCCCTGCGTGTGTGGGTGGGTGTGGTAGAGCGGGAATAGGGAGGCAGCTGAGGATGGGGAGGGAAGAAAGGGAGGGGCAAGCGGCCCCTCCCTGGGGCCAGCTCCCCCGCTGACCCCAGTAGGCACCCCCACACTCTGGAACCCACCAGGGCAAGGGGGCCCAGGCCCATCCAGAGGTGGATGTAATTGTCCGGTGTATTTGCTGTGCAGTGTGAGCAGTTGTTGGAAGGCGTATAGCCCATCTTGAACATCCTATGACCAGTATAGTGCACTCTGTGTAATATTTTGTATTGTATTAATTGCAAACTGGGATTTCTGATCCATTGAAAGGTTTTTAAGCATATCTGAGACCAAAGGATTGGGTCTAAGTTGATTGATAAATCTGCTTCCCATTTTGCAATAGGAAGGGATATTGATTCATCTATTTTAGAAAGTGTTCTGTATATTTTAGACAATAATTTGGGGGGTTTTAGACTAAAAAATTGTACCACACTTGGTGGTGTTTGTAATTCAGCTTCACTGGGATTAAATTTCTTTTTTACTATGGATTTAATTTGTTGATATTCCAAAAATCGTTTCTTGTTGATCCCATATTGTGTAACTAGTCTGTCCAACGAATTAAAGTCTGTTCCTTCCAACATATGTTCCAAGTATTTAATTCCTTTGCAACTCCAATATGGAAAGTTTATCATATTATTGTTTTGTAATATGTCGGGATTGTTCCAGATACAGGGAGTGCAGAATTATTAGGCAAGTTGTATTTTTGAGGAATAATTTTATTATTGAACAACAACCATGTTCTCAATGAACCCAAAAAACTCATTAATATCAAAGCTGAATGTTTTGTGGAAGTAGTTTTTAGTTTGTTTTTAGTTTTAGCTATTTTAGGGGGATATCTGTGTGTGCAGGTGACTATTACTGTGCATAATTATTAGGCAACTTAACAAAAAACAAATATATACCCATTTCAATGATTTATTTTTACCAGTGAAACCAATATAACATCTCCACATTCACAAATATACATTTCTGACATTCAAAAACAAAACAAAAACAAATCAGCGACCAATATAGCCACCTTTCTTTGCAAGGACACTCAAAAGCCTGCCATCCATGGATTCTGTCAGTGTTTTGATCTGTTCACCATCAACATTGCGTGCAGCAGCAACCACAGCCTCCCAGACACTGTTCAGAGAGGTGTACTGTTTTCCCTCCTTGTAAATCTCACATTTGATGATGGACCACAGGTTCTCAATGGGGTTCAGATCAGGTGAACAAGGAGGCCATGTCATTAGTTTTTCTTCTTTTATACCCTTTCTTGCCAGCCACGCTGTGGAGTACTTGGACGCGTGTGATGGAGCATTGTCCTGCATGAAAATCATGTTTTTCTTGAAGGATGCAGACTTCTTCCTGTACCACTGCTTGAAGAAGGTGTCTTCCAGAAACTGGCAGTAGGACTGGGAGTTGAGCTTGACTCCATCCTCAACCCGAAAAGGCCCCACAAGCTCATCTTTGATGATACCAGCCCAAACCAGTACTCCACCTCCACCTTGCTGGCGTCTGAGTCGGACTGGAGCTCTCTGCCCTTTACCAATCCAGCCACGGGCCCATCCATCTGGCCCATCAAGACTCACTCTCATTTCATCAGTCCATAAAACCTTAGAAAAACCAGTCTTGAGATATTTCTTGGCCCAGTCTTGACGTTTCAGCTTGTGTGTCTTGTTCAGTGGTGGTCGTCTTTCAGCCTTTCTTACCTTGGCCATGTCTCTGAGTATTGCACACCTTGTGCTTTTGGGCACTCCAGTGATGTTGCAGCTCTGAAATATGGCCAAACTGGTGGCAAGTGGCATCTTGGCAGCTGCACGCTTGACTTTTCTCAGTTCATGGGCAGTTATTTTGCGCCTTGGTTTTTCCACACGCTTCTTGACCCTGTTGACTATTTTGAATGAAACGCTTGATTGTTCGATGATCACGCTTCAGAAGCTTTGCAATTTTGAGACTGCTGCATCCCTCTGCAAGATATCTCACTATTTTTGACTTTTCTGAGCCTGTCAAGTCCTTCTTTTGACCCATTTTGCCAAAGGAAAGGACGTTGCCTAATAATTATGCACACCTGATATAGGGTGTTGATGTCATTAGACCACACCCCTTCTCATTACAGAGATGCACATCACCTAATATGCTTAATTGGTAGTAGGCTTTCGAGCCTATACAGCTTGGAGTAAGACAACATGCATGAAGAGGATGATGTGGACAAAATACTCATTTGCCTAATAATTCTGCACTCCCTAGGTGTACGTTTGCATGGGATTAATGAAGACGCCGTCATTTTTAGAAACTCCCACCATGCTGTCAGAGAAGAGCTGATGTTGATGCTTTTAAAGCATTCATGTCGTTTGATGTTTGAGCTGATAAATGGTAGGTCTGAAATTTCTAGATTATTACATAGTGCCTGTTCTACATCTATCCAGGTTCATCTAAGAAGGGTGTGTTTAAACCATCTAGAGATGAACTGAATCCTGTTGGCTAAAAAGCAGTGATTAAAGTTAGGCAGATCTAGTCCTCCTTTATCCTTGGTCCTTTGTAATGTTTTTAAGCTGATACGTGGGGTTTATCTTTCCAAAGGAATTTAGAAATATACGAGTCTAGAGATCTGAACCAATCTTGTGATGGCTTATTTGGGATCATTGAAAATAAATAGTTTATTTTTGGCAAGACCATCATTTTTATAGCGGCGACCCTTCCCATGAGTGATATGGGTAAAGATTTCCATCTAGCCAGGTCGCCTTCTACTGTCTTTAAAAGTGGGATGTGGTTTAATTTAGTTAATTCTGAAAGTTTAGGAGAGACATTAATACCTAAATATTTTATATTTCCACATTGCAGTGGGGAAGGAGAAGAATTATGGAAGAACTGTTGATTTCGACCAGTTAATTGAGTAATCTGATATTCTTGCAAAAGAGTTTATCAATTCAATCACCCCAGAGATATTGGTTTGTGAGTTTTGGAGAAAAAGTAACACATCATCCGCATAAAGGCTGATTTTATGTTCCACGTTCTTGCATTTTATGCCCTTAATTACTGAATTCTGTCTAATTGCTGCTGCTAGTGGTTCAATAAAAATTGCAAACAGTGAAGGGGAGAGTGGGCATCCCTGCCTGGTGCCCCTCAGGAGACAGAAGCTGGAGGATGTCTGGTCATTTGTTCTGACACAAGCTGTTGGGGAATTATATAATATTTTTAACCAGTTTATGAAAGAGGATCCAAAACCAAATTTGTGTAAAGTTGCAAATAGAAATTTCCAGTTAACTCTGTCAAATGCTTTTTCTGCATCTAAAGAAATATTATGGTTTCAATGTTTTTACTGCATGAGTAGTCTATTAAATTAAGTAATCTACGTGTATTTGTTGAGGAGTGCCGACCTTTTATGAAACCAGTTTGGTCAGGATGAATTAAAAGGGGGGTTATTTTCTCTAATCTCTTTGAGAGAGCTTTGCAGATTATTTTAAGGTCTACATTAATAAGGGATATTGAAGCCTAATCTTGAAAGTAGAGATAGTGTCTGTCTCCCGAATCCAAACTGGAAGCTGGTTCCACAGAAGAGGGGCCTGAAAACTGAAGGCTCTGCCTCCCATTCTACTTTTAAATACTCTAGGAACAACAAGTAGGCCTGCAGAGCGAGAGCGAAGTGCTCTAATAGGGTGATATGGTACTACAAGGTCATTAAGATAAGATGGGGCCTGATTATTTAAGACCTTGTATGTGAGGAGCAGGATTTTGAATTCTGGATTTAACAGGAAGCCAAAACAGGAGAAATCTGCTCTCTCTTTCTAGTCCCTGTCAGGACTCTTGCTGCAGCATTTTGGATTAGCTGAAGGCTTTTCAGGGAGTTTTTAGGACATCCTGATAATAATGAATTACAGTCGTCCAGCCTGGAAGTAATAAATGCATGAACTAGTTTTTCAGCGTCACTCTGAGACAGGATATTTCTAACTTTAGAGATGCTGCACAAATGGAAGAAAGCAGTCTTACATATTTGTTTAATATGTGCGTTGAAGGACATGTCCTGGTCAAAAATGACTCCAAGGTTCCTCACAGTGTTACTGGAGGCCAAGGTAATGCCATCCAGAGTAAGAATCTGGTTAGATACCATATTTCTAAGATTTTCAGGGCCGAGTACAATAACCTCAGTTTTATCTGAATTAAGAAGCAGAAAGTTAGCGGCCATCCAGGTCTTTATGTCTTTAAGACATTCCTGCAGTTTAACTAATTGGTGTGTGTTATCTGGCTTCATGGACAGATAGAGCTGGGTGTCATCAGCATAGCAGTGAAAATGTATGCTATGTCTTCTAATGATGCTGCCTAAGGGAAGCATGTATAATGTAAACAGAATTGGTCCTAGCACTGAACCCTGTGGAACTCCATAATTAACCTCAGTGTGTGAAGAGGACTCTCCATTTACATGCACAAATTGGAGTCTATTAGATAGATATGATACAAACCACTGCAGGCAGTACCTGTAATACCTACAGCATGTTCTAATCGCTCTAATAGGATATTATGGTCGACAGTATCGAACGCTGCACTGAGGTCTAGCAGGACAAGCACAGAGATGAGTCCACTGTCAGAGGCCATAAGAAGATCATTTGTAACCTTCACTAAAGCTGTTTCTGTGCTGTGATGAGCTCTGAAACCTGACTGAAACTCTTCAAATAAACCATTCCTCTGCAGATGATCTGTTAGCTGTTTGACAACTACTCTTTCAAGGATGTTTGATATAAAGGAAGGTTGGAGATTGGCCTATAATTAGCTAAGACTGCTGGGTCTAGAGATGCTTTTTGAGTAAAGGTTTAACTACAGCCAGCTTGAAGGCCTGTGGTACATAGCTGATTATTAGAGATAGGTTGATCATATTTAAGATCGAAGAATTAATTAATGGCAGGACTTCTTTGAGCAGTTTTGTAGGAATGGGGTCTAAAAGACACGTTGATGGTTTGGAGGAAGTAATTATTGAAGTTAACTCAGAAAGATCAATTGGAGAAAAAGAGTCTATGATCCTGGGTCTTTTGACCCAGCGTTTTAAGTTTGAGTTTATTTTGTTCATTAGGTTATCTAAGTTCATTTGTTTATTAGATTCCCCTTGTGTATCCAACCCCTGTTAAGTCTCCCTTGTCCTTCATGTGCTTCATGTCTGTGTTTCTTATGTTGTCATATTTGCGTTTCATTATGTTTCCCATTTTATTTTGAAAGAGGTCCTGTGTTCCTGCATTTTGTTTTACTCTTCCCCTGTGGCGTTGTTATGTTCTTGTTGTGTCTACTGTGCCTTTCTGTCCCATGTTTCAGGTCCCTATGTTCTGTCTCCTCAGTCTGTTAAGTTCACATGTCTTGAGTTCCGTCAGTGTTTCCTGTTTTACTTTCACAGTCTGTCCTATGTTAATGTTTCTAGTTTTGCTACCCTTGTCTCGTCCTGCCTAATTACTCTCAGCTGTGCTCTCCTCCTGTGGCTCATTCCCCCTCGTTATCCCTCAGTGTATTTAAGCCCCGTGTTTCTCTTTGTCAGTGTTGCGTCCTCCCTCATAGCTGTGTGATTTTTCCCTGTGGCTCCTTGTGCTTTAGTTTTCCCAGTTTAGTTTTTTTGTATTGTTTTTCGTGTCCCACTCCACGCCAGCAATAAAGCTGTGTTTTTTGAGTTTACTTTTTGTCTCTGCGAGTTTGCTTTTGGGTCCTACTCTTGCCTGCACACAGCCGTATTGTGACAAAAAGAGTCTAACTTAACATCAATGGTACTAAGAGTAGCTGTAGATAATATTACATCTGTGGGATGATTATTGGTAATTTTTTCTCTAATGATAAAAATTTTATTTGTGAAGAAGTTCATGAAGTCATTACTAGTTAACGTTAAAGGGATGGTTGGCTCAAGGTCTTTGGTTGATTAATAGGCTGGTGTGAAAAATTGCTGCCACACCGCCCCCCGGCCTGTGCTTCGAGATTTCTGGTAGTTAGAATGACTCGGGGTTTTTTTTTTTTTTTTTTTTTTTTTTTTTTTAAATGACATCAGAAACAGCAGTATGCGACATTACGTGATGGCAGAGCTTCAGTTCATCCTTTGTCATTTTTTTTTTTTTTTTTTTTTTTTTTTTTTTTTTTTTTTTAAGAAATAGGACAGGGGGAATGAATGAGAGAAAGAGGGGGAGAGAAAGAAAGAAAACCAAAGGGGAGAAGAGACGGTGAGAAGGGGGGGGAAAAAAAAAAACAACAACTCCTGGGTCACCTGTATGGAGAAAAAAAAAAAAAAAAACAAACAAAAAAAAACAAACAGAGGAGACAGCAAACAACAAAGAGCAACATAATAATAGAGAAAACAAAGCACCATCACAATAAACTAGCTAGTCATAGATATCAATAGTTACTGAATAATAAACGATATTGTGCAGCACGCAAGATAGACAGCGCACAGTGTGCTTTGAGGCAGCAGCCAAGAAAGCTTTAGTCCGCGTCTGTGAATACCCATGTGTACACCTGTGTGCATACCTGTGTGGATCAGCATGCTTGCATTCCAAAGGTTTCTCCATGTAATGATCTGCTAGGGAGTGTGGGGGGGCCACAGCCCCGTCCTCCAGGGTGTGAAGCGGGTATGGAGGAGATCAAAACTCCAGACATCCAGAGGCCCCCAGAACACAAGAGACCACGGAAGACCAACAGAGGGGCAGCCGCGCCAAAAAAAAAAGAATGACTCGGGGGTGTTGATTCATTTAAACTAACATAATCATCCTGCTGCAACCAGGTTTCTGTAAGGCAGAGTAAATCAATTTGTTGATCAATTATTAAGTCATGTACTAACAGAGACTTGGAGGAGAGAGACCTAATATTTAATAATCCACATTTCACTGTTTTACTCTTTGGTTCAGATGTGGATACTGTATTGTTCTTTCTTTGTGATTGTTTATGTTTAAGTTGTTTGTTGCTGGTTTTTAGTTTGTTTTTTGTCTGTTTGGGAGCTGACACAGTCTCTATGGAGATGGGTTTTTGGGGGGGTAGCAGGAGGAGAGAAGCTGCAGAGAGGCGTGTAAGACTGCAACTCTGCTTC
>NW_024582520.1:914527-916356 GCF_018398535.1 Haplochromis burtoni | reverse complement strand
CTGGTCCCAACTCTGGATAGTCATATTTTGGGGGGTTTAATAAATTTGTCCATATTTCTAGAAATGAGAGCTGCTCCATCCAAAGTGGGATGGATGCCGTCTCTCCTATTAAATCCTGGATGGCACAGAAACACTAAAAATGGATAAGGCGAAGCAGCCATTATTGCAGCTGAGCCACATCTGGACTCCTGGGCAAATACTGTAAAACTGCAGCATGTCAGTAACATCAGCTTCTCCAGCACACAGAGATGGTCAAACTCCATCCAGCCATCCTGCCATTTTCCTCTGCTTATCCATTTGAGGAGTGGGGTGGAGTCTATCCAGCTGCAACAGGGCAAGAGGCGAGGTACACCTTGTGTCAGCACTTTGGCCAACATTTGATGTCTTTTAAATGTGCTATGCAAACAAAGCTGACTCAACTTGACTTGTGTTTGTTTTGGATTTCTATCTGAGTGAAATCATTAAATCTCTGCTGTTCCAGCTTCCTGTTAACAAAGGGAAAGATGTTTGTTCTTCAGCAGATGGACGAGATTTGTTTTGATGTTTTTATTGCTTTTAGATAAGAAGAGCTCCAGTTACATAATGTGGAGCTATATCACATTAGCCTTGCTAGTAAACAGTCTATTAATAATTTGCTTTACAAATCTGCAGGAGCTGTGATTGTTATGTTCACCTGTCGGAGTGACGGTGCGACAGGGTCTCTGTAAAGCTGCTCGTCTTCACTGCAGGCGTGAAAAGACCTGAGGCATCCTCAGAAGTCCAAACATAACGCTCCAATCCTGCCCGGTGCTCTCAGACTGTTCTTTGTATGAAAGAAGGGGAAGGCTGCTGAAAGCTGCCTAACACTGCAGGACACTTTCGACCTCCCATGGAAATGATTTTACCAGCCTGCATGCAAACAGCTACAGCTGCAAATGAGGCGAAAAGCAGCAAAGATGGGGAGAAATGAGCCTGTGGGTGTTTTTCCTCCAGCAAAGACGAGTCAGAGCATACCTATCCAAGATCACTGAGTCATGATGACGCTTTCTGGTGGAATTATTGAAAGGTTTTCAAAGCTGCAGAAACCAGAAGCCCGAAGCTCAAAATATGAGCATTAAAATCAGCTCCCGGTGTAGAAATCAGCAGCTTTTAATGTCCCGGATTGGAAAATGGGACTTCCTAACCATCTACATGACCGCAGACAGCAGCACACAGTAAGCTCTATGCAGTACAATCCCAGCAGGCGATCGCACCAAGGCGTCATTCTTCTGTTTGTGTGACACATTTAAGGCATGATCCAAACATTTCAGGGGCAGATCCAGGACACCATGGAGAGATCCAGTCTCTCAGCTGACGGGGAACACCTCAGTGTCCCAACCACCGCGTCACGCTCCACCCGTGTCCTGACATTAACCTTTGTGCTCACCTGCAGAGACTGGCCTGCTTACAGCCGGCTGCAGGACCAGTTCTGCTCACTGTAGACATTCATGACGCTGCTATAATGAAACATATCTGGATCACTGTCCTCGGAAACGAACACAGCACACAAATTACTCGGATTTACGTGGTCATGAATGTGTGGCAGCTGGTATAGATGATAACAAATTTTCATTATCAGCAGTGAGAGCACTGCTCTGTTCTCCATGTTCTCTGTAATATCACAGCACACGGCTCAGCCACAGCTGTCAAAGTCTGGCTTCAATCACTGCCTCGGCGTCTCTGCAACTTCAGTTCATCACAGCTGAAACTCATTCAACCTGCAAAAAGCAGCGGCGGAAGGGCGGCAGCAGGGCGGCGGCAGAGCGGCGGCAGAGCGGCCCAAGGAGCTCTGAGCACGATGACACACACAC
>NW_024582520.1:906621-914507 GCF_018398535.1 Haplochromis burtoni | reverse complement strand
GCTCTAAGTGAGAGAGGGATCGGTGTACCAGGTAGATGACAGCGTCATCCACCCCAATTCCAGAACAGTAGGCAAAGAACTTTGGCTCCTCATGTGTTGTTTATTTGATGTTTATTGTACACTGTACTATTTTTATTCTTTATCACACTGTTGTAACAATAATTTCCCCCATGAGGTCAATAAAGTATCTATATATCTATCTAATATAATAAGAAATTAAAATGAGAGATTTCAAAACCTAGGACAGCAACCAAGGCGTTCTCATTAAATGTTCCATTAATATCCAATGAATCTAATCTAATGTAATATACAATATATATTTAGACTCAGACTTACTCATTACTGCTGGTTGTTTCTGAGGACTGTCTCTTGAAAGCTGACATGCCAAACCACATCATCCACTCCAAAATAGTTTTGCCTGGAAACCGAAAACATAACTATAATAACTATGTTTTAAAGTCAGGGCACATGCCTTTTTATGCTTAAATACGTTTGTTACATTTAACTGCAAGGCATGGCATGAATAAATGTACAGATTTAGCCTCTTAAATATTTTAATGTTCCTTCAAACAGAGGCCTGCAGATTCAGTATTAAGGATCAGTGAAAACCTCATGTTTTTCCTCTATAAACCTCTCATTCTCTCAACACTCAGCAGCACTCATCTGCTACATCTATTTATGGACATGTGACCTTCTTGAGAATTATACTTTGTAGGCAAAAACAAGGAACTGCAACAGGCCACATGTTAAGAGAGGGAGAGAAAAAGAAGGGAAAGATGCAGACAGACTACACACAGAGGTAAATGAAGAAGTGCTGACAGTGACATATGAGAGGACCATAGAGTGACTTACAGGGATAATCTATAGCGAGATTAAGACAGAAATAGAATGAGAGTGCAGCAGAAACAGGGTCACACATGAAGGGTGAAATAGGATACAGGACAGAGAGCAAGAGAACGGATAAACAGATGTGAAATTCTGAGTTCTGCGTGTGAGGGAAACACTGAAAACTGAAGACACCATGCTGTTGGCACGGGCACATAAGTTAAACTCTACAAAGTAATAGGATGACAGCTTCCTTGCAAAGGAAACAGACTGGCAGCACTTTGCAATCAGTCGGAGTCAGTTTGGACTGATGAGTGTAAACTGTCTGCGATGCAGCTCAGCTAACGTAGTTGTATTCTGGTTATATCTGTGTGCAAAAGCATGGTTGCCAAGCACTCCTGTCATTTTGCATTTAAATATCTGTCTTGCAGCAACTACCTCACTTTTTGCAGATTAATTTTTGAAATTAGGTCTCAAAAATGAAGGTCTGACTGGACTCTGAATGTAAGTAATTAATGTGAATTAATGCCTAATGTGAATTTTTGCTGAGAGTTCATCAACATATTAGCAAAAATAGACTGATAAGAGACTGACTGTATCTTATTGCCTTTTCATCATGGTCTTGATGCATCAAAGTCACCAAAGGTTGCAGCTGACTGCGAGTGTTTGCATATCTGATCACTGTTTTTAAAGCAACCAATTCAAGGGCAGTGATACGAAAAAGGTTCAGAGTCAAGCGATGCTTCTTCAGCAGTTTTATCGTAAGTTTCTTGGTGAGATTGTAACAATACAGTGTTACATATGAAACATATGAACAGAAGAGGAGAATCACACACAGTCCAAAAAGCAGAGTTAACTGACAGGCAAAAACAAAAGTCACCACAGATTTACAGGATCTAACAAAATTACAATACCATAAAATCAGCCAACATGACTCTTCAGGCTTTTTCAAAAAGAGCGATTCATTATTCTCGGTTTTAGTCTGACGTTTTTGCAGTATTGATTAAATGGGGTGCATTGCATTCGAATCCCTGTCAGCAACGTCCATCTGAAGAGTCATCAAACAAGGAACGCTGACTTCTATTAACTTACACTGAGCTCCAGTGGGTGTAAAGAAATTGAATTAGCTCTGTCCAGGGTGTACCTCTCCTCTTGCCCTGTTGCAACTGGGATAGGCTTTAGCCTCCACACTATGTAGAATGACAGAAGAACAGATGGAAGAAACATGGATTTGAGTCCCCAGGTCTGATTTGACCTTGTGTCAGTCAAAGATGCTGTAGATCAGCAGTTCCCATCCCCCGGGCCACGGACCGGAGTTGTTTGTTACCCGGCAGCAGGAGTTGAGGCTCAGGTGTGAAATTTATGGTTTTCAGGGTTTTTATCGTTTATTATTGTTAACTCAGTTTCCCTGGGCCTTTTTGCGTGTGTTTTTGGTACCGGTGTTGTGCCAAAAAGTGATTTTCTGTTAAAAACTGATTTCTGGTATTTGCCAAAAACTGATTGCTTGTATTTAAACTGCTATAAATAACTTGTTGGTCTATAATATGTGAAACATATGTCAAATGTATCCCTCATGAATGATATCACATCATCTTGAGCAACAAACAACATTCCTGTAACAAGGTAGAAGCCGCAATCAGTTTTTGGCAGTGGCCTTTATGTATCCTTTATTTATGCAGTTAAAAAAATTATTGTTGACTTTAAAATATTCTCTTTTAAGCGTAATCTGGCCAAGAGGACAGCTGAAATTGCAACAAAGGCAAAAATAGTTCTGTAAAGATATTTTAAGTGGACAAAAGGGAGCTGATTGATTATAATGTAAGTACAATAACACAGTTACAAAGATACTTGAGAAACAGGTAATTTTTAAATTTTATATATAACCCATTTGTAATACCCGTTCACCAAAGTCTATTTAGCAACATACATAACGATATTACACATAAAAAACACACGGAAACATTGGAAATCAGTTTTTGGCAGGCAATCACTTTTTGGCACAACACCGGCACTGGTTTTATTTTGTTGTATTTATCCGTGACACCTTAAAGACCAGTCCGTGAAAATATTGTCGGACACAAACCGTCCATGGCCCAAAAAAGGTTGGGGACCACTGCTGTAGATAGTAGATAGTACCAAAGACAAATGCTGTTTTAGATAATAAAGCGAAATAACAATTTGTATTATTGTATAAAACCAGATAAATCCTAAATATTAAAAAATCATTAAAATATTCTTTAAATTAGTGAGAGTTTAGCTAATAATGAGCTGGCTAGCTAGCAAATAAGCTAGCGCTTTGATTTAAGCTACCACAGGCTAAGTTGTGTTAGCACTGCAAGTAGGTAATGTATAAAACCAATATCCTGATACTCTGTAGGACTGCAGCTAACTGTACTTTAGTTCTTAAGCGAAGAAAGACCACATTCATTTGACCATGATGCTAAAGCTAATACAGCTTCTTAAGGATTTAAAAGATAACAAAAACATGTTTTCTAAAAAAAAAAAAAAAAAAAAAGAACCTAATTCACTTAAAACAGTAAATCAAATAATGAACTGTGATGATAAACGAACTTGTTTAATTTTGGCTTGTTCAAGCTGTCCATCGATGTTTGTGTGTTCTTATGGATATATATGAATGATATATGCTTCAAAGTGAATTCGATATTTATTATTTTCCACATACAGACGTTTTGCAGATAAACAATAATACCAGACTAAATATCAAAATGCAAAGGCAACCCTTCAAGAGCAAACATGGGTTATTAAAAATGACACAAATCAACTGCAAAAAAGTACAAATATATTAGAAAACACACTGGAGATATAGAGAAAAGGGAACGCAAGCATATATTTGCAACTCTTCGACCTGGAAAAATGCACATTTTGCAGTTTTAAATGGTTAAATCTGAACGTTTGTTAAGCGATGTTACATTTTCTAGTAAATGACATAAACTGCTGAATAATTTCATTAACAGTGATATATATGTTTGGTTGATGACAGTGAAAACAACCTAACTATAGCTTCATTTTCTTTTCTATTCATTTGAAACCATGTTAGTAAATCTGCTAACAGAAATGCAGACACATTTTTCTTTTTTCCACAATGTGTTTTTCTGCTCATTAGTCTAGTTCAGTCAATCCAATTGTATGACACTGACTAAATTAGCATTCTTACAATAACCCACTGATGGACAAAGCTGTCGATGTTAATGTATTAAAATTTAAAGGGTGAACAATTCCTTTTACATTTTATGTCCTGGGATACCGCTCCATCAATCCTGAACGTAGTGGTTTCCCCAGCTGTGGCTGAGGCGCACCTGTGGATGCCATTTATGGAGATTAAAAACAAATAAACAAACAAACAAAAGAAGTCACAGATTAGCCCATATAAGGAGAATGAACAGAGCTCTTCCTGATGTTTTACAGTAATGTCATTTGATTCACTTGTGACAGCTGTTCGATCCTGCTGTTAGAACTGTGCAAAAGTCTCGAGCCGGCCCTCATTTTTTTATATTTTGGTAGGAATATGGGTGTAGCAATTTCTTGAAAGGTGCACACATACATGGAAATACATTAACTAAGATGATCCCACAGTGCTTCAGGAATGTTGAAGTCTGGGCTCTGGGGAGGCCAATCCACGACTGTGTGTTTTTCTAATCATTTCTAATTTTATGGCATTGACAGTGTGTTTGGATCATTGTCATGCTCAAACATGAAAAGGTCAGTTGCCAAGCAGCGTTTTCCAGATGGTCTTGCACGGTGGGCCCATTTCTCCTGGTCTCTGCTGTGCCTGCTGACAGTGAGTTACACCAGAAATGTTACATTTGGATTCATTGGTCAATAAGACCTGTCTCTACTGATTTTTATTACAGCTTTTGTGTAATTTGGCACATTTTAGTCCCTGTTTCCTTTCTTTAGGAAGCTTCTTGACAGCTGCCTTTCCACTGAAACCATTTCTGATGAGGCTTTGGCAAACAGTCGGTGGATCAACTGAAAATCGATTTTGCCTATTTCTTAAGCAAATGACTTTCAGATATCTGCTGTAGAGCTTTTAAGGCCTGCCACTTCTCCTGTCCTCTATTCATCCATTTGCCTCATATTTTTTAAGGGCAGACTGCACACCATGCTGAAATAGCACTTTATTTTATTGCTATGAAATGACTAGGACTATTTTATAACTATTTGTGGCTGAAGACTTTTGCACCGTTCGTAAAATCTGTATGAAAGATCACCAAAACATGGCACACCTCAGGCAGAAGCTCTCTGGATTTGCACAGTGTTCAGATTCAGTCTGTGAATAATTTAATCAGGACATCAGACTGTCAGCTTGGAGGGAACGCCGCTCTTAAATGCTCGCTGATCTGATTTTTCTACATATGGCATCCAGATACATTAATAGAATCACACAAGAGTAGGCTACAGTGGTAAAATATGCTAAGTGTGCTACTATATCAAACTGACATACATCACAGTTGGGATGTTGGATGGTTTCTTGTGACACAGAGGCTTCATTGCTTAAACACTGATTTATGTACAGTGTGTTCCTTCACCCACAGCCTACATGGGAGCTTCCTCAGTGCAAAGCAAGCTGCCTCTCTGTGTGCAGGAAATATTAAATATGGCTTTCTACAGTGTCTCATACTGCCAGTTTCACCAGTGACTCGAATAATCCAGGCTTAAGGGTTCAGCAGCACAAAGGCCTCTCCATCACCTACACAGGGTTCACAGTTTTCTCTCCTGCATTTTCAGAGACTGGAGGCAGTGAAGCTTCATCTAAGGCAGCTAGAAGGCCTCTAGCTTGAGAAATACCTATTAGAGCATTGATGCTGCATAACAGGAGAGAGCCGGGCAGCTATTTTAAAGACTTGATGTTTTTGAATTTACATCCAGTGGCAAAGCTGGCTTAGGCCACTGGGACAACATGGAGAAGATACATTTACATGAGGAGTGGATGAGAAACAAGAGCCTTGCCTCCCCTTTGTAGGAGAGTGCCTTTCACCTGCATAAGGGTAAAAGGATCTCACAGCTTCTAAATCAACAGCTGACATGCTCTCTGGCAACCTATAAATGGCCCATTTGCAGGAAACCTTCTCGTCAAGGTCTTCCTCTGTAGATCCTGCAATCTGTCATCTTCTCCATTCATTTAAATCTCACAATGATTTTAAGTCCTTCATTTGAGGGCTTTTGATATCAGGCAACATAAATGTAAGGAGGGGGGAGACGATAAAAGTCTAATATTTCTCAACAAAAGAAGAATCTGTTGAATGCTTTTTCAAATCCTTGAAACATCTTTGCTGTTTTTTCCTCGGGTCATTAAAACTAATTTAGAGCCAGCTGTTTAGCTTTTAAGGCGGTAGAAATGGTGCAATCACAACAAGGGTGAAATGTGACAAATATGAAGCTCTGACAGCAAAAAACGGCCAGTAAAATAAGCTGCTGCGGTTAATAATGACCTTGGAAAACACCGAGCTAGGGCTGGTTTCAGATTACTCAGATTGTGTATATATGTGCAAATAAGTGGAAGAATTTCTAAACTATACTGTAGTTGAAAAGGCAGCTTCATCTTATTTCTGAATTGTTAACAGATGCATCACTCCCAGGATGTTGGTGATTTTTCAGTCCTTTGCACAAGCTTTAAGCCCCTCTACCGTCCACCTCGTAGTGTCAGCTTTAACACCCCCATCCTTCTCCTAAACTACAAATTTAAACGACTCTTGTCTTTCGCCCTATCATCCCTTTTCCTCTTCCTTCTTCAAATGTAGAGAAACTCTTCTCTCCTCCCTTCCATTATTCCTCCCGCTCCTCCTTTTCCTCAACAAGGACAAGTACTCTTTGTCTCAGTCTCTTGTGTGAGTCGCACTCGCCCATCCTCTCTCTCCACGTCTCTGTAGAGCAGAGACTTCTGAGCCTTCAGACGGCAGGCCAAGGACATAAAGATCGAGTTGACGTTCTGACTTTCTCTCGGGTCCTTTGCCGACGTCTCGAATAGCAGCATGTTGTGGGCGTCGGCGAACTTCAGCGCCATGTTGGAGGGCACCTGGGAAAGCACAAGTGATCGGTTGTTAAGTGGATGATGAATAAACCCTGAAGTCACGCTGCGATCCTCGGCGGTGCACACAAACCTGTATTTGGTCCACAAGGTCGCACTTGTTCCCCACCAGGACTCGAGGTACTGATGCCGACACCCGATGACCATTGCACTCCTGGAAAGTGAAAAGCATATCGCTTTATAAACTTTGGCTGTGTGTCTGTAAAACCATGTAGAGTACAACATAGACATTTGGTCTCTTGGCTGTGAAAACAAAAGAAGGACTTTTTCACATTTAAAATACATCCATGTCATCGCACTGGTGCCAGGATGTGCGAGAAGTCACCGTTCCCACCATTCAGTGTAAATAAATGACACTATAGAATAATATATAAATAATCACGTGTAATTAAAAAACCTCATATATTAAATTATATTGAATAAGATATTACATTATATATAATTTACAAATTATTTTACTGCTGCTAAAAATTACCCACAGTATATCTACTGATAATACTTAGAATATCAGGACTTCACAGTGAGCTGTACTGAAGGGATAACAACAAGCTGGAAAGCATCTGTCATGCAAAACCACTGATATAAATATCGTGTATTAAAAAAAACACCACAATTTTTTTCTAGCAAATGCTGACAGAACTACACTAAATTAAAAAGGGAGTGTTGGCTATAAATTATTTCCATTTTAGACATTCCAACAAATTGCTGTGGCAGGAAAACAGGTTACTGCACATTAACCATGACTCACTTTCACTGAGAGGAGACCCTGGAAGCTGTGCCAGTGAGACACAGAGCTAAACAGAGCTTGTATTAACACTTAGAAATGTCTTTGTCTTTACAACATCCCACAAAATTACTCTACTTGTGTGAATTTTACACTTGCAGTGCCGCCATGCCACTGCCACATTAGTCTTTAAAGGGCTGCAAATGCTAGTCAAAATGAGCTTAAACAGGAGCTTAGGTTCATTTTACTGTCCTTGTTCGGGGGTAGTAGGGGCCACATTGTCAGTAG
>NW_024582520.1:905768-906332 GCF_018398535.1 Haplochromis burtoni | reverse complement strand
GTAGATTTTTACATTAAAATTACTAATAATAAAGAGAAAAGATACAAAGATATATAAGCTGTAAGGTGCAATTTAAGGTGCAGTGTAATCAGTGGTAGTGCACATTGAGTAAGCACTGTTTATAATGGGTAATTAAGGGAAACCTGAAAAAAGAAGAGAAGGGAGAAACACCCTTCCACCATGTTGAGTGTTGACATTGTATATAGTTTGTCCACTAGAGGGCGCTCTGCAACTTGTTGTCAAGAGGGAAAAATATTGGCCGACATATGGAATACTGGCTTTTGAAATCATCAAATATTGGTCTTAAAAATGCGATATTGGTTGGATGACCATCTCTAGTGACGTTATCACTGATTCTTGTGTTTACTTTCAGATGACTGTAGTTG
This sequence comes from Haplochromis burtoni, assembly GCF_018398535.1. Classification (NCBI taxonomy): domain Eukaryota; kingdom Metazoa; phylum Chordata; class Actinopteri; order Cichliformes; family Cichlidae; genus Haplochromis; species Haplochromis burtoni. The sequence goes on along the minus strand of NW_024582520.1, from coordinate 905,946 downwards.
CATTTCAGTTTTACAACTTATGTCTTGGTTCAAGTCTTGATTGTTATTAATAGTTGAGACTTAGACTCAGAGAAAGAGAACTGCTGTGTAGAAAATCTGACTGCACATGATTTGACTTTCCCATTTGTTTTTTTCCTTCTTCCCTTTTCAGATTTGGTGAATGGCTGGTAAAAGTACG
>NW_024582520.1:897946-905748 GCF_018398535.1 Haplochromis burtoni | reverse complement strand
ACACACACACACACACACACACACACACACACATATAAGCACATATGAGCTTTATGTTCAGCTCATCTTTTAAATCTCCTCGACCTCGCTCTGTCCTTCTCCTGCTGGCACGTGTTCGCTCATTTGTCTTCATGCTGCTTCGTCCTTCATCATCTCTCTCTTTAACCTTTGGCCTCTCCTCCTGTCCTGGCTCCGCCTCTGCTCTCCACAGTTTCCTGTTGGATTTTTGACAGAAACATCAAAACGATGCTCGGCGTCGACGTGCCGACAGCTCGATGTTACATTTGAAGCATTTTTAATACTGAATGCAGCAGAATTATTTAATGATCTGTTCCTCAGAACATCCCCAACATTTTTAACTTGAGCTACAGCTTCAGGTGACAGGATTAACTCTATAGTCACTTCCTGTCGCGCGTCACGGTTTAAAGCTCTGGTGACTCCTGCAGAGGAGGCGCTGCCCGTCCTCCTCTGGGTGCTCTGGGACGCAGAGTCATGTTTCACAGACATGAATTGTGATGTTAAATGATATTATTACCATGATTATTGTGACATTCTGATTAAATGAGATTCTGAGTTTGGGTTTTACCCGCTCTGTCCTGGCCTCCATCATCTGAGCCTCTGCTGTTTTGTGCAGTTGCAGTTAGACACACGATGAACGAGAGGCAGTGTGCATGAGAGGAATTAGCATGACCTCATTTAAACCCGTCACTCTGCTCTGACGACACTTTATCTCCTTCCTGTCGAGTCTGATTTATGAAGAATGCTGTTAATAGTCTGACATATTGTTGCTGCTTAGTTTCCTACAGGAAGCATTTTATTTACTCTTTGATGGATCTCAGTTCATTACGGTTTTTAGTCTTCGATGTGGCGTCTCTGTCACAGATGTTTACAGTTTTACTTTTGTGGCTGGATTAAAAACTCAGTTCAGCCAATAAAGAAACACAATCATGAACCATAGAAGTTTACATGAGGTCAAGCTCAGGGACACCAACTAGCTGAGACTTAGCAGACAGCTAGCAGCTACAGCCGCCTGTGTCACCATCCACGTGCCAGTCATGGAGGCCACGCCCCTAATAATGCAAAGATGTAACTGGACTGATTCTCTCAACATTCAGATTCTGGATTTCTTAACCAATAGTCTGCCAAAACCCCGACTCCTCGGCGCGTCTGCTCATCCTGCTGTCACATGACTGCTCAGCAAATCAGAGACATCACATTGTGAAGTTTGGGTGGTGGAAGCGTCACCCACAGATTCAGTTTGTTTCAGAGATCTTTGTCTGTACAGACGGTGCTGACAGCAGCTCTGAGTCACGCTGAGCGTTTGCCGCTATTTTTATGTCCTCGCAGCACTCGACACTGAACTCGCTGATTTCTTGTTTGTGTCCATATGCTCGTGATGACCTCACGCACTTACGCCATCCTCACAACAGAACCAGGATCGTTAAATGTGGATGACATCATCAGTAAAAACATGATGATGCGGACGCTCGGGGACAATATATGGCTTCACAGCTCATTTGAGTGCAGAGCAGGCCCAGCAGGAGGTCACAGAGCAAAGCCTTTATGTGATTAAAGGTGTTATTCATGGAGGACAAGGAGAGCCTTCATGGTCCTGAAGCACTGAGTGCTGCTGTCCCGTCTCAGCCGCCGGCGCCTCGCAGACAGCCTGGAAGGACACGCTCTGGCTAGTCTCGCTCCCGGCTCGTCACCTGTGTAACGTTCCCATGACTACCGTCCATAGACCTCCACCGGGGAGGCAGCGAGAGTGTGGAGCGAACATTAGTGACTGCGCTTGTTCGTTAGTTAGCACTAGCCTGTTGCTAATGAGCAAACACCTGATTCTGTGGTTCGGTTGCTGCTGGTCCGTAAGCACATACGGACATTTGTAGTTACAGCTGTAACCGTACTGCTCCACAGGCAAATGCTGTATAAACTCTGCAGACCTGCAGGCCTGTAAATCTCAGGCACTGTTTTATGGGAGTGTCAGCACAGCTGTGATATATCTGTGTATTTAAACCCATCTTCCCAAATCTCCGACCACACTGTCGGCTTTGGAATCTCTTAGGTGATCGGTGAGCAGGCTGACCCGCAGTCACTGCTTTGCTTTGATCATGAATACATTTTCCCAACATGAAGAAAACAAATGAATAAAGCATCCCCATGTTTTATTCCCTGCCTCTTGAAGAGGTGTAAACAAGAGGCAGCGGGAGATGATGCATGAGCAGAGCTGCAGGGAAAGGACCAAACTCCTTCTTCCTGAACTCAGCTGATGATGTGTTGTTCTAACACGTCAGGATATCAAAGACAGCTGGAAGCAGCAGCTGGATGATGCACAGTATCAGACGCGAGTGCTCAGGGGCAAGCTGAACAGCCAGGTGAGGCTGAGGAGTCACTGAGGTCAGCAGCAGTACCTAAAGAGCAGCTGTGCTGCTGGAAACTGAATTTCCCGGAGGAACCCACCCGAGGGATTAATAAAGTTTCATCTAATCTAATCTAATTAGTTATCTCTGTGTTATTGCAGAGTCTTTACCTTATGATATAAAACACCTCGAGCCGGCTGCTGCTGGTGCTAAATAAATAGAACTGACAGCTGGAGCCAGTGCAAAGTGAAAGTGTCATCAGCCGCCCGATGGACTGAAGAACAGTCTGGATCTGGACCCAGTTTGTTATGGACTCCCATCAACCGTCAGGAGTGTCCAGCCTCAGCACGAGGATTCGCTTCTCTTTGCTCCATCACACTCACAGCTGTGCATGGTTAACATCCCTGCCTGATGAGACTGACTATTTATTTATTTATTTATTTATTTATTTAGGACAATGCATGTTAATGAACATAAATGTAAAAAAAAAAAAATTACATGAATGTAAACATACCAGATTATAGCCAAGGGCTAATTTCCATCTGTTGTCCTTAAGCATAAAAATAGACATAATAACTGAAGACTGAAGTAGTACAGCTATGATCAGTCCAAAGACTGAAAGGATATGCACTTACACTGCACTGTGCTGTGTGAGACAGTGATGTCTATGCATTAGCAGGAATTAGCTAGCATCAGCCAGAATAGAAGCAGCTCAGGGTTTGATTTGATCCTTAAAGTTGTTCGTTTACTGAATGTCCTGTGATGCTGACTTTAATTTGACCCTCTTTGGTATGAAGTTGTCTGGTAGCTAACGGCATTTACAGTGGACATGAAACACACATGTACATCATGAAGACCTGCTCTCAAAACCTGACCTGGAAGTAACTCTGTCCGGCTTTTGAACAAAGTCCTTAAAGTGTTTTGAACACAGAAATGTTTCTTCTCCATGTTACGGTCTCCTTCACTTACAGTTGGCCTTCACTTTTCCTCACTTCTAATATGAAGCACTGAGATTGCACGAGGAAATAAAGAGTGTGGCATATCAGCGTTTCTGTTTTTCTTTTTTGTCCATCGCACACATCAATCTATTTTCCCTGCAGACGTGCTGATAGGATTCAGTGCTGTTATGTTTGTGCTGTGCTGTGGATGAAGTGGCCTCTTATCTTGGATGTGCTCAGCCAAAGAAAGATTATTTTATTGCATAAAAAGAACGACGACTGAACAGAAACACACAGACTAAATACACACAGGAGGTGATCGGGGGAGTGGACACACAACGGCTGACACAAGTGAACATGACCACGTCACGGGGAAGAATAAAACTAAACACAATGAACACAGAAACGCCAGACCTCTTCAAAATAAAACAGGAAACAGACAGGGGTAGAAGACACAAGGGGAATTTAAAAAACAATGAATTAAAACTGAAACACAGGCAAAGCACAGACAAACGTAGAAAACCTAAAGGACCTAAACATAAACCGTAAACATCAAAATAAACCAAAACTCAAAACACTGGGTCACCTGACCCGTGACAGACACGTCATCAGTGACGAAGCTAAAATTTGTCAGTTTCAGTGTGGAAAACCAAACGTCACTAAATTCACTGAAGAAGGAGGTATGAGGACGAGGTGAACTACAACATAATCAGTGGATTATCTCTTACATATTTATAATGTAAATAGATGCAAAGGAATAATCATAGATGTGACTGGGTCGGTGCTGGTTTAGAGCGTATGAGCTGCAAACAGGATGTAGTTTCTTTGTTCAGGACTTGTTTCTGCCTTAATGAGCCCTGTTCTGTAATTCCATCATCTCCCAGAGAAAGGAAAACTCTTTGATCGTATGACCTCACACAACGTTAAGTCGCCTCCTCTCGCTCCAGTTGGACTTCTGAGAGAATGTGAAATTAGAAGAAGACATTTCAAAACGAGCGTCGAGGTTTCCCACCAGGCGGTGTGGACCCCACGCAGCAGAATACAGAGGAGTGCAAACAGGAACAGAAACACTCCCTGCACGCTGCATTATTGTAAGGCATCAACCACCACAAACACATTCAGGGGTACCCTCTGTAGGAGAGTGGTTCACCTGCAATCTCTGTTTTTCTGGATGCTGATAGGTCCTTTTACCCTTTCTGTTGCCCCTCCCCCTTCATCCTGATTACCCCTGTGCCTGATTGATGGCACTGTAAGATTTCCAATCATGCGACAGCACGCTGCTTAAGTGAGAAGCAGTCTGAAGTGATTACTCATCATCATCATCGTCCTTGGTCCACCGTGGAGCCTGTGGGATGAACCCTGAGGTCTGAGGTGCGCAAACACTACAAATGTCCCTCTGGAAACACACTAATCAGAGCAAACACAAGGTGACGCACACAAAACAACAGCCTGAGCTCAAACACATCTTCACAAAGGTCCAAACAAACAGGCAGACCCGGAGCAAGCATCCTTCTCCCTTGCAGGCAGACGACTGGCTAAATCAAAAAGTAAAACGACCTGCTGATACATTGGTTTCAGTTCACGTAGAAATGTTTCAGCGATGCTGTGACGCTGCCTCGTGGTCCATGGAGGCAGTCAAAGTGTGACTCTGTGACCCCAGAGGTCCTCGCTGTCCTGACCTGCACTGAAAGGGCTTTGGAGTAAGCGGGGAGTATGCTCTGTGGTGATCACAGCTCATCCGATCTTAATTTCACACTCAGGAAGCACAGACATCAGTGACGACTTTACTAATGCTGTCAGAGTAACAGTCAGTCTGCATGCACACCAAACAACAAAGGGCGTTCACCAAACTCATGACCTGACCGAGGTCGTTTCAGATTTCCAGCACACTGATGGGAAACTCTGGAAATCCCGGGAAGGGACTGGGTTTATCCCAGACAACACCAGCATCACTTGAACTATCTGCGTAACAGGAAGCGACAGTTACACGGTGGGTGAGTGGGAGCTGGAGCATCTACTAAGCAGACGGTTGGTGGTTCGATTCCTGGCTGCTCCAGTCCGTTCTCTGATGCATCCATCAGAGTGTGGGTCAAGTCAGGGTCCGGTCCCTGCTGTGACGCTCTCAGTCACCGTACAGACGTCTTTATAAATGCTGCTTCCTGTCAGCTAAAATAAAAGCTTCAGGTTTTTGTGTCATCAGAAATTTTGTTGTTTTCTTCAAATTTTGTGATATAATCCTGAGGCCACTACATACAGACGCTCGACACTTCCTGTGCGGCGGCGTCCTGCTGCATGTGCGTCCTGCTCGTCCTTCAGTAACGATGATTAGCATGATTATTAGTTTTTGCATCTCTGTGTGTGGAACAGAGTAAATGAAGAACTGAAGTGACGTCTCAGCACGACGCGCTTCAAAAGCACGTTTTTTGCAAAGTCCAGCGAGAAGGCGGAGCTCTGATCTGTTCTCACCACTGTTTTCACAACAGTGATGTTTATATATGTGTGGGTGCACAAGTATGTTCATATATATATATACATCTATAAATATGTATATTTTTGGATTTGTTCCTGGGTTATAAAAATAATAATAATTAAACAAATTGTAATGAAGCACAAACAGGAAGAGAGAGATGATGAGGGGCAGGATTAAATAAGCTTATTCTTCTTCCTGTAAGTTACTCCGACCCCCATCCACACCCACCCACAGAGAGCCGGGGTCGGACAAAGAAACTCTGCTCTCAGAATACCAAATATCTCCTGCACATCTGCCGCCCACACAATCATCTCTCCTCTGTATGCATTAAATCCAGAGTCGTCCCCTCAGTCACTTCCAGCTCCATGAAGAAGCGTCTGAGGATTGTCGGAGGTTTCTTTGAATGGCCCCGCCGAGCGATCTCACTCCTTCTGAGCTGTGTTTAGATGTGAGAGAAAGAACTGGACTCGCATTGAGGCTGATTCTTTCTATCGCAGCTGGACTGTGTGCACTAACAGTCTGATGTAAAGGAAACATTTTTCCCCCCAGCAGGTTTTTTCCTCTCATTTTCTCTTTGTTAGTGAAGGTGAGCGGGAGGAAAACGCCCACACGCCGATGAACCGCCGCTGCTGTCAGAGCTCACAGTTTGCTTTCATATTCTTCTTTCTCTGTGAAGAAGGCAAACATCAGTGCTCAGACACTGTGGCACAAGCGCAGGGACTTCCTGCTGAGGCCTCAAAGACAGAATAAAAACTGCTCGAGTCCCATTTAAATGTCCCATTTAAAACGTGGAATCACCATGACGACAAAGAAGAAGACGACAAAAGGATGAGCTGGCTCAGATGCAGAACCCAAGCTCTCAAGCTTCGGTAACAGCACTTTGATGCTGCCATGTTGGTTTTTGTCTCCAGAAGTGACCTTATATGGACAAGAGGGCGGGGCATGGAGTCATCAGCTAATGTTAGCCAGCTTGTGCGGCAAACTAAGGAACTTGAACTTCTTTAAGTTTCATGAAGATCTTCAACATCTCATCACAAAAGAAGCTTTTTGTTGCTTTCTTTCAAAGCTGCTGAGTCATCATCCAGATAAAATCCTTGTTTGAGATCCATGTGTGAGCACAGCAGCCATATGATTGGTCAGACAGTTGCCTTAACAGTGGTCTGAACGTAGGTCAGCTTTTAGAAAAGCTTAGAGCAGCTGATTGAGCTCCAGCACCATGGGTGGGACCAGGTTTGCGTGCTTTGCAGTCAGCGGTGCTGTGTCAGACTGAAGAGGATGGACATGATTACTACAGCTCATCACGTCTTCCTTCTAATCACTTTCAGCTCTGTTTCCTGCCAGCTAAATGAGATTATTTCACGGAGCGGCCACTTGTCCTCTCTCAGGCTCTGGCTCACCGTGAGGGACATGTTAATCCGAGCGGTGCAGGCTTCATCTTCCTGCACATGGCACAGACGGGACGCTGTCTCTTTGGCCTTTAGGCTTATTGAACATAGTTCATCTTCATTTGTATACAGTGCACCTCCATCTTTCTGGCGCTGTAAGATAAGATAAGATAAGATAAGATAAGACTTTATTGATCCTACAACGGGGAAATTTTTGCGTCACCTCAGCTCAGGTACAGATATCAGAAGGAAATACAAAAATGCAATAAGTACAATCAGTGAAAAAAAGTAAGATAATACACTACATACAACAGTAGCACACACAGTATGTGGTTATGGATATGGTTGGAAATATGGAAGATATAAACTATATAGCTTGATATAGCTACTGTACCACTACTATTCCTGTTTATGCACATGTACACACACATGTACACACACACATGTACACACACACATGTACACACACACATGTACACACACATGTACACACTAAATATACATATGTATAGATATACATACATATATACCTGCACATGCACTGCACGGCCACTAACAACTCCAACATCATTGTGAAGTTTGCGGACGACACTACAGTGGTGGGTCTTATCACCAACGGTGATGAGACGGCTTACAGGGAGGAGGTCAG
>NW_024582520.1:893388-897926 GCF_018398535.1 Haplochromis burtoni | reverse complement strand
ACATTGCGGTAGTAGTGCTCCACCATGGATTTACGAAAGCGCTCCTGGCCTGCTGTGTCCCATACCTGCACCTGTAGAGACAGACGACTTAGGTTTATATACAAATTACAGAGACAACCGATCATTACATATAGAGACAGCACTGACAGAAGTGGAAAATATAAATGGTATTCTCTTAGAATATCCAGCAGATCATGAAATATAAGACAATTTTAATATCAGAAGTAACAGCAACAGCTTTTTTGTTGCATACAATTACTTGAGATAAAATTGTACAAATGAAATAACAATGAATATGAATTAGGCTGCAATGAGTTGTCTAAGCTTGCAACTTTGCAAATCAGAACATTGCCACGTGAGCAGGAAACAGTGCAAATATATTCCTAGCTACAGGGTCTCAGGAGAGCATTGTTCTACAGTACAGTGCGTTTTTCTGCTTGATCATTAACAGCAGGTTCAGCCAATATCTACAGTATGTATCCTAAAATAATGTAATGTGGGTTAGAAGCAAGTGTCAATCTCTGGGCCTTGAAAAACAAAACTCGAAAAGGCCAGAATCTGCATTTCATCAAAACAAACACTTCCTGCTGGCTCCACAGGTGTGTCAAGACTAGATTTAAATGTCCAGCTTTACAGCAGACATAAGCATAATTACATAATTAAGTACAAAATATGGTTTTATTCTCTTTAGCGCAATTACTTTTCCATAATAAGTGTATATATGTTAAAATGCAAGACTTCACCCACTATTACCTAGACCTATAGACGTCTACAGAAAACAGCTTTCTGTAAACACTATCTTGAAGACTTTATGGGCTCAGTGACTTGTTTGAGTCATATTGAATGAAAAATGAAGTCTGTTTTGTAAATCCTGTTCATACTATCCTTCAAAGTGGAGTATTACCTGAGGTATGCAGGAGTAAATGAGCACGCATTTTCGTAGTAAGACCCACCTTGGTTTTGTTTGAAAATGCTCAAGGCTTTAAAATGAGACTGCAAACAATGAGACAGCAAACAACAACATGAAGTCACAGTAGCTATGTCTAACTTTTGTACTATGTTTGTACTTAAAGACACTCCAATGAGTCAGCTCTTTATTTTTCCAGTTTGTTTATTTCTTTATTTCTTCTATTCATTTTAAACTTTTACCAAAATTAGCATCCTTTACCTTTCTAACCATGTGAGCTAGCTAGACTAGCTAGAATGCTATGTTAGTGCTAGCATTAGCTGAAAACTATTCTAGTTCCAGCTAGAACTAGAATATCATAAACAAAATGATTATGATAGATTTCAAAAATATAAAATATCTGCTGCCAATATACCAAATTTGAGGCTTCAAAAGAGAATTGATCAAATCATTAAGTGTTCTTTAACATATTATGTTTTCAAACTAAATTACGGTATTCAAGCTAGTTAGCCAAGTTCATCAAATGTTTAGAATGTTGTTCACTACCTCAGTCAACAGGGGAGCAAAAGAGAAGTATTTAGCCCCAGCACTGTACCATACCACTGCTTAATGAAGTAATTTTTAATAATTACTGATTTCAGATTTAGCCTTACTAAGGCCATTAGGATGAATCGGAGGTCAGAATTTATTTTCACTAATGCACAAAAACGGTTTTGTTTTTTTTCTGTCTGATCAGTAGCACTTTGTATATCAGCAGGGAGTTCTCCCAACACTTAGCACAGGCCTGCAGTGTAAAAAGGGCCAGAGAATTATCTGCTATTACCATTTGAAAGGACTAGCGCAGCTATTTATCATTGGAGGCAGAACACTGCATCAGAGCCAACCATAACATCAAAGCTCAGCGTTTCGAACGCGTGGCCCTCATGATTTGATAAGTTGAGAAAATTGCATCCTATTTAAACTGATTACAAATGGACATTTTGAAAGTGAATATAAGAGGTACGGCATTATGTATGCACTCAGAGGGAACGTCAGTTTAAAAAGAAACGCTGAATATGTAAATAGCATTGTTTTCATCAATTTGAAATAAGTGTCAAAAGCTACGAAACATATTTTTTCAGGTTATCTCATGCCCTCGTGAGAATCAATGACATTATTTTGACACATCAGTCTGCTTTTCTTTTTATAGTCCTACGCAGGTTTATGCCGTTTGAAGTTGTAAATTTGTATTTTACTTATATTTACCAGCCAGAGGAATAGAAAGCATGGGAGCTGCACAGTTTAATCCCTCTGTACTTAATCCTCTGAATTTTAATGATATATTAGTCTCTTATATCAAAGGTACAAGTGAAATTTTGACTTGTATGACAACATTTTTTCCCCACTTCTAAAGAATGGCCTAGTTTTTACTTCAGCAATGGAAGAGTTCACTTTTACATAAAAAGGCAGGATTTTACATTGACATCTTGGCTCTGGTGCTGAAGGCAAACTTGTGGGGGGCTCACTGAAGGGCAAATTCTCTTTACAGCATCTTCTTTAAGATAAATGTTGGCAGCTTCCTGTCTTTGAATTATCCAATCAGAAACTGCTGCCATCTTGACAAGGTCTCTGTTGAAATAGAGCTCGTCAATATCAGTGGGATTACCAGTTGAACAGAAAAATGAATGTAAAAACAAAACAATAGATGGGCCTGTTTTGATCACTCTTTAAGTATTTTAAAGACATATAGATCCATCTTTAGGGGGAGTCATAGCTGTCTCCTCTTACAGCTGCTTATGCAAATGGAGTTAATTACCAATGAGGATTAATCTTAATTTAATGTCCCATTTCCATGTACTCCACCAGCAGTAACCAGCTCAGAGAGCAGCAACAAGAAAGCAGATATTTTCATAGTCTCACAACAATGACTGTACAGTGTGGCAGGTGTGTCTGGGGAGCATTTGGATGATTCAGATACAATGACCTAATACTACGTAATGCGACTGTGCAACTGTGTTTGTGAGTCAGCACTGGGGGAACCTGGAGTATGCACACAGAATAATCCACTGAGAGAAAGCAGGGAGGGGAGCACACAAAGGTAAGCTTCACTGACATCACAGCGTCTGGTCTGAGTGACCAGCCAAGGTGTGAGTCAGGAGTCACAGTTAAAGAAACGACGAACCAGATGAGTAAGCAAATTATTAACCTTTCATATTCATGCTAAAATCTTGAACCTGTTTTTACACTGTGGTCTGATGTTGGTTTTGTTACGTCTGCCAGTACGCATTGCTCCAGAAATGATCTTCAAAGTCATTACATTTTAATTTCACAATCAGGGCACATGACAGTGTGGCCTACATTTACGATGCTGCTGTCTTTAGTTTGTGACTACAATAACAGCCCAGCTAAGGGGCTTGCCTCACACGTGCAAACACGGGAATGTGGTTATTTTTGTTGATTGAACAGCTTAATTGTTGCAATCACCTTGTAGACCTGCTTTATATTATACATGTAAATGAATGGCTTGCACGTGCTGAAGGTGGACAAGCGCATATTTATAGATTCTGCAGCACCACAGTCAGATTTTGATGTTTTGTTTTTCATTTAGAGTTTTAAAATTCTCTTAAGAAATGTTGCATTCATAGTCAGATTTGTAAAAATATATTCATTTCTGTTTATGTTTCAAACTCGAAATCCACAAAAAGCCTACTGAGCCATACAATAGAATTCATTAGAGGCTACCTTTATCTTCCTGTGGCCTGTTACTGACTACAGAGCATGTGGCGGCAAAGAAAAAAGGGAGTTGTAGTTCTTTAGAATGTACTAAAAATATGTTTTTTAAAATGTTACATTTCTCCAGAGATATTCTAAAATGTTGCCCATCCTTTGAGAGTGTGAGGATAAAATGAAAGAAACGGCCCCTGTGTGTCCACTGGCAGCTGATCAGAGGAGGAGGAAGGGTGTAGTGAGGGAACACCACTGATCAGCATCCAGCTCCTCTGCTGCCTGTTACCTTGATAGTCTCCCCTTCGATCTCCACCACCTTCTCCCTGAAATCCACGCCGATGGTGGCCTCGGTCTTATCGGGGAAGCTGCCCCCCGTGAAGCGGAAGGTGAGGCAGGTCTTCCCCACGTTGGAGTCCCCGATGACGATGATCTTAAAGATCCGCGTCTGGATGCTCAGCTCCAGGGAGGAGGTGCTCAGATCCACGGAGGACGTGATGCTCGGGGCGGCATCGTTGCTGCTGCTGCTGGCTCGGCTCCGGCTGGCTCTGTGTAAATCCATGGATGATGTTAGGATCGTCACATTGTCATCCGCTCGGTGTTTTCTACCGATTGCTCTTCCACAACCACCTCCTCCGCCGCCCGGAGCTCGGGTCTCCTCCTCCGGGCTATCGTTGGTCATTATACCGGAGGAGGCGATGCGGAAATCGGGGTGCGTGTGTCGAGAAGAGGATTGATAGACGGGAGAAGGGAGGGGAAAGGAGAAAAGAAGGAGGAGACGAGGGATGCAACAATACCAACGATGCTCCTTTCAGCAGCTGACTGTGGCCTTAAAGGGAGAAGAATACAATAAAAAAAAAATCAATTGACTAATAATAATAATAATAATAATAATAATAATAATAATAATAATAATAATAATAATAAT
>NW_024582520.1:891786-893368 GCF_018398535.1 Haplochromis burtoni | reverse complement strand
CTCCCACTAGGTTTATATCTGGGACTCTCCACCATTTGACCTTAGAACTGAAGAAGCTTCTCGGATGAGAGGTGAAACGTCTTCAAGCAACATAAAGAAGTCCAGACACTTTTCTTTGCAAGCTCCTTAGATTGTTTGTGTGAATCTTTGTGCAAAATCTGGACGTGACTGAGAGCAGCAACACAGCGCTAATCACAGTTACAGGGACTGTGTGTGTGTGTGTGTGTGTGTGTGTGTGTGTTCCTGTCTAGCTCTCTTTGTGAGGACCAAAATCTGCATTCTACTATACTTGTGAAAACCAACAGAGGACACACTCACGGTCCTCACAAGTTTGAAGCCTTTTTGAGGCTCAAAATGTGGTTTTAGTGTCCGGGTTACAGTTAGGTTATGGTTAGGTTTAGAGTAAGGGTTAGGGTAAGGGGCTAGGGAAACCATTATGTCAATGAAGGTCCTCACTAAGATAGCTGAACGGGCTTGTGTGTGTGATTAATGCCGTTCTTTTATACTGACCAGAGTTCTTATAGTCTGATTCGATGGTTTGGCAGCAGAGGCTGAGCGTGGGTCGATGGTCTGAGTTTGGTTTGGTTCACAGCGGTTGTAGCGGCGCTGTGATCACTGACGGACTCTGCAGGTTCAGTCACTGCAAAGAGCTCAGGGCTGTAAAAGGAGGAAACCGCTCATCAGATGAAACTGTCTGTCCTCACTGCAGGGTTTAAAATAAACGGCCGCCGTTTGCTGACGTTAAAGCGGAAACCCTTTCTCATATATCAGATATTACAGATAAAAACCTGTAAACCTCTAAAGACAAACATGATTGGCTGCTTCCTGTTTGGATTTCCTTCACTTTGCTGTGCTGTGATGAGGCTGGACCATTTGTGCTCAGCTTTGCAGCTTTTAAACTTTTACTAAATGACTTAAACTGATCCTGTACATCTCCCCTGCCGACCTGAGCCGAGGACACAGTCAGGTGGATTTCCACTGACACACTTTCCACAGAGTAAACAGGATCTGCCGATCCTAAGAAGTTGATTCTGTTCATCTGGACGTATACTGTTTTCAGTGGGAGAAACGTTTCGTCACTCATCCAAGTGACTTCTTCACTCTCAGCTGACTGCAGCTGACTGCTATGTCCAGATGAGCAGAATCAGCTTTTGGGGATTTACTTACCTCGATGATGGAGCATGCGTCAAGGCGAGGATCTGCAGGCGCTGATCTCCCGTCACATATACATCAGCAGAGGTCCAAAGCTGCACCATGACCATGTGAGCGCTGCCTCAACGGAACTGAGGCGTTTGGGCTTCCAGGAGAGATGAAAGCACCGTGAGCCGTTGGTGGTATGCGTCTCCCGGCTGCGATTGTGAGCCCGTTTACAGCAAACTCCATCCACGTCTCAGTAAACCTGCAGCACGGCCAAGGCCTTAAATCAACCGCAGGCACCCACAGCACAATAGTCTTTAAAGAGCTTATTGGAGCCGTGAAGGTCATGAAATCTGTGAGTGATTATTTGTATAATAATAATGGATTGGATTTATATAGCGCTTTTCAAGGCACCCAAAGCGCTTTACAATGCCACTATTCATTC
>NW_024582520.1:889410-891766 GCF_018398535.1 Haplochromis burtoni | reverse complement strand
CCAACAATCAGATGACCCCCTGTGAACAAGCGCTTTGGTGACAGTGGGAGGGAAAAACTCCTTTAAACGGAAGAAACCTCAGAACCAGGCTTGGGGAGCGGCAGCCCTGAGTGGTAATGACTAATGCACCATAGAAACATAGGATATTTCAATTTAAATTTACTGAACTGCATCATTATATCCACAAAACATTGTAACATTGATGCCACAAAGGCCATTAAATATAATCAGCTGATAGCCTAAATTCAGCCAGCTCATGTTACCAGACCCAAAGAGCAATCTCATCTCCAGACTTCTAATTTTATCTCTTCTTTCTGAAATCTGTCGAGTACCTAAAAAATACCCAAACTGTTATAAAGAATGTGAAAAAAGACTCACGCCAAGCAGGGCACCTACACATCACTAGAAACACTATTTAGTCATAGTCAAACCTAATTATTGTGATATTATTTATTTATAACGTAATCATATTGTAATACTAGGATTGGAAGTTAATATAAATTACACCAGGGCCACAGGGCTTTGTCATGGTCAGCAGTTCATCTCTTTACGTTTACCTTGTGTTTACAGTTCATGAGCAGAACTCTCTATTAGCTTGTTTTTCATCCACTGTCATTAGTCATAATTACTTCCTTCTAGATTCAAGGTAGTATAAAGATTACAGTTTAAAATGTGATGCACTTAAAGTACTGAAGTAAACAGAAGGTTTTTCTATAATTCAAGCATTTCCTTTCAGGGTGTAACAGAGAAAGAAAGTGAAAGATTTTCTCACACTGTCTGTCGTCACATGAGCTGATCGGCTTGTCACACTGTCACATTCCATAAACCAAGAAGTTCATAATGCAAAGGATTGCAGTGTTCCCAGATTCCTCGCTCGATTTAAGTGAACAAAAAGAAAGAGCAATACAGAGAACAACCGTTTTAAGATAACATAAAGTTTTCTGTCTGCGAGTGAAACAGCTTAAAGCTAATGAAGGCTGTCACAACATGAGATTGTCATGAGGCGATTCTTTAAGGCACTCCAATTCATGTTAACACAGCCACAGATGGTGACAGTCAGTACACTCCATGAGGAGTTAGCCACAGAAGGTAACTGCTGACAGGACTGGCTGTTCACAGAGTGCTAAATTGAAGAATATGAACTGAAAGTTGGCAGGAAGGGAAAATCAGGGTTGGAAAAGATGCAAAAGAAACAGAGATGACCGCAGCATTGGCAGGATTGTCGAGTCAAGGTGTTTCAAGAACTTTGGAGAGCTTTACAGGGAGTGGACAGAGGCTGGTGTCAGTGCATCAAGAGCCACCGTGCACAGATTTCTTCAGCAAATTCCTAAAACAAAGCCCTCTTGAAACAGCGACATCAGTAACATCTTACAGGGAATAAGCTGAACTGTTGTTCAGTGGTCCAGGGTCCTCTTTTCACATGAAAAGTAACTTTGCATTTCATTTAGAAATTTAGAAGGTGTTTGAAACCTGTCGTCACGTGTCTGCAGTCTCTGATAATTTGAGGTGCCACACCAGCCGCTGTCATCCACTGTGTTTTATCGAGTCCAAAGTCAATGCAACAATCATCCTGGAGATTTTACAGCATTTCATGGACCAAAGTTGTAAACCAACCAGTCATGCCACAGTACACAGCACAAGTTTTCCTCAGCTCCCAGTCTCCTGGATTATTATTATTATTATTTTAAAGTTTAGTTATTTTTGTTGCAGTTGAGATTAAAAAAAAGTCTGATGCATAACAGCTGATGCTTTGAAACGAAGAAACAGAAGGAAGAGACAGAGTCTGTTTCACTCACCGTCTGAAACGATGCTGTACAAGAAGCTGCAGCACGTTTGAGCTGCTGTGTTTCCATCTTGACTCAACGCAGCAGAAGTGACAGCTGAGAAACACGCAGCCTTGTTCACGTGTATGCACACTCACTGTTTGCTGATGTCAGACTGAAATGCAGACAGAATCACCAAACACTTGTTTTTCTTGCACAGACAAACAGGCGTGCCACTCTCTGTTTGAACAAATCCGTTAAGACACAGACGCAGTCTCTTCCTCACAGACGTGCACATTTTCTCTCTCTCAAAGAGACAAACATAATCCTTTTCTTACACGCACACGCGCGCACACACGCAAAAAAAAAAAAAAAAATCACTCCCAGTGTCAAACAATTCCAACGTTTCTGTCTGACAAAGCTCCCCTTCATCCTCAGAAAAAGGCCTGTTTGTCTGAAAGCGATGCTCAGTGGGACATTCACATTCTAGTGAGCCCAGTGAAATATAACACACATTTGGATACACGTATACAAACAAAATAATACCCCAGTGTTACAAAAATAACATGTAGTTATCCATAGATGACTTTTTA
>NW_024582520.1:887005-889132 GCF_018398535.1 Haplochromis burtoni | reverse complement strand
TGAGGGTGAGTGTGAATGCAGTGCTTACTCTGAGCTGTGACAGTTACATGTGATTTTATAATTCTCTGTCAGATCAATGACACCATAACACTAATCCCATTTTAACCCTACGCTGCATCCTTTGACTTAACCTGATGCACCTCGAGAAATGTAACTACACGTCTGGTCGACGGATACCACGATGACTTGAATGTTGTGGAAGGTTGCAGTGTAGAAATTAAAGGAGTTTCTGGTTACAATGTCAGTTAGGACATAGATTTCTTTCCACAGAAGTCTAAATCAAGCTTTATTTTCAGAAGCGGAGGCCACTGGTTTGTTCGTCCACAGGTAAAGAGATCATTGGAGAGTGTGGATTATAATATTATTTTATGCCATGTTAGACCCCTAATTAAAGATTGTGAATTATTATGTAGTTTTAGTTTGCATTATTCTCCTGAATTAGAAGAAGGTGATAACTATTGCATTTGTTAAACTGATTTGCATTACATTAGACTGCTGATTTATTGTGAATGAATGATATTGTTTTATGATGCATTATACTGCTGAGTTATAAGAAATACTGTTCGCAGAAAGTCATCGCCTTATTTGTCTGATTAGAAGAGAACAGAACATACTGGAGTTTTCTGCCCCATCTCAGCAGGAGCAGATAAACAGGAGCCAAGGTCGTAGCTTAGGCGGTGTGAGAGAAAGAATGTGAATGTTTAGGCTTTTATGATTAGGTGGGGGCCACTAGAGGCTATAAGAGTTTGATCAATGCTCCACCATTTTGAGATCTGATGCTGTCTGCGTACGGTGTCCATCTCCCACGCGTGTGATCATTAAAATCATCGTTTGACTCAACCCGGCCGGACCAGTGTTGTTATTTTGGTTTTCCTCTTGTATCCATCCCCAATATTTGAATCCATAACAAGAGTGACCCAGCAGGTCAGTAAGTGAGGGGAGTGTTCCAGAACGGGCCTTCAGACAAACTGGTGAAGACACTGGTAAACGGGAGACACAGACGTTAACAGAGAGAGTGATAACTTTCATAGGACTAACATAAAGGAACCTGAGGAGGCAGACAACCTGGAGGAGACTGGGTGCTTGAGCTTGCCTTTAAGTAAAAGCTGATGAGGTGGAGGTTGTTATCATGGCATCCTCTCCTGGTCTGAATACACTATTATGCCAAATACATTTGCTTTGCCACAAGGAGCTCTATAAACTCCGTGTAGGCTCCTCTTCTGGGACAGTTTATTCTAATTTCTTTTACTGTAAATTTTATTCGTGTGCTGTTCAACAATGCCAGAGCTGACAGACAAAAGAAAAGAGAAGACATTATAAAAAAGAGGGGAAAAGGGAGAAAAAATAAGAATAAAAGTTAAAGCAAACATTCATCATGACCGGTCATCAAGCGCTGCATCTTTAACAAGGTGAATGTGAGTGTGTGTTTGTCATGAAACATACTTGGTGAGAAGCCACACCAGCCCCATTGTCAAGAGTAAGAGGTCATATGGATGCATGTGTTGCACCCTGCGTTTAAGATTAGGCTTTCCTTTTTGATAAAGCACACAGAGCTGGATCAGGTGGTCCTGAATCCTCCCTTAGTTACACTGCAGCAGGTGCAGGCTGCTGGGTGCTTGCTGTGATGCACTGATTGTTTCTTCTTCAGTCACCTTTTTTCACTCATTATATGTTTATACACCTCCCTGCATTTAATCAATGGTTATTATTAGTCTCTGGCTCTTTTTGTGCTGGTTTCCTCCTCTCACCCCCAAACTGGTCATGACAGATGACCGTCCCTCCCTGAGCCTGGTTCTGCTGGAGTTTCCTTTCTTCCCACCGTCGCCCACACTTGCTGATTGTTCTGATTGTTCCGATTGTTGGGGTTTTCTCTGTGTTCTTTGTATTATTGTTGTATCTTTACTTTATAATATAAAGCACCTTTCAGCAGCTGTTGTTGTGATTTGGTGCTTCATAAATAAAATTGAATTGAATTGAATTTAAATTGAATGTGCTGTATGAAGTGCAAGGGATGAACATGACTGATGGTCAGAATGAGGCGGGGCCATCTTACCTAAGATGGCGCGGCCACGTCCAGACGCCTTCCTGACCGCTCCGCTCCGACTATCCACTTTTCTTGTTTTTTAC
>NW_024582520.1:883204-886985 GCF_018398535.1 Haplochromis burtoni | reverse complement strand
TGTGTGTGTGTGTTGTGGAGATACAGAAATTCTTATATTGCTGCCATATAATCTGCATCATTATAACTGCATTAATAACATTCTTTACAGCATTATTCCATTTAATAATATTTCTCACAGTATTGATATTGCATTAAAGTTGTAGATTGAAGATGTCCATTTGAGGATCCTTCCATTATGTTAACTTTTATTACAAGTACGGTCAATAAGTCAGTAATTTCTTGTGTTATAGAAAAGAGAAGTTCTATGTCTGCTTATAGCCATTAAAGATGTACAAGATGTACGATTAAGGCGTGTGCTTTATAAGTGTCCACAACATGTATTTAGGTCAGAGGACATATGCTGATGTTTTCTCCGGGCTGTTAATAAACTCACCGTTTGATTGCACTTTTCTGGGGCCTCTGTGGTTTGTGACACTGCTCTACATTGATCGATTTCGCGACAGTGTGTGTGTGTCTCTGTGCACGTGCTTCCACCTGAACATCACACTCTGGTCCTCAAAGTGACCTTTGTAAGAGTTCACACTGATGTCACTGCTGGCATCACAGGGAAACTTGGATCATTTATTCTGAGCACTGAGATCCAAGCAGGTGAGTTCTAACAGCATCCTCCCCAGTACAGGTGTTATGGAGGAGGAGCTTATCCACAGAAACCAAACAGTCTGCGCATCAGGCTGTAAACATGGGAGTCTATGGGACCGACTCACTGCTGCCCCTGCTGGACGGCAGAGGAAGGTTGAACACACGGAGAGAAACACGAGGCCACGCTGATACGGTTGAAGCGCTTTTGTGATTGTAACACAGGACTCACACACACACTGGTTAATGCTTAGACTGTCTTTTATTGAGAAATAATCTTTTGCCTCGGACGCAGCCGCTCCGACTCTCTCCCAGCATCATCTGCTCTTTCTCATTGCGGACACATATAAGACACATCTCCCTCATTAAAACAGTCCTTAAAACTCCCTCCCTGCCTCCGTGCTGCCCAGAGAGCTCACTGTGTCACCCCTCCTCTGCAGGAGGCCAGCAAACCACGCCCCCGCCACAGTGTGTAACTGTCCACTTTTGGGATGTGTCACTCTTGGACTGACGTCAGAGCGAAGAGCTCCCGGATGAAGCGTGGGACTCGTGTTTGTGGTCTCCTGCCAGCATCGCAGCTCTTAGTAAAGTAAAAACCTCTCATGTCAGCAGCGTGGGGCCCTGTCACACCTGTCTGTGGGTGTTTGCTGTACCACCTGACACCAGAGCCTCTGCTGGACCTTTGGCAGACTTGCCATGTCTAATGAGCCTCTGCATGCACCGTGGTCCTGATGCTTTTTAATGAGCCCACCTGTGACGATGAGACTTTTAGCTCTGACTGAAAGCATCAGGAGTCCTTTGGCAGCTTTATTACTCCAGCTCCTTCTACAGGAGTTCGTGCTTTCTCAACCTTTGCAAATTTCCCCATCAGAGCCCCTCACAGTCTGCCGGATTCTCTCCCAGACACTCTTAGACTTGCAGGATTAAACCGGTCACACATCAAATTAAACATGAAGGGGTGCTAAGCACTCTTCAAGGCTAATAGTCTGCACTTTGATTTCAAAAAAGACGATTGAATTTGGGGAGATCTGAAGGCTCTTTGTTTTACTGACAGCTACCAGATAGCAGCAGAGGTTTGGCCCAGCGCTGCCTCAGGTTGTCTGCTAGCTCATTCATAGTTAATGATGATCTCCTTCCTCCCCACATGGACTCAGAGGACTCCCATCAAAGACTTTTGACTGTAAATATTTCCGAGTGTGCGTTCGGCCTTTGTTTACAGTGCGTGTCCCAGTTCTCTGGGTTCATCAGTCTTCACACCAGAACGCCTCGTTCATTTCTCAGCTGCTTTCATCACGTGAAAAATAAATCAAGCAGAGGGAGCAGGTGAAGCTAACCGACGCCTATGAGGCAAAGAGAGTCTATAACAAGAAATCAAAGTGTTTCAGCTTCCACAGCAGGAGGGCTTATCAAGAAGCTGATTTCAATGAAACTGTGTGTCTGCAGGGCTGAGAGCCAAAGACCATCGAGTCTGATCGGTGACGCTGAAGCAGACCAGAATGACTGATGCTCTGCAGGCGTCTTCATCACGTTGATCCTGCACATGTGTTCAGATTCACAGTCAGAAACAAACCTGACACTCAGAGAAACCAACATTTTTATACACATCACACACTTTTTATTGTTGATGAAAATAAAACAGGGTTTCTGGGAAAAAAGGAAAGGATGATTTTAATAACATGTTAGCTGCAGGGTTTGTAGAAAGTGGATTTACCGCATGAATATCATTATTTCATATGATGACAAGACAAATAAAAGCCAAAGGAACAATCTGCTCCTCGTGTTGACCCCACAGTAATCCACAAGCCAACGGACAAGACAATCAAAAAACATCTCAAACACTTTTCGTGTTTTGGAGTCAGACACATGAATTCACAAAGTGTCTCCAACGCTTCAGGTTATCTGTTCTCCTCTCTGAAGGATGAAACATCTGCCCTCACAGTTCTTTTGGGGAGATCTTCCAGGATAATGTTGGGGCAGAGAGGGGGTGTCACTTCCTCTTTGCTCCGCAGGCCTACAAACACCTGGAGCTTCAGCCCAGCCCGTCATCAGGTAAGTCTCAGGGTGGGGAGATGATGTCATCAGAGGAGGGGCTTAAACTGTTTTTGTGCTTGTTTAACAGTTGGGTGGGGGGAGGGTGGGGGGCACACCAATCTGCTGACGTGTTGCTGATGAAGGCTCATACGGAGTCATCATCACTCGGACAGGCCGGCCACACCAGCGTCTGCTTTCCTCTCATCAGTCTCTGGGTGAATCCTTCCCTGACAGCCCACGGCTTTTCTTCCTTTCCTTCAGCTCTCACCTCTTCATCTGCTTCTGTGTCCTGCTCTTCCTCCTTGTCACACAACTCAAGCAGACTTCTCCTCCCTCCTGTCCTCACTCAGTCCTCACACTTCCCTCCGTCCTCTCTGTGCTTCGAGATGCTGAAAGAACCTCACGCGCATTGATGTTGCATTGCTGTTGGTTGTTTGCAGGTTCTGTTCCTGCCTGCTGAGCCTCATGACCAGGTCAGCTCAGGAATCTCTGCTCCATTATTGTCTGTGGTGATAAGAGCAAGTTGGGGCACAAACATGTGTCTTCCTGTGAGGGTGATCACAGCAGCAGCAGCACCACTCTCTCTATCAGCTTCTGCATCACAACAACATCAGCCACGGTCAGTCTCCTTCCTCCTCTCCTCCTTTTCTTCACCTGCCTCTTGCATCCTTCCACCTTTGTTCTGTTTTATTGCTGTTCTTTAGTTACTGTTGCTGCTGCTCACAAATATCCCTGTGCTGTAACAGTAAGGCTCCTCACCTCCGCATCATTCAATCTCCTGAACATTCAGCATTTCCTGCTGTCAATTATAATCTCACGTTTTAAAGAACATCAGATTATAATTATAAAAAATATTTTTCATAACTCTTATTTTTTTCAGATAGATGTCGTGGCTGAACTACTGATCTGATCAGTGGAGGAAACGGAGAAGAGTGTGTGTGTGTGTGTGTGTGTGTGTGTGTGTGTGTGTGTGTGTGTGTGTGCGGAGGAGGTATTCTAACCAAAAGCTTGGGAGCTCAGCTAGCTCGGTTGGACGGCTCCGCTCTGTTAGCATATCTGGTGTTACTGAGAGAGGATGTGCACGGGCTAGTGAGAGCTTAACCCGAAGAGAGAGATGCAGGAGGTTTATGACTGAACGTTCACTTTAACTTCAGCTCACCAGTGTCTCAGTC
>NW_024582520.1:857357-881066 GCF_018398535.1 Haplochromis burtoni | reverse complement strand
CATCCATCCATGCATCCCTCCATCATCCATGCATCCATCCATTCATCCATGTATCCATCCATCCATGCATCCATCCATGTATCCATCCATCCACCCATCCATCCATCCATCCATCCATGCATCCATCCATTCATGTATCCATCCATCCACCCATCCATCCATTCATCCATCCATGCCTCCATCCATCCATGTATCCATCCATCCATCCATGTATCCATCCACCCATCCACGTATCTGTCCATCCATCCATCCATCCATGAATCCATCCATCCATCCATCCATCCATGTATCCATCCATCCATCAATCCATCCATCCATCCATCCATGTATCCATCCATGTATCCGTCCATCCATCCATGCATCTATGTATCCATCCATCCATGTATCCATCCATCCATCCATCTGTAACATATGTGTTAAATACTTGTGAATTTCACCCAAAACACATTTTTTTTGGATTAAATATGTCATTTTTGCATCTCAATCTCCTACCTGTGTGATCTGAGTCTGTGTGCGTTCGTGTGTGTGTGCGCTGCGTGGTGACGTAGGCGCGTGCATGTGTGCCCCGGTCACAGCTCCTTTCAGCATGGCCGGAGGTAAGTCACTGCCATGTTGCTCTCAGCTAATTAAAGTTTGTTCCAATCCCAAGCTGCAATGTGAATACAGCCGAACAGCCGCGTTTTTGTTTGTTATTAAGAAACTCATTCGGGATAAGTTTTGTGGAGGGCGGAGTTCGCTAATATACGCTTATAATGAGTTTTAGCCGAGAACGCAGCTGAAATGCTAGCATGCCAAGTTAGCCTGATCGCTAGAGGCTTGTGAGCGTACTCGCGGCAGTCTTTTTTTAACAGCATGCACTCTTTTTTTCCTTCGTCAGGAGAGGTGTACTGGCAGTCGCGTGACACACACAGATCAGACACTTATTTCTGTGTTGCAGGTATGGAGATGTTCTTATGTTTTGTATGTAGCCCTGGCTGTATAAGTAGCTCATTATTTAAATTTGTTCATTAATATTGATAGTTAATTGCAAATGTTTAATGTGTTCAAGAATGTATACAAATGCCTGCAAAGTATGTGATGTCCATCCATCCATCCGCTTCCGCTTATCCCTTTCAGGGTCGCGGGGGGCGCTGGAGCCTATCCCAGCTGTCATAGGGCGAAAGGCGGGGTACACCCTGGACAAGTCGCCAGTCTGTCGCAGGGCTAACACACAGGGACAGACAACCATTCACACTCACATTCACACCTAGTGGCAATTTGGATTATTCAATTAACCTATCCCCACAAGGTGCATGTCTTTGGACGGTGGGAGGAAGCCGGAGTACCCGGAGAGAACCCACGCAAACACAGGGAGAACATGCAAACTCCACACAGAAAGACCCCGGCCTGATGGTGGAATTGAACTCAGGACCTTCTTGCTGGGAGGCAACAGTGCTAACCACTGTGCCACCGTGCTGCCTAGTATGTGATGTGTGTCAGTTAAATGCACAACCTTTTTATTTGTATTTTGAGGTTTATGTCATTGTTTTTGATATGGTATTATATGTACTACAGCTCCAGTGAACCCTGAAGTAGTATCAGGTAGAGGGGTGGGAGTAAGTGGGGAGCTGTGTGCACTCTGCAGGAAGCGAGAGAGACGAGAGCTGAACAGTGTCAAGTGAACGCAGAGTTCATAGAAGGGCGACCAACGTATTTTCGGGTTGACGGATAGTTAACTGGAGTCGAGAACTGTTGTACCCTACTGTGAGGTAAATGTGAATTTTGTCTGACACTTGAACCCAATGTTATTGTGTAAAACGGGCTAACTGCTAACCGCGATTAGCCGCTAGCACAACTGCTAACATAGCCGCTAGCGTAGCCTAGCATATTCGCTAAACTCTTGTTCTGCTCTGTTTTTATTTATTAAGCTAATGCTAAGATTGAATGTTATCGCATGTGAACAGGCATTTAGCGGGGATGTGTGATTCAGTAGGAGGAGACGGACGTCTTGCTGGCGTGTCAGAGAGGTCCCTTCGGTGTGCTGAAGTTAAGTGTTCACGTGGGAGCACGTGGAAAGGACGACTGTGAGTGCTGCCGCCGCGGCCTGCTGGTAGCCGTGACCCAGTTTCCCCGCTATCCCCTTGAACTGCCTGGAGGTGTGAGTACTGTTGTTTGCACGTGCTTTTTATTTTTACTGCTTGGCAACAAGTGAAGCGACCATATTGTTTTAGGTCCCAACGCACCCGAGCCACGACTCAGGCCTGCAACGAGGGGTTTGCTAGCAGAAAGACTGTAGCACTTGAGGTGTGTGTGTTTTGGTGAGAGTGCGTGTGGGCCCACAATATTATTTGATTATTTTGTTTCTGTTGAGGTAGATACCTTACCATTGTTTAACAAACTTTATTGAGTTTACTTATTTTCTTTTGTGTTGTTAATTAAGCATTCACTAAAGTGGAGTTAACTTTATAATTAACCTGCTTGTGTGTGCTTTATTTCCATATAGCGTAGTTTTATTGCATATATTATACCATAAGCATTAAAAAGGGAGTATCAATAGGAAAGTAACAGGAACCCAGGGCCCCTCTCAATAGAACGTGGGACGGGTGTTACATGGAGATGCAGTCTTTCATTCATTGTTTTTATATGTACAGTGTTGTATTGCCTGTTAGATGGCGGTTATTAATATAATTGTACTGAAGTATAATGTTTGAACTATAAGTACCAGAATATTGGGTCCTGGTTATTGAATTGTATTTATCTGACTGTTTATTTGTTTTTGAATTATTTTGTTTATTGTTCTTATAAGTTGTTTTTGATGTTTTTTCAGTGACATATTATTTATTTTGTGCTTTTTGTTTTTGAGAGCTTAAGTTAATTTGGTGTATTTGATTCATTATATTATTGTAGTGTTAATGAAGCTGCAGGCACAGCTCCTTTCAGCATGGCCGGAGGAGAGGTGTACTGGCAGTCGCGTGACACACACAGATCAGACACATATTTCTGTGTTGCAGATGTTCAGTAAAGAGCCAAAGACCCAGTACTGTCTCCTGCCTCTTACTTTCACGCCAGAACACAACGCAAGAACAACAGGCGTAACACTTGAACGGGTTACACATCCATCCATCCATGGATTCATTTTCTTTTGCTTATCCCAGTCCCATAGCATCACATACTTTGAGGAGTTCAGTTCCATGCTGTGGTGTCGGGGCCTTGATATAGTGATGAATGGAAATACTGAGACAGGTAGCTCACACTAAACTAACACTAAATTGGAAAGATTTAGACGCCAGGTACACAGGCCCTCTGAAATGTGTTAGCAGGAAAACGCAGTAATAAATCCCTTTTAATGGAAAATCTGTGAGGATTAAATGTAACCTTTCTTAACCTGACCTACTTCTGTAACCACCCAAAGTGAAACAGTCTGACTGAGTGTGTCTCAACAACACAGCCACAGAAAACATAAGACGTGTTTTTTCACAGCGCCAACAGTGGCAGCTGTGGAGGGAGAGGCATTTTATTGATGGCTGCTCGCATGTGTGAAAATAAAGCCCTGAAAGACAATCTCTTTGTGGTGGAAATTTCCTCTAATAAAGAATCCACAGGCTGCTTATTTAGAAACCTGAGATGGAGTCACTGTAGATTTACTTCCCTCCCGCCAATGTAACTAATTAAACTAACATGTCAGAATTAATTTGAGCATTTTGTCCTTTCCTCGGCTCGCTTTTACATCTCTCATTATTTCTTGCTTCTCTTCATGTCTCATTCATCGTCGCTTCTCTCTCTTTCTCTCTGTCTCTTTCTGTCCAGATATAATAGGATGTCATGTTTTTCTCTTCCTCTGCTCGCTCATTATAAAAACATTGGCTGCCCCACTGACTCCAGCCTGTTTGTAAAGCCCTTGTTATTAAATCCCAAACCAGGGAAGGAAATGCATCAGCAGGGCCCACAGGGTCCTCTTCATTACTGCCAAACCTGCCGAGAGGACGGAGGGAAACGAGGAGGGAGGTGAGGAGAGCCGGGATGAATAAACCAACTGGACAGGAACCAAGAAGAGCTGGCTGGTCATGAGAACATGGACACTGATGTTTGTGGACATCCGCAGCATCACAGTGAAATGTTCAAGGACCCAAACTGTTTGGTTAAGTTAAAACAACTTCCTGTTCTACATTGTTCTCCATGTTTAAAAGCTGAAAGACAGAAGAGTTCCTTGACATGTGATCCATGAAACTAAAAAGAGCAGGTAGAAATAATTATTCTAGCCATTTACCTCCTTTACTGATGCTGCACCGCTGGAGGCTGAACACTGCCAAGGAGTCATCTTCTGTGGTGGCCATGTCGACTAATGATGGATAATTATTGTGCAGTTAACCCTGAAAACTCCAGTCAGAGATGGTGACACTGTGGAAACTTCTCATGGCTCTCCAGATGTCTCCTTCCAGCTGTCTGGCTTCTTCCCTCAGTACAACCGACCCTTCAGTGTCCTCCAGTATTAACGTCCTAATTATTTCAGTGCATATGCCTCTCTGAGCCCACTCCACAAAGAAAAGATTGTATTGAAAAAGACCAGATAAAATTAATTGATCTCTGAGGGAGTACAGATGGAGCAGAACAGGTACTGCACAGATGTTGAGGCTAAACTCCAAATATGAAGCTACGCTCTCCGAGTTCAACAAACTGGACAGACTGCAGTTCATCCAGAAAGCTTTTTGAATGGAATAGTAGCTCAATTAATAATAAGCAATAAAATAAATAAAAGTCACGTTAATGAGCAGCTGCATTTTAAAAACTATTGACTGCAGAGAGTTCTGAAAGCTTGGTGGCATTTCCTCCTCCGCAAGCCCTCTCTGCATTTCACAGCACTCGCATCGATCCACTTCATCGTTCCAGTTTCTGGTCTCCTCTTGTTTAAAGACAGCAGTTAAAATGTCAATAAAGAAGGAGCACGCAAACTCACAGTGAACAGAATTCAAATTTCTGATTAGATAAACTAAACATGTAGAAGAAATTCCTTCTGCGGTCGTCATGTTTCTACCTCTAAAACTCTGAGGAGCCTTGAAGCATCAGCCACTCCTTAAAAATTCAGCTTATTGGATGAAAATGTTTTACTGGCTCAATTTTGTGCTCTACATTCGCTTATTAAAAAATCATTGCTTGGTGTCTCATCTCTGAGTGTAACTGTCTGCAGTGTTTCTACTCACTGGAGCTGCACGTCAGGGCACACAACTGAAACACGTTATCTGCTTTAACTTACCTGAGATGTACCCTGAAATAAAACCTACTGCAGTGAAATTTATTCCATTCGTTCATGTTCCTCAAGACAAATGTTTCCTTTTCAGTCATTGACCTGAACACGATTTTTCATCAGACCACTCTCATATCTACTGATTCATGTTGAGCTGCTCAAAGTTTCTCCAGCTGATGAGATAAAAGTTACAGTTTCCTCGGTTGTCAGTTTGACTCATCGTCTTTGGGGAGTCTGGAAACATATGCGCTGTCGTCCCACTTTAATACATCAAAGTCAGGCTGACTTCAGAGGAGATATGAGACCGTTACTGCAAATGAAGACCAATAAAAGGGCTGTTTTTCGTACTTCATGAGATCAAAGATCAGATGGATGGATGGAGGGAGGGATGAGATGGAGGGAGGGAGGGATGATATGGATGGATGGATGGATATGATGGAGATGGATGGATGGATGGATATATGATGATCAGGGGAGGATGATATGAATGAATGCAGGGGGGAGGGAGATGATTGGATGGATGCAGGGGGGGAGGGAGGGATGATATGGATGCATGGATGAATGGAGGGAGGAATGATATGGATGGATGGATACATGGATCCAAAAGGTCAGATTAAAGAGAGGAGCATCAAATACTGACAATCCGTTTGAGAGACGCCGTCAAATCATGTGCATGTGCATGCATGGCTTTAAGACTTCATTTGGTCATCTGTTTTATCCCGTGCACGGGTGCCACATGTGACCCAGTGAACCATGAAGTTTAAGACCAACCTCAGACTAAACTTAACTATCCAAACTTAACCAAGAACCTGTAAAATACTACCAAAGTGAGTCATTGATCCCGTGTGGACGTTTTTTTTTTTTTTTTTTTTTTGCCTGTCCCGTTTGGCTCTTTTGCCATCAGAATTATTGTCTAAAGGCAAAGAAAGATGCCCAACGGATTTACTTTACCAAATTGACCATCCCAGCCTTGCCGTAATGGTCCATTTGATTCACCTTTTATTGTTTATTTTATTTTCACTTACTGAATACGGGACAGACTTGACTGGGGGAAAGAAGGGGAGAAAGAAAGAGGGAAAGAGAAACAGCTGAGAAGAGGGACGGGGGAGAAGGGCAAAAGACAAAAACCAACAGAACGGGCAGAAAAAAAAAATGCATATATCAATCACCTGGATCACCTGCTGAGAAAGAAAAAAGAAAACAAGCAGAAGAGAACAAGAGTAATAGAATAAACAACATCACAATGATATATGGGAATATGACAGTAAATACTAAATATTAAACATTATTGTGCAGCACATAAGATCAACAGAACACAGTGTGCTTTGAGGTAGGAGCCAAAAAGGGTGTAGTTTGTGGGTGTGATCACCCGTGTGTACACCTGTGAGCATGGACGCGCTTGTTTTTAAAAGGTTCCTTCATGTAATGATCTGCTAGAGGGTGTGGGGGGGCCACAGCCCCGTCCTCCAGGGCATGAAGCAGGTATGGAGGAGATCAAAACTCCAGACATCCAGAGGCCCCCAGAACACAAGAGACCAAGGAAGACCAACAGAGGGGCAGCCGCGCCACTGTCCCAGAAAGAGCTGAGGAGAGTCCCAGATGAGGGCTCACTCAGCAGCCGCGGAGCAGAAGCCAGGGGGAGTTGCAGTGACGCGCCCGTGAGCTCCGCCGGCAGCCAGCCGTGCCTGAGTGACCGAGCCCCAGGCCGAGAGGCCGGGGGCACCCCACCTCCGAAGTGGCCCGAGCGAGCCCCAGGCTCCAGGCCCCGATAAGCGGCCGCCAAGGAGTGAGCCGGTGTGTACCTGGACGCCCATCCCCGGACACAAAGAACCACCAACGCACCGATGTCTGAGGGAGTCCGCCACTGGCAGGGGAAGTGGTGGTAGGGGGAGATAGGCCTCCAAACCTTGGAGGGCCTGAGATGTCCCCAGAGAGGTGGCGCCTGACACCCAACCTGACATATAGACACAGACATACAGGCACACACAGACACAAACATCCATTCCCACCCTCATGCTCTCATATGCACTTACTCCACACTCAACCAACGTGGAG
Organism: Haplochromis burtoni; assembly: GCF_018398535.1. NCBI lineage: Eukaryota > Metazoa > Chordata > Actinopteri > Cichliformes > Cichlidae > Haplochromis > Haplochromis burtoni. The sequence goes on along the minus strand of NW_024582520.1, from coordinate 873,790 downwards.
ACAGACATAAAGAGACGCTGTACACACGATCACACTCCCCAAGCGTACTCTACAAACCGGGTCTAGGTACCCTTGCCCCTGGAGGGGGGAACTGCACCCAGACCCAGGTGGTGTTACCCTTTTCCCTGCGGTGGGGGGAGGCAGACCGCCCCGACTCCGCAGCAGCAGGGAGGCCCCACACTCCAGACCGCAGTCGGACGGCCAACTCCTCCTCCTAGCCCCCCCGCTCCAGCAGGCCGCAGAGAACGGGGGTGAGAGAAGACTCCAAACCTCCCTCCACCCTGCTCATTGTAGTGTTGATGCATGTGTGTTCTAAGGTGCATTTAAAACCCAGGAGGGCATGGAGCTACCTGCCAGGGACTGTTGTACACATACAAAAAATAAATGGACGAAGTGACTCTGCTGCTTAAACCTGCATTTTCCCTAACGTCCAGCAGGGGGCGACTCCTCTGATGTCTGATTGCACAGATTTCTATGAGAAATGGAGAATTCTGCTCAGCTGAACAGCTTCCTGATGGGTTTATAGGTCAGTCACTGGTTTACGGTCTTATGTATAAAACGGTATAATTTCTATTCGTAACCAGGGACATTAAACTGTCAGTGTGACGCAGCAGTGAACGTCTCTCAGACCACAGTCAGAGATTACAGCACACGTTAATGGAAAGGGGTTAAAGTTAAGTTTAATTATGTTTAATTACAAATATGCCAGTTGTGAGGAAATCCACTGTTTTACACCTGTGGTCATGAATGTAGGACAAATACGACACATATGTGCGCTTGTACTTCTGTAGGCTGAAAAGCATAAGTGGCATCAGGCCGTGCACAGTGATCACAGCTCTGATTGATCCAGAGAAACGTTGATGTGTAGAGCGTTTCTTTGGACTCTCAGCACAGCTGTGGCAGCACTGAAATCCCTCTCAGTCCTCTGATTAATGGATCCATTCAAAAACAAGCCCATGCAAAACTGTGTAAGCTCTAAAACCTGCCAAAGAGCATATTTACACACCTGTGTTTTGATAAGTGATTCTAGCGAGTGAAGCGTTGTTCCTCCTGTTTGTGACCAGGCAGTGAAACAATCACCAGCATGTGGAAAGAATCAGAGAGAAAGACCATCCTGGCTGCTCGGCTGGTAGGAAAGGTTTGATTTGCTGAAAATCCCTCGGAAGCCCAGACGTCCTGCAGAGCAAGCTCATCCAGCTCGTGAGAGGGTAAGAACGGCGACTGATCGACCGCTAAATCGACAGCTTCACCTTCCAGCTCACAAAGCTGTCTGGTTTACTGCTGATGCTACACCACCTTTCGCCCTCACGCTCCACCTTCCCCTTCATGACCTGCAGCAGATCCTGATGTCCACTAAGTGCACAATGAAGAAGACTGCAGCAGGTCTGTGCTCAGTGTGAATGCAGAAGTTCTTCACATGTGATGAGGATGTCAGGGACCTGGGTCTGATCTGAGTCCCACGATCAGAGGCGACTGCAGTCACGGACGCTGCCTCTACAAAGAACTTTCTTGATGTCTGAACTTCTTTAACGTGACCTCAGTCAGCTCACTTCAGCCTGATGACTTCCTGCTTCCCTGAGCAGTTTCCTGTTGGTCAGAGTGTGATTGGTTAAAGTTGGGTTAAACTTGCTGACTGAACTTATTGTTCCCTCATGCTCTCATTTCCATCTTTAACAGTCTTTCTTCCATTTTTCATACTTGGCATCCAAATGTGACAAAAATGAAATTATACATTTCTTCATGAATTAGTGTCACTGAGCTCAGCGACGATATGACGGCGTGTCATAAACATCAACATTAGCGCTGACTCGCTGCGACTTTCATGGCTCTTTGCACACAAGATGGAATTTTTGTGATTTTCATTAATATTTTTGTCTCATTGTCAGTTCTGTCGGTTTCGCTGTGATCTGATAATCTGTGTGTTCTTTAGACTCACAACCTTCCACACCATCATTCATGCAAAACCTCCTCCTCCTCATCAGAGGAGAGGGTGGCTTCCCCTCGTCTCTGAGTCTAACCAGTTTCATCGTCAGACTCTCAGTAAATGATGTTTATCAGTCCTGGCAGCAGAGCGAGGAACTGATGCTGCTGGTCGAGCTAAGAGAGAAACCTCCATTTCTGCACAATCAGCTCATGTTTCATTCTGTTTTTTATTTATAATGACTTCATGAAGCCATGCAGAGTTTTACCCTCACAGTGTGAATGTTTTCACAGGCTCTCACAGAACAGGGTGGGTAGAAATTTCTAGTTTCAAGTAAATTTCTCATTGCTTCATCAGCACAGGAGGCAGAAACATCCAGAACCAGAGTTTCTGTCATTTCTCTACGTCTCAGACATCAAACTGCGATATATCCCATCAGACTGATGCTCAGAGCTGCTCACAGACAAATAGTCGTATGGTACACCAACTCGGGCTCTAAACGTGATCTGGCTTCACTCTCTGTGGAGCTTCAGTGTTTCCTGGATGATGTTCACAGGACGAAGGTACTGCACTGTGGGGGCGGGAAGGGGTCCTCAGGTTAGACTGGTGGTTTTATGAGCAGACCGTCAGACCCCTCCCACTGCACCTGTCTCATACCTTCATCCATCGTCCTGCTCTGTGTGAACAAAGTTAGCAACAGGTCGCGAGCTTGGCCGACGCTAACTGCCAATCAGCTCAGTGCTGAGGTTGGTGTTGCTACGGTAACCACGTCTGGACCCCCCAAATATCAAGCGCTGAAGCACTAAAGCTTCGAGCCTCTGATGAAAGAGAAAAGATCCGACCGCAAGGACGACACGAACATGGTTTGAACTCTGACTGCAACAAGAGCAACGGAGGCCAGAGCACGAGGAGAGAGAAACGCTGCTACCCGAACACAGAAAACGACCATCAGCAGCGATCAAGAGGACCCAGGGGGAAGCAAGTGAACGTCCTGTGCTCAGTCTCTGGGACGGGAAACATCCCAGAGAGGCATGGGAGGGATTTTGAGCCCTGAAGCAGTCGAGCAGAGACTCCTCAGCTCTCCTCTGACGGTTACATAAAGCACCACTGCCACTGTGAGCAGCTTGGGGGTGTCTCATTCATGGAAGCTCCAGTGTGGCTTTTTGACCCCGACCTTGACCCTGACCCTGAGCCTCACTCTGACCCCAACCTTGACCCTGAGCCTGATGCCACATTATTTGGATTCTCTACAGGGGCTGTCAATAGTCTTTTCTTAAGTTCAGATGTTAAAGCGTCTCTGAGCTCTTAGCATTTGGAGTTCGGGGTAAAATCGGCGAGTTCTGCTGAGACTGTGATTTTTAAAACAGGCACATTTGCTGACTTGTTGTCTTCTTCCTGCTGCTTCCTCAGCGTCTTTGGGATTATTTGAATCTTTTCGAGCATTTCAGAGGTAAATAATTGAGCAGAGGTAAATTCTTCATCCAGGCTTTGCTTTTAAACACTTGTGAAGGTTTTTCACGCCAGCACGTCAGTCCTCACAGCAGGCACGAACGTGCATTCAGACTCTCACAAGCACATAATGAAATGAAGGATCTAATCTGCGACATGCAGCACGCGTTTGGAGAGAACACGAGAACAGTTTACCACGAGTACTGAACAACCTGTACGTCGCTGCTCCTGATCCTGATTGGTTAACCCGTGGACCACTCTGCCCTGGTTTCAGCGTGTCACAGTGAGGACGCCGGCAGGTTTAAACTCTTTCTTAGAGATGCTCCCGGGGGTAGTAGAGAGCGCCTCAGATGTTTTTGCTTCATGGTTATTGTATAACCTTTTATACCCCGTCTAAGTGCTGAAATCTGCTGCTGACCACATTTCAAAGCTTCCTCCACACAGCAGCACTGATGCGGGCAGCAGCTACTTCGCCCACAGAGTCGCCTCGAAAGCCTCGGTTCAAAGCCATTAGTGCTGCTGCCGCCCCCCCTCTCATTTACCTCCACGCCTCCTGTTTCACTCACAGATGAAGGTGAGTCGGAGCGGCCAAACAAAATAACTTACCGTCTCATTTGTCCTCCTTGCTCCTCACACCCAGCGTCTTTTTATTCATCATGTCGAGAACAGCCCCTTTCCTCATCACTCTCTTTTCCAATCTGTGCCTCAGGGCAGGAAATAAATAAGAGCTGCATGCAGCCTCGGCTGAATGACCTGTTTCTTGTTTTATTGGTCTGTTCAGGCACAGGCTGTGCTGGAAGTGTTGGGGAAAAAAATCACCTTTCTATTCTTTTTTCAGTCACTATTAAAACGGTTTGTACCTCAAGAATATCTTCCTTCCACTGAGTCCATTTCTGTTGTAGCTTCAGTGAACAGTAGAGGATCAGAAGGTCCTGGGCCAGGTCTCTGCTGGGTTTGATCCTCTTTCCTCAGGATGTGACTGTCACATACTGTTGCTCTGCTGCGGACAGTTTTTAGGCTTCACACGTCTTCTTGTGTCCAGCTTCCTGTGATCTTTAAGCCTCGCTGCACACAGATACAGCTCAGAGCTCTTTGTAGGTGCAAAATCACTATTTTGTGTCTGAGATTGTCTGATTGTTGAATCGGTGCTGCATAAATAAAACTGCTGCAGCATATTAAAAAGATCTCTGTCTCTTCTGTGGTGATGAAAATGTAATTATTATGGGCTGGTATTTATAAAGCATTTCAACCAGTCCTGCTGATCAACCGATTTACACTATAACCAGGGTTTGCCTCTTAGCTGTATTTAATTGGAAATTATGTATTTCAGGAGCAGGACCAAACACGCTCCTTCCGTCTGTCATAGGTTCCCCCAGTTCTTTAACTTCTCCACTTCTATTGTAAATATGTAAAAATTGTGTATGTTTCTGTTCTCTGTCTTGTGGGGCGATCGTGGCTCAAGAGTTGGGAGTTCGCTTTGTAATCATAAGGTTGCTGGTTCGAGCCCCGGCTTGGACAGTGTCGGTCGTTGTGTCCTTGGGCGAGACACTTCACCCGTTGCCTACTGGTGGTGGTCAGAGGGCCCGGTGGCGCCAGTGTCCGGTAGCCTCGCCTCTGTCAGTGCGCCCCAGGGTGGCTGTGGCTACAATGTAGCTGCCATCACCAGTGTGTGAATGTGTGTGTGAATGGGTGGATGACTGGTTGTGTAAAGCGCTTTGGGGTCCTTAGGGACTAGAAAAGCACTATACAAATACAGGCCATTTACCATTGTGTACTGTTTGCTTGTATATGTGTCTTTCAGGCTGCTGTTACACCCAAATTTCCCCTTGTGGGACAATTAAAGGATTATTCTGTCTTCTATCTAATAACGAGCGCTCATAGTAATGGTGGATGGTTTGGTCAGAGGTACGTGAGGGTGAGAAGTTGCAGGAAGTGTGTATATGTCAGCTGCTGCCACTGTTTGTATTCATTCCTGCATTATGTGTTGTGTGGCTGCGCACATCCATGCTGATTACAATGATCCTGATTTGCAGCCTGAAGCGTTCTGGTGTCACGCTGTGTGAGAGATGCTGATGAGAGTGATTCCTGATGGAGTTCAGCTGGGCCGTATTATCCCGCTCTGTCACCAGGCTGTGTTCCTGCCGCTCCGTCTTTCTGTCGCTGCGTCTTAATCTCTTCTGTTTGCTTTCTCGACTCTAACAAGTGTCATTTGTCACACGGCATATCCTCCTTAGTTAAATTCAATCTGCCAGCACCTCTTCCTCACAAACACACCAAACAGGTGATCTGTCTTCCCTCAGTGTTTGTGGCTCTGAAAGTGACGACACATGAGAGGACGATGAAGAAGGAAAGAGATAAGGCTGGACGGGAGACAAAAGTGCCGAGAAAGAGGATGAAGAGCCAAACGTGGCCGAGAGGAAGGCACTCGAGGACAGAAATGTTCAGCAACATTTCTTTGTCTTTAAATAGCACACAAACAGACGGGTCAATGGGAAAGTCGTGTGTGTAAATAATTTAACAGCACTGCATTCTTAAAACAAAGGTTAACCTACACACACACACACATGTTGCCTGTGTGTGTCTCAGGTTTTTGTCACTTTCAGCAGGTTTCTCTTCTCTGTGCTGCTCTGCAAATCAGGCACATCTGCATCAACCTGCTTTCTAATGCAATAACCTTTGTATATCTACACAGTGTATAGGCAGATTTGTACATGCAGGTTTGTACATGCAGGTTTGTACATGCAGGTTTGTATATGCATGCATCCCTGTTATACAGAGTAGCAGGTTTGTATATGCAGGTTTGTACATGCAGGTTTGTACATGCAGGTTTGTATATGCATGAATCTGTAACATGCAGGTTTGTATATGCAGGTTTGTACATGCAGGTCTGTACATGCAGGTTTGTACATGCAGGTTCGTACATGCAGGTTTATATATGCATGCATCCCTGTTAGACAGAGTAGCAGGTTTGTACATGCAAGTTTGTACATGCAGGTTTGTATATGCAGGTTTGTACATGCAGGTTTGTACATGCAGGTATGGTATATGCAGGTTTGTATATGCATGCATCCCTGTTAGACAGAGTAGCAGGTTTGTACATGCAGGTTTGTATATGCATGCATCCCTGTTAGACAGAGTAGCAGGTTTGTATATGCAGGTTTGTACATGCAGGTTTGTACATGCAGGTTTGTATATGCAGGTTTGTACATGCAGGTCTGTACATGCCAGGTTTGTATATGCATGCATCCCTGTTAGACAGAGTAGCAGGTTTGTACATGCAGGTTTGTATATGCAGGTTTGTACATGCAGGTCTGTATATGCAGGTTTGTACATGTAGGTTCGTACATGCAGGTTTATATATGCATGCATCCCTGTTAGACAGAGTAGCAGGTTTGTACATGCAGGTTTGTATATGCAGGTTGATGCAGGTATGTACATGCAGGTTGTACATGCAGGTTTGTACATGCAGGTTTGTACATGCAGGTTTGACATGCAGCTGATGCAGGTGTCATGTAGTTGTACATGCAGGTTTGTACATGCAGGTCTGTATATGCAGGTTTGTACATGTAGGTTCGTACATGCAGGTTTATATATGCATGCATCCCTGTTAGACAGAGTAGCAGGTTTGAAAGTACAGAGACAGAAAGCTCCTAACTACAGTTTCAAATTTAGCAAAGAGATGACTGATCACCTCCTAAAGAGGTCGACAGGGTTAGGGTTAGGCCTAACCCTAAAACCTGCCAAAGTAAAACAAGAGGTTAGTACTAAAACAAGAGCTAACACAGAGACATAAGAGGAAACAGGACGGGTAACCTGAAGCTCCTGCAGTCACCATAAAGATAATTCCAGCACTGTCAATGTCCAAAGCCAGGACCTCCATCGCTGCTCATGGCTACTTCGTAGTACCTGCATATAAGCGCAATAGCGCCAACATGCATAAAAGGCTAAAAATCTGCTGCTCAGGCCAACATGTGCGACTTTACAGGCTGATGAATGCAGCCGTTCAGCGCTGAGAAAACAGAGCTATCACACAGCAGGAGCGCCTGCTTACACACTGCTGCCGCTTCATGAGCAGCAATCTCTCTCCAGCTCCGTGGAGGAGGCGTCTTTGTTGCCTTCAGTCTCATCTTTGGGGTTTTGTTTGATAAGCTGTCAAACTCCTTTATCGGGCTGGAGCAGCAGCGGGCGTCTCTATTCACGAGTTTTTCACGAGTAATGACAGAAGAGATGGATACGCTGGCTTGAGCGTCACTACATCCTCTGCAGATCTGTGCCAACCACACTGACCTGAGCAGCTCTGTTTTTTCATGTCTCACTGTTTAAAGCTGGGATTTGCATCCGTGTGACGGAGGAGGGTGTGACCTTCTCCACCCATCGGTCACATTGATATCTCCACACCTCATACGTTTGATCGTGTTCACAAGTTCGAAAGCAGAGCTCGCATCCATTTTGTGATTATATAATGGTATACAATAGTAATGTTGGTCAGAACACCGCTGGCTGTCACAGGCTTCCTGTCTGTGTGCAGTCTGAAAGCATCCACAGCAGATTTTCTTTTTCCAACTGTGACTGTGCTGAAAACATTTCTGACTCAGCCATGTCCTTGAATCTCTTCCACGTGTAAACTGATTTATTCGTCACACACCACCTTTGAGCCAACAGCTGGCAGAGCACATCTGCTCAGTGATGGTTCGGTCACACTGGAGTAAAAGTGGGACACTAGCCTCGCTGCACCTAGCAAACCTCAGTAGTGATTTTCTTGCATTTAGCAAGTAGTTGACTAGTCACCCAGAGGTTTAGCATGCAATGCCCTCAACATCTGGGCAAACACACCGGGCTCAGGCTAGCCGGTGGGACGCAGCCTGTCTCCGAACCATCACGGCCCGGCTGTGACATTCTGCAGGTAAACTGCAGTCTGTTCTGTTTCCAGAGGTCTGATGGACTATTCATTTTATTACAGATTATTGGCATATTAACACAGATTATCACAGACTGCATGTCATTGATTCCTTTGTAGACTTTTGTTTCATTTTGTAGCTACATTTATTACCACCTGAGTCACCCGTAACACAGGTAACCCTCAGATGTAGCAAACGCACCCTTGTGGGCCAATCAGATGTTGTTTTTTATTTCCACTGTTTTCAGTTTCAGAGGTGAGAGAAGCTTGACTGACATCCGCCCACTTGGTGAGATGCCACACACTGAATCTGAAGACTTTATAAATCGCTGAGGAAATTCTGTAAATACAAAGTAAAAGACAAAAGAGCAACTGAAACATGATCGCCTTTGTGATGTCACGCTGATGTCCTGCTGCGTGATGGCGACGATCACGTGACCCGTGTTTAATCTGCACCTGTGGAGCCGGCTGTAACAGACTGGTAAATGCGATAAATCAGGAAGCTCTCAGTGTGTGCACTTTGTGCCCCAGAGAGAAAAGAGAGACTTCCTGTCATGCGCTGGTTAAAGCCTCAGCTCTAAAACCTTGGAGCCGGTGGAGTCATTAGGCTGAATGTGTGTTTAATTTGTTCCTCTGAGTAGGTTTGGCCTGAGAGCTGAAGCTGGATGCGTCCTGGTAATGGCTCTAATTGGCTCTTTGAGGCCGCCGCCACACTCAGACGGTGAATGCCAGAAAACACGAGCAGAGCATCACAAACACAGCACTCTGACTCCAACGGGCACTTTTCAGCCATCGTTATCTCGTAAAGCAGCAGATCAACACGTCTGCGCCTCGCTGCAGTCTTAGGTTTCTTTTTTAAGCTCTCGCCGCTTGTTCATTTTAGAAGGAGACGCTGACATTTAGCAGCAAAGTGCTTTTGGCTGCGATTGTGTCAGGATCTCGTTTGAGATAACTTTATTTTTTCCTGCGCTGATGTTGATGGTCGCAGACGCGATGAAGCCAAACGCCGACGTGGAGGATCTGCGAGGTGGCCGAGGTGGAGCTCCGGGTCATCTGGTGCGACCAAACACAGAGCTCATCAGCCAATGGAGAGAGGAGTTACGAGAAAACCAGGATGTACGAGGTTTAGCCGGGTTTCCACAAATCCAGCTGACTGAAACAGGGATAAAAGCGCTCTCCTGTCCTTCAGGTTTTCTCTCAGTGAGGCTGATTTTGACCATAAACCAACATCATTGTGCTGACGTGCGCTGATTGGTTGCTGACGTCCTGTCCTTGATGGCACCTGTTTCCAAATGATAGCTCCAGCTGGTGTTAGGAGCGTGCTCAAAGAAAGGTGCTGCCTGCTTCATGCCCCAAATCAAAATGGAGGGTGCCATAAAGCGGCTCCAGGTGCCGTGAGATTTCTAAGACGCAAATTTATTTTAGCGTAACAGAAAGCCGACATCTCAAGCCCTTCTATCAAAATTATGATAAAGAAGAAGGCACTGACTCACTTCTCCCCAGGGTCCACGGTTCATTCTGGTCTAGAGCGCCCTCTACGGGACAGGAGGTGGCCAGAGGTGGCAAGGTCTCTGTTATAAAATGTTTAAAATGAGTGACAGAGTTCAGGATCAAGGTGTGAGGTAGAGGAGCTGCAGACCTCACGCTCCCGCTGAGGGTTAGCGTTGGAGCAGGACTCGGACTTAGAAGATGCTGCAATAAAACAACATTGATCCACAGCGTTTCCAGACATGGTGGCACTCTGAAACCTCCTGTGTCCCATCATCTCACTATCACTGCCAGCAGAGCCATGCCCGTTCCCATAACCACTTAAAGCTGCCGTTTGATTTGTGGATATCTCACTGACACCACCGCTTGCTCCCAGCTCGTGGCTTTTAGGGTGAGCCATAATTAAACCTAAATCTCATCAGGTACTTTTCAGTACCTAAACCTTTATACGTAGGTAGCGTTTGACAAACAGGTGTGAGAATGACAGGCTAGCATTAGCTAGCAGGTTTGATCCTGGTTGCTGTCCTAAGCTAATGGACGTGGCATCCATGTTTGGATGGGTCTGACCTCAGATCAGTCTTAAAGGAGCTTTGGTCCAGAAGAGACGGGGGCTGTTTCTCCATCGTGGTCACGCGTGGCTTCTCCTCCATGTGATGGAGCCTGTGGACGTCACGCCCAGCCGCTCGCAGCTTCTGGAAGCGTTCCTGAGCCCGTGCACTGATTTCTCACAGAGCGGCGTTGGAAGGTTATCGTCCTCATCCCTGCGCTGATGATGTCACGGTGTGTAGATGACGTCATGTTCACAGTGAGGATTCAGTTTCTGCAGGTTGGTGAAGCTCTGCCTGATCATGTGACCCAGCGCTGACAGGTCACCTGATAAATCTTCCTCCAGCTGTTTCTCTTCTCAGTTTTCAGCGTTTTGTCGACCCGTCCCAACTTTCACACACGTGTTGCCGCCATCAAAGTCAAACTTTATTGAAATGGTTCATTTTCTCCTTTAAATGTTGTCTCCGGTGTGAGATTTTAAATCTTTGAATTTCGTTTTTACTTTTCCCTCGGCATGTTTCACAATCGACTCTAGATGATTTCTCACACGTTGCTATCATGTGACTGACTCTACAGTTTCTGTTTGTATGTTTACTGTTTGCTCTTGTAGCGCCTTCATAGCCACACACACACACACACACATCCATTGTCTTTGTGAAACACTCGTGGGTCAGCGCTCAGGTGCTTTTATAACAACCTGAAGCCCTTCAGTCGTGGCGTACATGCTCGCTGTGGAGCGCGAATAGAAAAGAATGAAGGATACGGGGTTCATGTGAGTGGGAAGATGAGTTATGACAGAGAGCGAGTGAAGGAGGATACGTGTAGGACGGGAGCACAACGAAGGACTAGAGAGAGCAAAGGTAGACAGAGGTGTGCAGATACAGGGTGGAGGAGAGGGACCCGGGTGGAGGAGGATTCAGAGGATCTGCTGCAGGTCTTTAACGACGTTTAAATGAAGTCGCATCAGACGATGAGGCTATAAATAATTCCAAGGTCCGCTTCTCTTTACATCACCGTACCGAGCCATCGGCCTGTTTTTCTCTTCAAAACGGACTATTTTCAGAGGCGGGTGAACTCACATTAGTCGCTCGGTTTGAAGCTGCGTTTAGGTGATGTTTATCCTGCCTGTAGGAGCCAAAGGAGTTGTTCCTTTTTGGATTAAGAGGGTTGGTTTAAATGCACACACGGTGCGCGGGTGTGGGGCGTGACTCATGGGTGTGTTAGGTGATAAATGTGGATGCACTCACCTGTTCACCGCACCTGATGTTGATGAGCAGAAAGGTAGGATGAGCATGAGGGGAAACCTTCTGTTGAGCGCAGCTTGAGTCATTTTGATGCACTTTTTGTCTGCAACTCGAGTTTAGATTAGTGCACTTACCAGATGTTAGTGTAATGGTTGTGTGTTGCATTCATGTTTGTTTGTGCAGTCTGTGCATTTGCATCACGTTTCATCCATGTACTGATTTTGTATAGTGGACAGTACAACGTGGAATTAAAGGAGCAAATACTACAGAAGTGCATCTCATGTCTTTATTGTGGCACGTCATCTGTGTCCTCGTGTTTAGCCTGCTGCGGCCATTGGCTGGAGGAGCTGCAATACTGCCGTAGAAAATAACAGTAAACACATTAAAGTTAAATAAAAGAGAGGATCCAGGTCAGTCCTCAGATATAAAACATATTTCTGGATTTTCATTAAACACAGAGTTCAATGTCATCGGCCATCAGTGTCCAGCACACCTGACATGGCGAGCGAGCGGCGAGCTGCTGTTTCTTCATCTGTTGTGCCTCGGATAGACGGGCACTTACTTCCTGACAGGTTTGTAGAAAAGGTCATGCTTTATGTCTCACTAACAGGAAAAGGTCGGGCTGTAGTTTGTGAAAGACGGGCAATCGAGTTAGTGAGATTTCAGATTTCTAACATTTAGAGAGATGCAGAAATCGTCTGTGAGGATAAAGATGAACCTTCGTTATTCACAGCGATGACTGAGAGCACGGCGAGACGTCGACGTTGGCTTCGGTGTCAGCACACATGATCGTGGAGCATAATGAGATCTTAATGTCTGAACATGTTTGACTGCAGACTGCAGTGCTGAAACAGCGCTCCTCAGTGGCTCAGTCACATCAGCCTGGGTTGAAGGAGAAATCACATGTTTTAAACATGCTCTGACAGATCTGTGGAGAAACTCTTCTGCACTCCTGTTTCAGCTCATTGAGGTCTGCAGCATTCGTTCATGCACAGCTCTCTGAGCTCTGCACTTCGGACCGTTGCAGCCGTTCAGTTGGAGATTTGCTGCTGCGCTTGGATCGTTGTCCTGCTGATGACCCAGTTTGGTCCAGGCTGTGGGACAGACGGCCTCACACTGACTCCAGCACACAGTGGTACAGGAGTCCACGGTCCGCCGAGCGGCAGCTCGTGTGAGGTGTTTAGATTCCTCCGTTGTTCAGATGCAGCTTTACAAACCTAAGCCGTGCTCCTGCAGCACTTCCAAACATTACTGTAGATTATAAAGGAATGTATGAAATGTGTAACGTGAACTGTCATGTAGTGTGTGAAACTATTTTTACAGTGGAACCTGTGTATTAGGAAAAGGCAGAAAGTGTGTGAGTAAAGAGAAGCTTCATTACTGTGGGTGAAACATCGGCTGATTAATGAGGAGGAGGCAGATACTGTGAAGGATGAAATGAAGAAAGAGATTAAAGCTGGCAGCAGAGTGCCCGTCTGATGGCTGACAATGAAAAAGTGGCTTTAACCTCTGTGATTGAACTCTTTCAGAAAGTAGAAGATGGAGGCTTCGAGGTCAGCTGCTGGCCCGCTGCTCCATGAGTCCCATTTGAGTTTGGCAAACAGTCAATCCAAGTAAATCCAGACGTGTCTGAGGCGTGGAGGAGCACGCATTTAATAAAGAAGGCAGGCAGGAAGGTGATTGGACTAGAGTAATGATCTCTTTCCTTTTTGCTAAAGCATATAGTTAGGGCTGGACCAGGTGACCCTGAATCCTCCCTTAGTTATGCTGCAATAGACGTAGGCTGCCGGGGAATAGACCTCTCTGCATTGAATCATATCTGTTATTAACCTCTGTCTCTCTTCCACAGCATGTCTTTATCCTGTCTTCCTTCTCTCACCCCAACCAATCGCAGCAGATGGCCGCCCCTCCCTGAGCCTGGTTCTGCCGGAGGTTTCTTCCTGTTAAAATGGAGTTTTTCCTTCCCACTGTCGCCAAAGTGCTTGCTCATAGGGGGTTTATTATTATTTCATTTAACTGTTACAGTGTTTTATATGACAGTACATAAAATAGAGGTTTTTAAATGTTGCCTTGTGTCATATTCAGAGACCAAACTCTTGCCATGAAGCTTGTGTATTAGGTTCTGTCAGCAGTCAGCTGACATTAGCTAATGAAGGAGTACAGCAGCAGCTCGCCGACTCGGAGAGCTCCTGTACGTGGACGACGGCGTCTGTGTGAAACCTGTTAGTGTTTCAGGTCAACATGTCCTTACAGCGAGATGATGGATGATGTGCGTCATCTTTCTTTGTGAGACGCTCTCATTTAGTTTCACTGAGCGCTGTTATAAAACGAAGGTGGCTGTAAGGAAGCCTCCATCGCACTGATAAAATAAAGTCTTCTGATTCAATACTCCACTCACGCAGCATCATTCATCACTGCCTTCCTCCACCGGAGGAATAAATCTGTTTAAGAGCAGGTTTGTTCTGGACGGTGAAACACTGAGCTTTGGGTTAAAGTTCCTTCCTCTCAAACATGTTCCGCTGAATTCGTATTTTCCTGGATGTCTGTGTATCTCGAGAGGCTAGCTGAGGTTATTTGCCGGAGACTTGAATCCATTTGAGGGTCTCGCTGGAGGATTTTAAGCAAACACTTCACAAAGCAAAGAGCTCGAGTGGTTTCAGTGATGAGACATTTCCAGCTGTCCGTCAAAGGGAAGTCCTATCTCTGCAGAGGGCCAGCCTGACAACACTCTGCAGCAACCTGTGAGGGAGCTGCTCACACTCTCAGGTCCAAACCTGATGAAAACACTCACAGTCCTGCACAGAAAGGACACAGAGTCCTGTTTACAGCATTTCAGCACATGCCAGAAGTGCTGCACCCAGTGCAGGGAGGGTCCATTATGGTATGGCGTTATTTTTGTGCCACTATTCTGAGCGCACGTAAAAAATTGCAGGTGCAAGTGTTGCATTTTGAGGAGAAATTTATTTTGAGCGAAGAAAAGCTAAATTTGAGTGAACAAAATTCATTGCTGCGTGCAAAAAATGTATTTCAGTGTTTGCTATTATCCACACACACACACACACACACACACACACACACACACACACTCACACTCACACACACACACACACACACACACACACACACACACACACACACACACACACAGCAGCCCTTCTCGCTCAGTTTTTGCATTTGCGCTCGCTCACATTGTGTTGCTCGCGCGCTCAACTCTCTGTACTGTACACAGTTATATATGTGCCACAAAACCAGCCAATCACAGACTTTGATGCAAAATGTCTGATTGGCTGTTTTGGTCTCCAATCAGCTCAAAAAGACGAAATGCAATATCCCAGAATGCATTTCATCCAAAACTCAAACGAGGCAGTGGCGGAGGAACGCAGAGGGGCGGAGTTTGAAATATTACTCTTTCTGGGTCACAAAATGAACTTTGAAGATGTTTTCATGTGAGAATGTTTCTGTGTAAACTTCAAATATCTGCTCGATTAACAAGACGTCGCATATTTGCATAAGTGCTCGCACATTTTTTTTACGTGCGCTCAGAATAGTGGCACAAAAATAACTATATGGTACAGCTGCCATTCCTCCGATGGCACAGACATACAGACTGCGGACCTTTGGATGGATCGTGTTATGTGACCCCGCAGAAACAACCCAGAGGACGGCAGCTCAGGTGCTGTGCGACTGTGAACACGAGTGAGAATAAATTAGCAGCAGTGCGACACACACACCCATCGTTGCTCGGCTTGGTTTGGGCCTAAAACATTCACTCTGCATAAATCATGAAGCAAAGCAGGATTCTGCATTTGTGTGAGGCTCCAGCATCTCACAGGTTTGACTTTCTCTGTGTTAGCTGGTGTGACAAACCCACGGCCTGATGGAGGAGCAAATCACTTTGACAATGACGAAGTTCATTTCAATGATCAAACGTTGGTAACAGTTTTCTGATCTGTGTTCTTGTAGCTGCAGAAACAGATTAACACCAAATACCAGATTTTGCATCTGATCTGGGATCTGTGTTTCCAGCGATGTACGACAGAGAGCGCTGTTACGTCTCTGCTCACACAGTGCAAACCTGCCAGCTGGATCAACTCTCGCTTTTCCACACAGCAGAGCAGAGCCCTGCATCGTCTGTCTAAAACAGACAGTGGGTCCCAAGATTGTTACCAGGGTGGAGCGTGGACTTGATGTTGGCCACAAAACGAAGGCTGGAGAGTATAAAACTAAAGAAAAGAGGGGCAATCAGATACTTGGAAAAGATTTAAAATCGTTATAAACCCAGAAGGTAAAAAACTTTCTTGGGTTTCAGTCACATGACGGACCCACTACCCTGGTGGGCAAAACATTACTCCATCACGACAGCAGAGAGTGGACAGTCTGTCCCTGTGGTAGACTGATCATCTGTCCATGGAGAAAAAAACAACAATATGAAGCGAAACTGTGACTTTTGGGGACCTGTGATCCAGATTATATAAATCTCTGCAAGTGACTGGTCCTCAGAGTCCTGTGACATCTACGTGGACCTAACAGTGCTGACAGGACGAAAGCTTTCAAAGTAAGACAGCTGCATCTGGGCTCAGTCTGGATGGACAAATAAAGCTGTAGGAACAAACTGTTCATCATTAAAGCAAAGGTAAGCTCTGCACATGAGTTCTAAATCTAGACGGACAGCCTCAGAACAATGTGCTTGGTCAGCTTTGACTCATTCGTAGCTGCAGACTCACTAATATGTGATATTTAACATGTTTAATGATATTTAGTAGCTGCAGCTGTGTGAGGACAAAGACGGACGTTTGCAGGAGAAACAGTCTGAGCAAGTCTGAGGTTCACATCCAAAAGCACGAAGCTTTCCCTTTAGCCTGCACACACACACAGACACACACACACA
>NW_024582520.1:848889-857337 GCF_018398535.1 Haplochromis burtoni | reverse complement strand
AATTTTCCCGAGTGTACATTAAGTTAGTTTCGTTTCTTAGTTTTTTTAATTCGTTCTAGTGTAGCTGGATTTTGGTTTCGTGCATGGCTGCTTTCTAGCTGTTTCAGTTGTTTTTGGGAATCCTGTAGTTTTTCCTGGTAAAGTTTCTTTTTCCTTGAGGCAGCTGCAATGATTTTTCCTCTTATCACAGTCTCAATATTCTAACACAAGCAACTTGGCTCACTGATGACAAAAAGACTGAAGAAGTTATACTGATATAGAGTCTACACAAATTAGTTTGAAAAGAGACATTTTCATCAAAACTAAAGCTTACAGTCGATATTAAGATAATATAGCTTATTGGTTGGAGAACTGTTACAAAATTAAACAAACCAATGAAACATTTTCAAACACACAGAGCAAAGAACAGATGTAGTCACCCTGTCACTTCCCACATCTTACACTTGATTGTGCTGGACTCAGATTTGGCCCAAAGATTTTATGTTAACTGCACTGCCAGGAAATATGCATCTGCAGTGAAATGTCACAAAGTAGAACAAAAAAGTGCCATATTCTATATACAACACTTGCTAAAAAAGAAATGTGGGCTGATGTGATGCAGTACTTTTGTACAAAACTTGCAAAAGATTCAAACTACCTTTATGAATGATAATTATGTAACTCAGTAATTCCCAGAGATTAAGAGTTAATTTTGCATTTGGTCTGGAGCAAATGTTTTGATGTCAGCGGTGTTGATGTTCTGACAGCTGAAAACAATGAACTGAAAAGTCCCATCTTTCCTTTTGTTCCACTGTTCTTGTTTATATAACCAGGATGTTTGGTGTGTTTGATCCTGACAGGCTGAAGCTCCAGGGCCATCATCCAAGGCTAAAATGTTCAATGGTTCTGTCTGGGGGAAAATGTTGTGAAAAGATATGCACAATGGAGAATGTATTTCTAATGTGTTTTTGTGAGCGCCTGTCTGCATGTCATCTCTATTTGCAATGCTTCTCAACACCACAGAGAGAAAACCGTTTCTCTGTTTGCTCTCTATGAGTAACACCGGCAAAATGGTTGCAAAGTGAAAGGAACACATTGCCCTTCCAGCCGAATTTTCTCCAAAGCAGAATAACTTTGTAATTTCTAACAATATGGGCCCAAAACCATAACCTCCTTTCAATACACAATGGCAAAGGGAAGCTCTCCTGACACATGATTTCCTCCACATAGACTCAATATAAACGTGCGGTCCAGCTGACAGATAAATGCATCTGTGCTCTCTTTATCACACACACACACACACACACACACACACACACACACACACACACACACACACACACACCATGGGATGGAGATTATCAAAGCAGAATAATACGGTGGGTTTCTGCTGGGAGCACCTGTCGGTCGTGTTTGCCTTGCAGCTGCACATGCTCACATGTTCACAGAGCTGCGTGAGGATGCAGCTCAGCGTTCAACACCATGATCCGCCCCCGGGCCGTCGCAGCATACCCGACCCACCACCTGTTTTCCCGCTGCCCTCAGGTGAGTCAGGTCCCACATCTCCAGGCTCACTAATGGCTTTTTTATTCTGGCACAACGAAACAAAAACAACACAAAGTGAGAGACGTGGAAAGGTTCTGTTCCACATGTCTGCGGTTCCTGTGGTGGGCACTCATATTACACATGCTTCTGTTGTAGTGAGCTACAGAGACCAAAGCTCAAGCTGCTCTGAACACTCACTTTCTCTCTGCTTTTATGCTCCAATCAAAGAAGGACGACTTATAGTGGGCGGAGCTAAAACAGTTTGTTTCAGCTGGTTGTCACTGAAGTCCAGAGAGAAGAAGAATCATGCAAAGCAGCTGTGATCCAATGAGCAGAATCAGCCATATTTAGGGAAAGGAAGTGAGAAGAAACACAGGAAGTGTTTATTCTGCATATGTAGGTAAATGAACAGTTCTGAGAAATGCGGTGGGGCAAAACTGGGACTGCCTTTCAAATAACCCTACTCATCATAACGTGCAGACTTCACAGACTGACTTCCTAAAAAGGATAATCAGAGGTCCAGGTATTCTCTCTGGGCCATGAAGGACATCTGGACCTGAGGTGACATGCTGGCTGCACATGTTGCTGCCACTGTTCAGACTTACTCTGACTCAGAGTTTTAGAAGCTTTGATATCTCACAAGGACACTGACCTTTGTGTTGTGTGTCCTGTGTGTACCTCAGCCAGGACATGGTACGCCTCAGCAGACCTGTTTTCCTGATTAAATCAGGGTTAAATGAATAACTAAAGATCGTATCAAACAGCCTGTTTGTGCTGCTGTTGATGTCTCGGAGAACAGAAATAACTTGGACGCCATGGGAGCTCCTTTCTTCCTGCAGCCATCAGGCGGAGTTTCCTCTAAATGAAGTTAATCTTCTTGTAGATTTTATCTTGTTTTATAATGACGGCACACACAGAGTAACAGTGATGCTGCAGACCCGGTAATTCCTCCTAATAGGATGCGAGTCATTATGAAACGACAGCACGTGACCTCCGATCGACCTGGACCAGCACACCTGGACCTGATCGATGTCAACATCACCGCAGGAAGATGCTTTCATGAGTTCAGACCCAAAGAGCAGCAGTTAGCACGTCCCTGTCATCCATAAGAGGTTTCCTCCGTCTCTGTGAAGGTTCTCAGTCGTCCAGGTCATTGTAGTCTCAGGAGCCTGGACTCTATCAGAGACAGTCGGTCTTCTCCAAGCACGACATCCCAGTGTACTTCAGACCCAGCAACACACTCAGACACAAACTGGTTCAACACAAACTCAACAATGTAGCTGTGCAGAGCTCAGACCTGGCGACAGCAAACAGCCACTTGATCCACAACCTTCTTGGGGGAACGCTCCCAATATGACTTCAATCTGGGACCCTCCACCAATTGCTTTTAGAACTGAAGAAGTTTCTCAGTAATCTCAGAAATCTGTTTTCATGGAGAGCTCTTTGAGCAGCTGTTGGACGGTCGGATGCATCTGAGTTTTAAGGTGCAGTTTTTAGATGAAGCTCACCTTCAGACCCCACAGCCGACGGTCACAGCTGAGGGTCAGGTTGCTCTTCATCACAGCATTCTGCAACTCAAACCGTCCTCATAAACGTTCTTGGGTCACTTCCTCTCAGTCTTTCTTTGAAATCCCTGTTTTTAAGTGGAGTTTCTGATGCTACCTTCTGTCTTGTTTTTGGTTCTTTCACATATTAAAACTTAGATCTAAATACTATTCTGATAACCCAATGGCTGGAAACGGTCTCTAAACTCTAATCTTCTTTCTCTGAACTTCACTTTTGCTGCAAAAGTTTTCTTCCTTTTCCTGACGGTCAGCTGACCTCATGGTTCCTCTCTGTTTGGTTGCAGTATTTCCTGCTCATCCATTTCCTGGAGCGTCTGCTGCGATTACCTCAATGTGAGTGCACAAGCGTCCACATGCACTCTTTGGTATGACTGATTAGTGTGTGTGTGTGTGAGCAATCAGCGGCGTGTTTCATCTCCTCTGTGGACTCGTGCTGCATCTAAGCCCTCCTGGAGGCCACAGATTAGCTCTCACACGTCCCGCGGCAGGACAAAGGCCAATCAGGACGCAGAGGAGCAGCTTTAAAGTGTTCTGCATGCGTGCTCCACACAGCAGACCGCCTGCACACAGCCTCTGGCTCACTCTTATTCCTTTTCATAAAAGTCTTTCCTGCTCTTTAACTCTGTTCAGCCTCTGTTATTAAACTCGAGTCACGTCTGTATGTTTACGAAGACATTTCAAAGATCTCGTATCAGCAGAGACATTGGTGGCATTTCGTTCTCCCACCTGTCACACTGAGAAACCTTCATGCCTGTAGCTTATTTATGTGCATCAACAATCACAGCTCCTCCTCTTCATCAGTTGTAAACTGACTAAGTTCACACATTAATCAATGGTTTGTATATTCACCATCATGAAGCTGACCTCACGGCCCGTTGTTAGTCAGCGCTGCTAGTTTCAGTCGACGTGCAAATGTCCTGTTGGGGAAGCCTGCAGTCAGCTGAGACTGAGGAAGCCGGATGAAACCCACTCACTGAAAGTGAAACATCCGAACAGAGCTGACTTCCTGAGACTGAGATCACATCCTGTGTGACGATAGCAAAGCTCAACTGTTGATCAGATGCTAAACTCTGGTTATAAACAGAGGAGCGCGCTCCTCGCCTGGGGAAGCCTCTGCTCTTAGATTTAAGGACATTCAAAGACAGAACGAAGACAAGCAGGAGTCAGTGTAATGGACACGCCCATCATTGGCACCGTAGCTGTTCTATTTTTTGTTTCTGTCAGGAAGTGACCATATTTGGACAAGAGGGTTTAGTGCTAAGTTATCAGCTAATGCTTGCTAGCTTAATTGTTACAGACTTTATGGGAGCATCACAAAGACTCAGATACCTGTTGATTAGTGCTCAGTAACAAATAACCATGGGCAGCCTTTTTGGGCGCTCTGTTAGTGCAGTGACCTCACAGCAGGTTACATGATGTCATTAAACGTGCTCCAAAAGGCTGCAAGGCCAGACATCGCAGGGGGCCAAGATGGCGGCGCTGTCTGCTACAGAACTCGCTCTGTCTTAAAACTCCTTTAAAAGCAACAAAGCGAACTCTAAGGTGCACACTTATAGCTGCATGTGACGGCAAAAAACCTGGGCTCAAATAAGAGAGCTCTTATCACTCCTACTTCCTCCCCGTCAAAACCTTCTGGTAAGTGAAGTGACACGGCAGAAAGCATTATTAAGACGCTCAAGATGGCTATCAAAGAGCAAGGAGCTAACATCGAGAAGAGTATTAGCGACCTGAAGGTTACTACTAACTTTATCTCAGGGAGCTAAAAGGAAAAGTGTCTCGTACTGAAGGGTGGATAAAGCAGAAGAGAAAATTCAAACACTGCAAAACAAAGTGCTGGAGTTGTCTCGGTATAAACCAAGATGGAACCTGCGACTTCACGGGCTACCTGAAGAAGAAGGAGAGAATGTACGCAGTAAGGTTATTGAAATCTGCCAAAACATGGATCCTGACCACCGTGAAAAGTTCCCGGAGGTACTTGATTCAGTCCACAGGATCGGTCAACGACGTGAGTCCTCTTCTGCGCTGCTGTACCACGCCATAATCTTCCAATTTACCATGAGACACTTTCGAGACATCATCTGGAAGGCGGCGAATCGATCTGACTACCTGAAGACAAGAAAGCTCCATTTCAAAGAGGATCTGTCCCCCGAGGACCGAGAGCTATGGCCACAGGTGGAGAAAGCACGTAAGGAGGGGAAATTGAAAGCAGAGCCCGTGCTTTCATGAACAGAAATCCACTGATTCCCTTTCAGTCCTGTTTGCAGATGTGCCTCAAGGTCTCTTTTCCTTATTGTTCTAAAGATTTATGGTATGCTGTTGCTGCTAAAACGTTTTGTGAAGCACTTTGTTAGACAGAGTAGTTCTGCTCTCTCTGAAGCTTACACACTCTTCTCAGGGTAAAAAGTTAATTTACTTTTCAAAATTTCATCTTTATCCTTTATTTCTTTTAATGCTCGAGGACTAAGAGACAATACCAGTACAGCTAGCTCCTGTGTTCACTGAGATATTCAACATCTCTTTATCTCAGTCGGTGATCCCCACATGCTTCAAAGAGTCCATCATTGTTCCTGTCCCGAAGAAACCCCACCCTGCTTCTCTCAATGACTATCGCCCTGTAGCCCTCACCTCAGTAGTGATGAAGTGCTTTGAACGCCTGGTCAGAGACTTCATCATTTCTTCACTACCAGACACACTGGACCCACTACAGTTCGCTTACCGTCCAAATCGTTCCACAGACGATGCCATCTCTCATCTCCTCCACACATCACTCACTCACTTGGACACTAGAAGGGGGAATTATGTTAAAATGCTCTTCATAGACTACAGCTCTGCATTTAACACCATAATTCCCTCCACACTCACCACCAAGCTGGAGCATCTGGGACTCAGCTCATCTATGTGTCAGTGGATCTCCAACTTCCTAACTGGCAGACCACAGGCAGTAAGGATGGGCGGACATGTCTCAGCCTCCACCACTCTCAGCACTGGAGCCCCCCAGGGGTGTGTTCTGAGCCCCCTGCTGTACTCTTTGTACACATATGACTGTGTGGCCACTACCAGCTCCACCACCATCATCAAGTTTGCTGACGACACCGTCGTGGTGGGCCTGATCTCTGATAACAACGAGACGGCCTACCTGAAGGAGATTAGGAATCTGGAGAACTGGTGCCAGAGGAACAACCTCCTTCTAAACGTCAGTAAGACAAAGGAGCTGATAGTGGACTTCAGCACTAAGCAGGAGAGGAACTACCAGACCCCCGTCATCAACGAGTGCCCAGTGGAGAGAGTGGACAGCTTCAAATACCTCGGAGTTCACATCACGCAGGACCTGTCATGGTCCTGTCACATCAACACCGTGGTGAAAAAGGCCCGACAGCGTCTCTACCACCTCAGACGCTTGAGAGACTTCCAACTGCCCTCCAAGGTGCTCAGGAACTTTTACTCGTGCACCATAGAGAGCATCCTGACGGGAAACATCTTAACCTGGTTCGGGAACAGCACCATGCAGGACAGACGAGCTCTACAGAGGGTTGTGCGGTCAGCTGAGCGCACCATCCGCTCCGAGCTCCCTGACCTGCACTCAATCTACAGCAGGCGGTGCTGGACCAAGGCCAGGAAGATCGTGAAGGACCTCAGCCATCCCAACAACAGACTGTTCTCTCTGCTGAGGTCAGGAAAGCGATTCCGCTCCCTGAAGACCAACACAGAGAGACTGAGGAGGAGCTTCTTCCCGCAGGCGATACGGTCTCTCAATCACACCACCACACAGTACTGACCCACACATATGGTTCTTACACACACACTGGACTTTCTGGACTTTGTTTACACTAGTGGCCACTGCACAACTACACTGCGTGGTCATCTAATCTAATCACTTTATCACAAGTCACTTAAATAAATCACTTTAAGCATATTTGCACTGCACAAGACACTTACACATGTGGATTGCACAACCCTGGACATTATATTTCTTCATATATTCTATATATATTTCTATATTGTGTATTTGTGTATTTTGTTATATAGTTATTTTATTTTTAACTTCAATTCTTATATTTTTTTTATTCTTTTCCTATTACCCTTCATTTTAATTTGTTGTTGCACAGTTATTTTATTTTTAACTTTAATATTTATTAACTTTAAAATTCATTAATATTAATATTTCATATTTATTTCCTATCCTATTCATAGTCTTTTTTTCTTTAGGGCACGAGCAGTTGTCTAAGCATTTCACTGCATATCGTACTGCGTATGTGACAAATAAATAAAATAAATTTACCAAAAGGAAAGATCTGTTTTTATGTGCTAAAAGTTTGAATACTGACTTTTGTCTCTTACGAGAATCCCATTCTGAACCTAAGGACGCCAACTTCTGGAAATCCCAATGGGGCAAAGATTTATGGATGTCTCGTGGCACAAACCATTCAGCGGGAGCTCTGATTCTGAAAGTTTAATGGAAAATTATGTATTCAGAAACTGATTCGAAAGGACATTTTATTTTGCTGATGATCAGTCCCTCTTACTGGGAAACATTTATGGCTGTAATAACAAACAGGAGAACATTGACCTAAGACTTGTAGTAAATGAAAAAACTGAGTCTTTAATAAGTAAATTTGCTAATCTAAAGATTATATTAGGAGGAGACTCATTCACTCAATAACATGATAGATAGACGGCCACGTAAAAGTCAGGAAGATAGTAATTATATGTTGGATTTTATAAATGAAAGAGACCTAATTGATATCTGGAGATTCAAAAATCCAACAATTAAGGAATTTTCATGGAAAAATAGATCAGCTTCTTTACAGTCTCGTATTGATTATTGGCTAATTTCTGATCCTTTATCCGAATATGTTTCTACATCAAAAATGTTGCCCTTGACAGATCATAAAACTATTTTTTTGGAGATATGTTTGTATGCCAGTAAACCATCTAAGAGTGAATTCATATTGGAAATTAAATAATTCTCTTCTACTGAAGGACTCTTTGGTGAAGGAAATTAAAACAAAAATAGATGAGTATTGGAACAAGGCATGTGTTGAAAATGCTTTTTGTAAAAATTGGGAGGTCATGAAATTTGAATTGACGTCCCTTTTAATGAAAAGGGGAGCTGAAACAGTAAACATAGATGAAAAAAGAGTCGGAAATAATTTCTGAAATTATCACTTTGTCGAGATCACCTGAAAATTTATCTGAAGATAACAGGAACAGACATCAAATTCTACAATTAAAATGAGATAATATAAATGTTTACAAGGCAAAAGGTGCCTTTGTGCGGGCGAGAAGGAAGCAGCTTGAAGAGGCAGAACAAAACTCTCGGCAGCTCGACTAAACTGTGTTCAGATGGGTCACAAGACCC
>NW_024582520.1:846946-848476 GCF_018398535.1 Haplochromis burtoni | reverse complement strand
TATTAGTTACTATTTCACTGCTGAATAACGATTATAAAATAATGTGTTTGGCTACAAAATTAAAATGTGCACTTAATGATACCATTGATGAAGCACCGGCTGGTTTAATGACTGGCAGAAACATAACTAACAGCATGAGACTGGTAATTGATATTTTGGATCGTTCAGATCACAGATAATAGGTTTGTTTTGGATTTTTATAAAGCTTTCGACTCCATGTTCAGAGCACTTGATATTTTTGGTTTTTGGAAATATGTTTAAAAAATCCATTCAAACTTTGTAAGCAGATGCAAACAGCTCAAACTATGGTACAAGGAAAAGATCTGATATCAACCGTGGGATCCGTCGAGGTTGCCCGATTGTTGCAGATCTTTTCCTTCTTCCTATGCAGTTACTCTCTATTCATGTTAAAAACAGCAGTGTACTGATAATGCTCTGCCAGCAACTCTGTTGCTGGCAGAGCATTATCTATTACTCAGCTGAGAGATGACACAACACTTTGTTTATAGGATAAATATCAAGTTGATGAAGCTCTCAAAGTCGTCAATAATTTCTCAGTAGCTTCTCTTAAGCTCAACATTCTAAAATGTGAACGTCTCCCTGTCACATTCTGCACAGATCCTATTATATCAGGTGCTCCTGTTAAAGATAAGGTTAAATATCTTGGTATTATCATTCAAAAAGACAGATTATCTGAAAATTTCGACCCTTTCATAACTGCAATACAACAAAGATTTAATCTCCCATCACTGGGAGATCCTTGGCAGCCAAAGCTGAAGCCTCTCCAGACTTACTTATGCAGCTGTGGCGCTTCATGTTTCCAGAGAATTATGCAGAAAAACTGATTAAATATTATTAAACTTCATTTGGAAAAAGAGAAACAAATGTAATGATAAACAGTTTGTGTTCTGGTGCCTAAATTCTTTAGATTTCACTTCCCTAAATGCGTCTTTTAAAATCAAATGGATCAGACTCTTTTTAAAAATCCCAGTTCAATTTGGAATTTTATTACCAAACACATCTTTAACTGACTTGGAGGACTGAATGCACTTTCTGCTAGGATGCAATTACAACATCTCTAATTTAAACTCTCACAGTCAGCTCTGCTCATCTTGGTTAATCATACACTCTCACAACTTTTCTCCCATAAATATCTCGTTTGGAACAATCAGGATATGACATTTAAGAACAAATCATTATATATTCAGAGATGGGTTGATAGAAATATTTTTCTTGTGAGTCAGTTACTGAACGCTAATGGTCAATTATTTTCTTATAAGGACTTTTTGTCTGTTTATGATTTTCCTGTCACTCCAAGAGAACATGCTGTCGTTTTTGATGCGATACCAGGTGAGGTGGGAAGGTTGTTGGTGTCTGCTCCTAAAGGCAGAAACTGTATTAACTAACTCCTGCTAGCATGTACATCGGTAACATCTGTCCTTTATTGAGCGATAAAGCTACAAATCAATGTATTAGACAAATCATTCAAAGAGATGTTGTTTCCAGACCTGCAGCTGTATTTTACTGGGA
>NW_024582520.1:842600-845502 GCF_018398535.1 Haplochromis burtoni | reverse complement strand
TTGATCTAAATAATTTTATAAACACCAAAATTGATCCCTCGTGTAACCTGAAGTTTCAACATATTCTCTTTGGCCTCTCACATACCGACAAAATAATTCCAGGAAAAAGATATATTATCAATCTTCTGATTATTTCTGCCAAATTTCACATTCATTGTACAACAGCTTAATTTTTCAGTCTTGAAGGTTGATGCATATTTAGCGTATAAACTTGGACGGACGTGATTAATAACCTGACTGAACAAAGGCGAGACAGAAAACAAGAGCAAAGAAATTAAACTATCAACAGGAAGCTTCAAAAACCAAAAATCCAACACCGTGAAAGAGGTGGTGTTTGAGCGTGTTTATCATCCCCAACATCAGGTGAATGGAATCATTACAATGAACACATCAAAGCTCCAAACAACACAAGAGACGTTTCAGTTTGCAGATGATATCTTTGACCTCCTTTTCTTCCTCCTCCTTCTCCCTGAGGCTTTTATAAACTCATCATCCTTTCTCTCATCTTCTTTCTATCTGTCAAATAACCTCGAGCCCTCTGAGCTCTCCAATCCCTGGGTCCTGAGTATACCTGGTAAACTTTAATTAAAATGGATTTGCACCCTCATACACACCGTGAAAATTCAATGAGCACGGTGCCACAAACTGGCAGCTGTGTGCATTCAGAGCTTCCTATCACGTGCAGCGTGCACTTTAGACTTTAGAGGATTCGGCCTGTAAACCAGCAAACAACCTCAAAAGCTGCTGTTGCTCTTCCCCGTAACCGCTGCCCCACAGAAACCACTCGGTTATATGCGTTCAAACTGTGTGGCTTCAGCAGTAGACTCTAAATTAATGTGTTTAACTTGGTGTTGATAAGCTTGTTGAAGAGCTGCAGAGTGCTCCTCCAGGTGTGCAGGGACTGGTTGAATGATCATTTATTTTGAGCACATGTGGACAGGAAGAATAATATTGTCCTCTCGGACACTGGTTCTCAAACTTTTCACAGCAACAACACCTCATAAAATAAATGGCTCTTGAAGTACCATCCTAATGACCGACATTAAAGTGCAGTAGTATAGTCCTGTTTAACACCACATACAGTTTACACAAGACACTTTTATTTCTTATATGAATGTTATTTATTGTAAATGTCATAAACAGGATGTGACACGTGATAATAATAACATTGACAGCAGGTGGGATAGCCAATCTTTAAGTGCTGATGTATGAACCCTGGATGACTCCAAACTACTCTGCATTTATTAAGGCTGTTGTGTTGTTTACATTCATTTTAAAGCTCAGCTTTTAAACCCTTATGATGTAGCTACAGCCCATGCCGCAGTATATTAATGACTAACCTCATATTGTGGATGACGGCGGATTCCTCTTCAGTCATGTCTTCCTCCGACAGTTGCTGGTGTGACCTCGCCAACTCCCCGCTGCTGGCTGCAAAGGATTCGCTGAAGAAACGGATCGCATTCAACTGGCTACCAGGAGGGAATTCTGTTGTCTTCTAGATAAATAACTTCTGATCCAGCTCAGTGCCACTCCCCTTGTCCCAGAAAACTGCAGTTTATTTAATAGTATTGAGAGATTAACTGTATCAAATGCTTTCTTAAAATCAATCAATATTCAGACTGCAGATTGATTTATGTCCAGTGCGTTTGTTGATGGTTCCATTGTTTCAAGTTTTGCCAAAGAAGATTAAGTCTTTGCTCTGAATCCATACTGACTTTGGTTTATTAAATCATATTTAAGACTCTTTCTAGTCGAATTTTCATTTTATTTGGAAATGAACCACTTAAAACAGAAGAGTTGCAAATATTGCAGTGTCAGCGGGTTTGGTTGAAGGCGGCCATTAAAGTGTGAATTTGATTATCAGACTAACATTGGTTGCAGAGAATGACTGCTGATGGAAATACAAGCGCGTCTCATGAAAGGTGAACAATGAAGACTGGACTGAAGACTGATTACAGATTGGACAAAAAGTCTGTAATGAGTGTGGGGTGGTTCAGCCTTTTGCTCTCATGCCCAAACTGAAAACTGCTTTTTAAGTTGGACCAGAAGAACACAACAGCTTCACCTACATCAGGTGGAGGTTCACTGTCTTCACAATGAAATACAAGTACAACAACATACGTACATGAAAATCCTACAGCCTGTGGATCCCAGCAGGGCACCACAGCGGGACAGTCCTCTAACAGATGCAGAGATGTTAAAGTCCAAGATTGGACAGATACTGCAGGTAGCAAGACAGAGCTGACCCGACATTGTGTGTGGCATTTCCCTCTTGGCATCTAACGCAAAACATGCAACTATCCAAACAATGCACAAATTAAGACTCTGATGTGGCAACTGAAAGAATGAAAGGACTAAAACCTGGAAAACAACAGTCATAACATCCGTCTGCACAGGTTTACTGGTGCTTGTATCGTGAGACTGTCTCTTGTATGAAGGTATGCACAGGCGGATGAGAGGAAAGCGGTCGCTGCCATGTTTTGGGGGAGAGTGTCAACCACTTTGGTGGAAGGCAGCCATTAAAGTGTGAATTTGAATATCAATAGTGTGATTATTGCAACACCCACAACCTCCCATCCTCAGACATGGTGGAGGTGGAGAAGCGTTTCCATAGCAACCTAACCAAATGACAGATTGTGTTGTCAGAGGCTAACAGACGCTTGCTCGTTTGGTCACTTCCTGCTGTGGCTTTTCTTCTGTCCTTTGCACGCTCATTCTGCCTTACCAGAGGTCCAGATGTTGAGCCAAGATGACTCATCACTAACTCCATGATGGTGCCATGGCCAAGGCTCAGAGTGCTGGTGGACACGTTTAGCTTCTCTGGTGTATTTCTGCACAGCCTGTTACAACAAGAGCGTACCGCTCTGACAGCTTGTTGGGCGTCTTCACACTGAAGTGTATG
>NW_024582520.1:830636-842209 GCF_018398535.1 Haplochromis burtoni | reverse complement strand
CTGCATTCTACTATACTTGTGAGAACAGTCACTTGTGAGGACACACTCACGGTCCTCACAAGTCTGAAGCCTTTTTGAGGCGCAAAGTGTGGTTCTAGTGTCAGGGTTACAGTTAGGCGTTCATTGTTGATGGTTAGGGCAAGCGGCTGGGGAATGCATTATGTCAATGAGATGTCCTCACTAAGACAAGAAAACGAGTGTGTGTGTGTGTCCTAAATGAGTCTGAAAGGTGCTCAGAGAGCGGTTTTCGGCCCTCAGAGGTTGCTTTTGTTTTAATTGGCTCAGTGCTTTTCCTACTGCTTGTTTAGGTAATCAAAGATCTCCCAGGAGGCCTGCAGAGCAGCTCTCTGGAACGCTGCAGCCCTCAGACAAAAACATTTTATAAGGCTTTTCAGCAAAGATTGAACGAGTCCAGCGAGGGAAATAATTATCCTCTGCTGAATTTGTAAGTTTACTCACAAAGATAAGAACAGTCTGTTTTTATGGTCGCCTCATTGTAATGCAGAGGCAGAAAATCCACAGGAAAGCAGAAAACATCAAAGTTCTTAATTGATTTGTCATTTGTTATTGAGTGAAATGATTGTTTGATCCCACTGGTTGTATGCAGATTACAGTCAGTATTTCAGTTGAAGATTAAAGATCATGATCCCGTCGTGTGTGCATAAAGCACGCCTGTCTATAAAATCCATCCCAGCCTCTCCACCACCGTGGTCGAGACCACAGAGCTGTCAAAGGACATCATGGACAGGACTAGAGACCTGCACCATGCTGAATGGGCAAGCATCAGCAAGCAGTTTGGTGTGAAGGTGAATTAATATTTGGAAGTGGAAGAAATATTTAGCTCTCGATCTGGAGCTCCAACCGAATCTGGCCTCATGGGGTGAGGATGATCATTAAAAAAGTGGTGGATTAGCCCAAAACTGAAAGCAGCTGGGACCACAGTCTCCAGGAACGCCTTTGGTAATGGACTACGCTGTAATGAACTGAAATCTTCATGCAGGTACATGTGCAGGCCCGTCTGAAGTTGGCAGTCAACATCTAATCGATTCAGGAGAGCTGTGGTCTGAGACCAAAACCGAGCTCTTTGGGATCATTTCTCCTGAGTATGACCCAAACGGCAGCATTCCCACAGTCAGGCACGGAGGTGGAAACATTATGCTGTGGACTAGGGGTGGGTTGTTATAATCGATTTATCCAGAGGTGTGGACTCGAGTCACATGACTTGGACTCGAGCGCTGCATCCTCGGGCGCTGAGTGAGACACTGAGCTGGACTCTTTACAACCTCATCAAACCCCAATCAGGCCTCTGATGATCGATCTGCAGTCGTCTCCATTTAATCCAACACACACACACACACACACACACAGCAGTAGTTCAGCCCACAAAAAGCCTCTTTACGGATTTCATGTGCTTCTGTCCACACACACACACACACACACACACACACACACACACACACACACACACACAGCAGTAGTTCAGCCCACAAAAAGCCTCTTTACGGATTTCATGTGCTTCTGTCCATGACAGTACACCATGCTCTCCTTCACTCACAGCCTGATCTCCTCTGTCAAAGGAGGGAATGACGCACTCACAAACCAAAACTGGAGTGTGGCCTGTTTCCTCACTGCTTCCACACTAAAGCCTTTCTGTTCCCTCTCAGCTGGACGAGGTGGCGCCTGAGGGAGGAGCTCGGGGTCGATGACGGCCATCTGTCCTTAAAGCTTCACAGCCTAGTTCACGTTGGCTTCTTGTCTCTGATTCTTACATGAACCATGGAGTTTACGTTACACCCAACTAAAGGTGGACAGAAAAGACAAAGATGCAAACGAACAAAGATTAAAGCCACGCACAGAGCAGGTGTGAGGAGGCGCGACATCACCGATCTGCCCTCATAAAAACATGCATGCTCTAACACGGCCTCGATGAAGGCTCAGCGCATCAGGAACAGGCTACGGGCTCGCGCACACCGCGCACCCATGCCCAGTATCCTGCTAGCCAATGTTCAATCCATCGAGAACAAGCTTGATGACCTCAGAGCCAGAATCAAGTTCCAGAGAGACATTCGGGACTGCAACCTCCTCTGCTTCACCGAGACTTGGCTGAACCCAGCGATACCAGACCACGCCGTGCAGCCGACGGGGTTCTTTTCGGTTTACCGCATGGACAGGACAATGGAGTCGGGGAAGAAAAGAGGTGGTGGAGTATGTTTGATGGTGAACAACAGATGGTGCGACAGCACAAACATCTCCCCACTCACACGCTCTTGCTCGCCCAATCTGGAGCTTTTGATCGTTAAGTGTCGCCCTTTCTATCTCCCTCGGGAATTCACTGCGGTCATTGCCTGCACTGTTTACATTCCGCCTCACGCGGACTCGGACACTGCCTTATGTGAGCTACATGAGGCTCTCACACATCAACAAACACTTCACCAAGATGCCGCACTCATTGTTATGGGAGATTTTAACAGAGTGAATCTCAAACGGACATTTCACAACCTTCACCAGCACATCAACTGCCCCACCCGGGGCACGAGGACATTAGACCACTGCTACACCCCGTTCAAGAACTGTTACAAGGCTCAGCCCCTGCCGGCATTTGGAAAATCGGACCATTCCGCCATCTTCCTCATACCTGCTTACAAACAAAGGCTAAAGCAGCAACCACCAATCAGGAGGGAGGTCGCTCGCTGGACGGACCAATCGGTGGCCGCGCTGCAGGACGCACTGGATGACGCAGACTGGGACATGTTTCGGCGCAGCTCTGATGACATCAACATGTTTACGGAAGCGGTTGTGGGATTTATCGGGAAACTAGCGGACGACACAGCAGAAAGAACTATCATCCGAACGTTTCCCAACCAGAAGCCGTGGGTGGATAAAAACATCCGCGACGCTCTGAGATCACGCACCGCTGCCTACAATGAAGGGCTTGTCTCCGGTAATATGGACCTATACAAGGCTGCGTCCTACAACGTGCGCAGCGCGGTCCGAAAGGCAAAGCGGAGCTACGGGGAAAAACTAGAGTCACAGCTACGACAGTGCGACTCTAGGAGCCTGTGGAAAGGACTGCGGACTATAACGGACTATAAACGATGCTTCACTGGCTGATGAGCTGAACACGTTTTATGCTCGCTTCGACGCCGCAGCAATTAAAACAACAAACGGCTGCGCGCGCTCGGAGTGCACCAGTGAAGAAAATGCATTCGTCATCACAGAGCATGCCGTGAGGAACACCTTCAGGAGGGTGAACACCAGGAAGGCAGCAGGACCAGATGCAATCCCTGGCCGGGTCCTTAGAGCCTGCGCTGACCAGCTAGCACCGGTGTTCACGGAGATCTTCAACCTCTCCCTGGCCCAAGCTGTGGTTCCCACGTGCTTCAAACAGTCCATTATTGTTCCAAAGAAACAACAGCCCGCTTGCCACAATGACTACCGTCCAGTAGCACTGACTTCAATTGTGATGAAGTGTTTTGAAAGACTGATGAGAGATCACATCACTTCTTCACTTCCTGCCACCATCGACTCACTTCAGTTTGCTTACCGGACTAATCGTTCCACAGACGATGCCATATCTCACCTGCTCCACACATCCCTGAGTCACCAAGTTTCACCAAGTTGACGGATCTAGGACTCAGCTCATCACTGTGTCAGTGGATCCTCAACTTCCTCACAGACAGACCCCAATCAGTGAGGGTGGGAAAACAAGTCTCCCCCTCCATCTCACTCAGCACTGGAGTGCCTCAGGGCTGTGTTTTAAGCCCCCTGCTGTACTCACTGTACACTTATGACTGTGTAGCCACATCAGACACCACCTCCATTGTCAAGTTTGCTGACGACACTGCTGTTGTGGGCCTGATCTCCGACAACATCGAGACGGCCTACCTGGAGGAGATTAGGAACCTGGAGACCTGGTGCCAGGAGAATAACCTCCTCCTAAACATCAGCAAGACTAAGGAGCTGATCGTGGACTTCACTACAAAGCAGGCGAGGAATTACAAACCCCTCATCATCAGTGGCACGCCAGTGGAGAGAGTGGACAGTTTCCGATACCTGGGTGTCCACATCACTCAGGACCTGTCATGGTCCTGTCACATCAACACCCTGGTTAAGAAAGCCCGTCAGCGTCTCTTCTTCCTCAGAAGACTTAGAGACTTCCATCTGCCACTGAAGGTGCTCAAGAACTTCTACTCCTGCACCATCGAGAGCGTCCTGACGGCAAACATCTGCACCTGGTTTGGGAACAGCACCAAGCAGGACAGACGAGATCTGCAAAGGGTGGTGCGCTCGGCAGAACGCATCATTCAATCAGAGCTCCCTGACCTGCTGTCCATCTACACCAAGCGGTGCAAGTCCAAAGCTAGGAAGATTATGATGGACCTCTCCCATCCCAACAATGGACTCTTCTCACTGTTGAGGTCTGGGAAGCGCTTCCGCTCCCTTAAGGCCAAAACAGAGAGAATGAGGAGGAGCTTCTTCCCCCAGGCTATTCGGGGCCTGAACCAGGTGTAGGACTGGACTCTCCCAAACACGTCACTATAAGACTGGACTCTCACACACGTCACCACACGCACCACCACACATTTCCTATAATCCTATAATTCCTATAATTTATAATCCTTATCTTTATAATCTCTTCTGCTATTTGCACATTCTTTACTGTAAATTCCTAAGTTAATTTGTAAATTTTTGTAGTAAACTGTAAATTGTAAATATTGTAAAACTTTTCTTCTGTCATTTAATGGTCGGGCATTGTACAGCTACAAGCATTTCACCCCCATGTCATACTGTGTATGGTTGTGTGTGTGTGACAAATAAAATTTGAATTTGAATTTGATTATAGTTTTCAAACTCGACTGAAATAAAGAGCAGCCTGTAAGTCGCTCTGACAGTAAACGTTCAGCAGTGTTTAAGGAGCTTCCAGTAAAATATCTGATCTTTGTGTCTTAGCTGCGCTACTAAACACAAAACAGAGAAAACACAGCACATTTCCACCCAACAGGTCTGTCTACACAGCTTAATAAGCAGTAAAGAAAACAGATGGATAGTTACGGTCATGTGACTACAGACGCATCAGCGTCACGGGAAAGCTGAGGCGAGCCAAACAGCAGCACAGTGGGAGGATTGAAAGCACTGCTTTGATGGTTCGTCGTCAGCCTCGCCTGATGCTCGCTGCGTTTCATGTTCCCCTCTTTCTACTTCCTGCACTTTGTGTCATCTGCTGCGCGCGGACCGGCAGGCCGCTCTCTCCGGTAAAACCAAAGGTGGAGGTGTCTGCTTCTACATCAATAGTGGCTGGTGCACAGATGTAACAGTGATTGCTCAGCACTGCTCTCCCTCTCTGGAATATCTTTTTATTCACTGCAAACCGTTTTATTCTCCGCGGGAGTTTGCTTCATTCATCCTGGCCGCTGTTTACATCCCGCCAGACGCGGATGCGCAAGCAGCTCAGGGCGCACTCGCGGAGCAGATTCTCCACATGGAGCGGACATACCCGGACTCTCTCATCATTGCTCTTGGGGACTTTAACAAAGCCAATCTGAGCCATGAGCTTCCGAAATACAAGCAGTATATTAAATGCCCGACCAGAGAGGAGAGGACACTGGACCACTGCTACAGCACGATCAGCGGGGCCTATCGTGCGGTGCCCCGCGCTTCACTCGGACTTTCTGATCACGTCATGATCCACATGATCCCCGCGTACAGACAGAGGCTGAAGCTCTCCAAACCTGTCGTGAGGACCAAAAAACTGTGGAGCAACGAGGCTGTGGAGGAGCTTCGCACGTGTTTGGAGTCCACAGACTGGGACACAATGAAGGCTGCTTCTAACAGCTTGGACGAGTTTACGGACACTGTCACCTCCTATATCCACTTCTGTGAGGACAGCATTGTGCCATCACGCACCAGGGTGAGTTATAACAATGACAAACCCTGGTTTACTCCTAAACTCAAAAAGCTGTGGCTGGAAAAGAGAAAGGCGTTCAGAAGCGGAGACAGGGACTGCTACAGAGAGGCCAAGTACAGGTTCACTAAAGAAGTGGACATTGCCAAACATCAGCACTCTGAGAAGATGCAGCAGCAGATCTCAGAGAATGACTCGGCCTCTGTGTGGAAAGGTTTTAGGAATATCACAAACTACAAGCCTAAAACCCCCCACTCCACTGACGACTTGCTCTTGGCCAACACCCTTAACGACTTCTACTGTCGTTTTGACGAGCCATCAGGCAGCCTTCACACCTCCAACGACCCCAACAATAGAGGCACTTTGGACACTAACTCCCCCACCTCTCCCCCCTCCATAGAGCCATCACCGCCTTCAAACTGTTCACCTGCAACACCCGCCCCCTCACCCCACACAAAAGAGGATTTCACACCACCTCCTCCGACCACAACTCTTCATATTCATGAAGCAGATGTGAGGAAGCAGTTTAGGAGTCTGAATGCTCGGAAAGCTCCCGGCCCAGACGGTGTGTCTCCTGCCACCCTCAGACACTGTGCAAACGAGCTGGCCCCAGTGTTTTCTGGCATCTTCAACTCCTCACTGCAGGCATGTCATGTGCCTGCCTGCTTCAAGTCCTCCACCATAATCCCTGTCCCCAAGAAACCTAGGATCACTGGACTAAATGACTACAGACCCGTGGCTCTGACATCTGTGGTCATGAAGTCATTTGAGCGCCTAGTTCTCTCCCATCTCAAGACCCTCACGGCCCCCCTCCTGGACCCCCTGCAGTTTGCATACAGAGCCAACAGGTCTGTAGATGACGCCATCAACATGGCCCTACACTTCATCCTGCAGCATCTGGACTCCCCAGGAACCTACGCCAGGATCCTGTTTGTGGACTTCAGCTCTGCCTTCAACACCATCCTTCCAGACCATCTCCGAGGCAAGCTTTCCCAGATGAATGTGCCTGATCCCATCTGCCGGTGGATCACTGACTTCCTGACGGACAGGAAGCAGCATGTGAGGCTGGGAAAGAATGTCTCGGACTCCCGGACCATCAGCACCGGCTCCCCTCAGGGCTGTGTTCTTTCTCCGCTGCTCTTCTCCCTGTACACCAACTGCTGCACCTCCACCCACCAGTCTGTCAAGCTAATCAAGTTTGCAGATGACACCACCGTTATTGGGCTCATCTCGGACGGGGATGAGTCTGCCTACAGGAGGGAGGTTGAACGTCTGGTGTCCTGGTGCAGCCACAACAACCTGGTGCTGAATGCCCAGAAGACAGTGGAGATTATTGTGGACTTCAGGAAGCACACAGCCCCACTCCCCCCCATCATCCTGACTGACACCCCCATCACCTCTGTGGACTCATTCCGCTTCCTGGGTACCACCATCACCCAGGACCTGAAGTGGGAGCCCACCATCACCTCCGTCATCAAGAAAGCCCAGCAGAGGATGTACTTCCTGAGGCAGCTGAAGAAATTCAACCTGCCAACACGGACGATGATGCAGTTCTACACTGCAATCATCGAGTCCATCCTCACCTCCTCCATCACCGTGTGGTACGCTGGAGCCACTATCAGGGACAAACAGAGACTGCAGCGTGTTGTGCGCTCTGCTGAGAAGGTGATTGGCTGCAGACTCCCATCTCTGCAGGACCTGTACACCTCCAGGACACTGCGGCGTGCAGCTCGGATCTCAGCTGACCCTTCTCACCCTGGACACAGTCTGTTTGACCTGCTCCCCTCAGGCAGGAGGCTCCGGTCCATTCGCACCAGAACCTCTCGCCATAAGAACAGTTTCTTCCCCTCTGCTGTTGGACACATGAACAATAACCACATGACTGTCCCCGCCACTAACACATGACCCTACGCTGTGTCACTGCATCATTTCATGTTTGGCACCGATCACCACCTGCACTCATGTATATATCTTTCTACGTAGCACTCATAATTCTTATTCTCATGTATATATCTCATGTATATCTCATGCACATATCTTTCTTTCTACATAGCACTTTAATTCTTATTGTTTGCACTGAAGCACCGCAGCAATTTCCTAATGTTGTAAACCTCAACATCTGGCAATAAACCCCATTCTGATTCTGATTCTGATTCTGAAAAAGTAACTTCAGACTGGAAGAATCTGTTGACGTCACACTTGAAAACAAGGCAGGAAAATTCTTCCAGAATTCAAAATCCTCACGTACAAGGTCTTAAATGATCAGGCCCCATCTTATCTTAATGACCTCATCGTACCATATCAGCACACCCCACCTCAAGGACATGTCCTGGTCAAACATGACTCCATGAGGCTGAGGTTAGAGGTTATGCCATCCAGAGGAAGAATCTGCTTAGATTAAGATTTTCAGGGCGAGTATAAGCTCAGTTTTCAAGTACAAAAGGAAATCAGAGGGTTATGTTTTTATTTTATTATTATTAATATTATTTTGGCTTCTTTGGTGATGTAATCATAGGTAATAACTTTATCACTTATTGTCAGGAGTGTGGGCACGCATCAGGCGATCGAGTGCTTTCCTGCCTTCATTTTTACATCTACAATTCAAATCCAGCAGCTGAACTTGAAAATGTTGAAACCGCTGAGAGCGAGGGAAAGGCCTCGCAGTGAGCGGCAGAGGGACCTTGAGTTGAAATGGTTTCGCCAGCTGCTGTTTCTGAGGGTCAAATACGAGCTCGAAGCTCAGACTCAGCTTCCTGCTTTCAAAGCTGCTTTTATCGTCTTTATTTACCCTCAAATCTCAGCTTTGACCTGCAACAAAAACGTCACCTGGTTGGCAGACACCATCGTGTGTCAGTGACGAGCCACTGTGGATGTGTGTGGCTGCGCAGGTCAGGCCTGTGAGCAGCAGTACCAGGACCCATTCATCAAACAGTCCCAACGCAGGGCAGGTGAGAGATGGGAAAGGTCGAGATGGGCAGCAAAGCACGCAGAGGCATAAATGTTCCTTTTCCCTCAGCCTTTGGGGTGGCTGTAGCTCAGGTGGTAGAGCGGGTCATCTACTGATAGGAAGGTTGGTGGTTGGTGCATACCTTGGGCAAGATACTAACCCCAAATTGCTGTCCGATGCATCCATCGGTGTGTGTGTGAATGTTACTTAGAAAGCAAAAATGTGCTTGTGCGAATGGTTGAATGTACAAGTTGTGCACAGCGCTTTGAGTGCTCAGAAAGAGTAGAAATGCGCTAAGAACCAGTCCATTTACCACTTTACTGGTCACTGAAGGATGAGTGCCTGTGGTGCTGTACAGCCACAGATGGTGCCAACATCAGCTCCAACAGCTGCAGTTCCTCTGACATCCAGCAGAGGCAGCAGTGAGTCCCATAGACTCCCATGTTAAAACTTTCC
The DNA here is from genome assembly GCF_018398535.1 of Haplochromis burtoni. Taxonomy (NCBI): domain Eukaryota; kingdom Metazoa; phylum Chordata; class Actinopteri; order Cichliformes; family Cichlidae; genus Haplochromis; species Haplochromis burtoni. The sequence continues at coordinate 832,904 of NW_024582520.1, read as the reverse complement.
AGCTGAAATAAACATGTTTACAGGCTGGTAGAGAAACTGTTTGGTCTCTGCGGATCACTTCCCCTTCCTGACACCTGTACAGGGGAGGATGTTGTATAGCTCGCCTGTTTGAACTGGATTCAGGCTTAAAGTTTGCATCGTTGGGGGCGTGGCCTTTTGGCTCTATGGCCTCTGGTGTCCTGCTTTTGGGTCTCCTTACCTTTGACATCTGTTACACACAAGCCTTCAGTTTCATTTTATTCAGTTAAATAGTCCTGAGGTCGAGTTTAGCGGAATAACATTCTCCGCACACGGCTCTCAGCCTCTACGAGGAAAATATGGAAACTCAGGTTAAAGTAGTTATATCTGACGCTGCCACTGTATTTTTTTTTCTTTTTCTTTTTTTTGTCCCGTTTGGATCTTTAGCATCAGAATTGTTGTCTTAAGGCCAAGAAAGATGCCAAGCGGATTTATTTTACCAAGTGGATCATCATATTGCCATATTGGTCCATTTGATTGACCTTTATTATAATTATGAATTTATTTTATTTTCAGTTGCTACAAACGGGACAGACATGACTGGGGGATAGGACAGGGAGAGAGAATGAAAGAAAGAGAGGGAGAGAAAGAAAACCAAAGGGGAGAAGAGACGGTGAGAAGGGGGGGAAGAAAGAAAAAAAACAAAACAAACAAAAAAAACAAAACACCTGGGTCACCTGTATGGAGAAAAAAAACAGAAGAGAAAGCAAACAACAAAGAGCAACATAATAAAAAAACGGCACCATCACAATAAACTAGCTAGCAGTAGATATCAGTAGATACTAAATAATAAACGATATTGTGCAGCACGCAAGATAGACAGCGCACAATGTGCTTTGAGGCAGCAGCCAAGAAAGCTTTAGTCCGCGTCTGTGAATACCCGTGTGTACACCTGTGTGCATACCTGTGTGGATCAGCATGCTTGCATTCCAAAGGTTTCTCCATGTAACGATCTGCTAGGGAGTGGGGGGGCCACAGCCCCGTCCTCCAGGGTGAAGCAGGTATGGAGGAGATCAAAACTCCAGACATCCAGAGGCCCCCAGAACACAAGAGACCAAGGAAGACCAACAGAGGGGACACTGCCACTGTATTAATACAGTTTGCTTTGGTTTAATTTATTTATTGTTAACTTTTGTATCACATATTCTTCAGATACCATATGATGTTCATTAATGGCGCCTCTCTCTATAAAGTTTATTCCATCATCCTGACCAGAAACATAAAAAACACGAACAGGAAGAAGTTTAGTATTTAGTTTTGAAGCAAGTTTTTCTTTTATATAGATGAGGTCGGTTCTTCTTTTCAGTACAGGAAGTCGTGCTGACAACTGTATAAAGGCTGGAATAAGAAATCACTCTCACACAGCTGCAGGCTGACGGGTCTGACAAACAGTCTGCTTCTAAAGTCGTCCAGATTAAGCCAGCGTGACTTCTGCAGAGGTCAGAGGAAGTTCGAGGAAGTGTGACGTCGGTCTGTGCCATGACCCCTAAATTTGCCGAGAGGACGCGTCCACTTCATCAAACGTGAAGGACGCCCATCAAATCGTCCGTCTCTGGACATTAATTAAAGGCAATGATTGGATGTTGACTTTACTTTGTCTGCTAATGAAAGGAGTCATGTTTGGTAATCACAGCGACATCTTTAAATAATTGGACGTTTCTAAGATAAGATAAGATAAGATAACCTTTATTAGTCCCACACGTGGGAAATTTGTTTTGTCACAGCAGGAAGTGGACAGTGCAAAAGTTATGAGGCAAAAATTAGGATACAATAAGAATAAATACAGTACACAGCTGTACAGAATAGAATAAAATAAAATACTATATACAGTAGAATAAAATAAAATAAATATACAATAAGATAAAAATAGAATACAAATACAAATGCTATATACAACTGAGTAAAAATACAACGATGACAGAAAGGATTATTGCACTTAGTATTATTGCATATGTATGGATGTGTGTGCTTGATCAGTTAAAGTTTTTATTATGGAGTCTGACAGCAGTGGGGAGGAAAGACCTGCGAAATCTCTCCGTCCCACACCGTGGGTGCCGCAGTCTCCCACTGAAGGAGCTGCTCAGTGCTGTCACAGTCTGCTGCATGGGGTGGGAGATGTTGTCCAACAGGGATGACAGCTTAGCCGCCGTTCTCCTGTCACTCACCACCTCCACTGGGTCCAGAGGGCATCCTAGAACAGAGCTGGCCCTTCGGATCAGCCTGTTCAGTCTCTTCCTGTCCCCATCTCTC
>NW_024582520.1:817278-819435 GCF_018398535.1 Haplochromis burtoni | reverse complement strand
CGAGGCGTGACGCCGAGGTGTCTGAACCTGCTGCAGCGCTGCACGCTACCTCATAATCACGGAACTGCAGCTTCAATAACGCCACACGGACGCGGTCACATGATCTGAGCTCCATAAAAAGCTAAAATATCGAAGACACCGTTTTAACCACGATCCTGAAATCTGTGTGTGCGTGCATGCATGTGTGTGTGTGCACTGTTATCAGTGCAGCAGGTCTTTTTCGTACAGGGAAGTGATGTTGAGCGTGGGGATGAAGGCCAGTCTGACCTGCTTTGGTTGCGTGTTTTGCCTCCTCTTCCTCGTTCACTTCCCAGTGTCTGTCATGTTGCATCCCCGTGTCAGTGTTTAATCCATGAGTGTAGTCGAGTTCACTTTGTGCTGAACGTTGGATTTAAACGTGAGGACAGCTTAGCATAGGCACACTGTGTGCCTATGCTAAGCTGTTGTGTTTCTCTGATCTCATATTCGCCTGCTGAGCATGCAGAGACAAACACGCAGTGACTTTTCGCGAGTAAGGACACAGAATATTCCTGAGCTTCACTCTGGATGTGATGTCGGCTCTCTGGAGCCATGAGGCCAAAGCTAGGAGAGGAAGATGAAGATCTGGGAACAGTGAGTGCTTTAAGTCGGACGGACTTTCTGATGGTTCCACGTGACTTATGTCATAATGGCACAAAGAGCTCTGTGAACTCCGGGACGCTCCCAGCTCCGTGCTGGGGTGAACTCTTTGTTTAGTCTCAGTCGGCTCTGGTGGATGGATGCATGCTGGAAGCGGTTGTCACAGAAACGGCTGAGACCTTGCTAATTGCTGAGTGCTTGGTAACCTTAGCAACCGATGTTCATGCCAACACGAGCGGTTGGCTGCTCGGAGCGTCAACGTCTGCGATGAAAACATGAGACTTCTTCTAACGCGCTCATTACGTCGAACTCTGAGAAACGTTTGAGGACACGTGAAGACTTTCAGTTATCTGTCACTCTTCATCACCGGTCATGTGACTCACCCAGTTCAAAGTTTATTCTGGATGTAACCACTCTGCAAATACGTGTGTCATGTAGGTGTGCGTGTTTCTACCATGATGTGTCAGTAATTTGGTAGTCTTCTGTGTCTTGCTTCTAGTTTTGCTTCTGTCCACCTGTGTCTCGTCCCCAGCTGTTCCCCTTCACCTGATTACCCTGAGAGGACACACAGTCCTGAGCTTTTCACCTTGATGTTCCGTTTCCTGAGGCAAAAGATGACGTTGGCCTGCAGGCTGAACTGGATCTTGAGCCCTGGCAGGAGGCACAGTCCAAGCCTGAGACCCTGAGCATGAGGCTGAGAGTCTTGCACTGCCCCAGCACCCAGAGCCAGAGACCGAGCCCAGGGAGAGGCCATCTCTGCTTCTGGTCTTGTGTGGATGGGTCTCTGCCTCCTCTGTTGCTGGCAAAGAGAAACCCTTCGCCCCTCTCCTGGCCCTCTTATTGGTCACCATACAGTTACAGTCATTGGTCTCAGCCTTTGAGCTTCTGCAGGTGAAAGTTTTGCATATATCTGAAGTTCTTTGTAACGTTTAAGTGTAAAGTTACCTGGTGGCTCTGCTCTGTTATTCTCTGCTCGTTTTTGAGTTGTGTTCAAGGTTATTACATAAGAGTTTATTTAATCACATTGTTTAGCTCACACGCTGAGAAGATAAAGCTGTTAACACGAGGTGACCTTCTGTTTGGAGATTTAAAGCCAACAGCTTTGACACAAACAGCATCAACTGGATGGAAATGAGAACAAGCTGAAATCACAGGTATCACTGCAGGCAGGATGACAAACCTCAAACCGCCTTTCACTTCAAGTTTTCTGCTTTTTTTTGACTCCATTTATGTTGTCTGCTTAAAATTCATGACTCAAAATAAAAGGGCTGCTTGGCTGTGTGGCTTTACCCCACAGCAGATTAAAGAGGCTGCGCTCCCCACTCCCTGATTGTCTGTGATGATGCTTCACAGGCCAGATTTCAGCTGCCAACAGGAGCAACAGACTCTGAGGAGACAGAGCCGTGTGTTCACGGAGAATCAGAGATCAGACTGTGTCTGCCTTTATCAGCCTGATGTGTCCAGCATTCATTTCCTCTGCTCGTCACAGTAAACACAGCAGGTCTGCTTTGTTCCCCGTGAAAGGACACACACACACAC
>NW_024582520.1:814942-816229 GCF_018398535.1 Haplochromis burtoni | reverse complement strand
CACACACACACACACACACACACACACACTCACACACGAAACATCAGTGTGCAGTTGCTGACATGCTGGCGTGCAGAGCGGCGCTGCGAGCTAATAAGCAGTGAGAGGATGGAGCTACTTCCTTCCTGTGATTGATTCATTTTCTTGTTATTTATCATGGCTGATGGTTTCAGACGGTCCGTCCTCGTTCCTGTTTCGTCTGCTGACAGCAGCTCTGTGCTCTCAGCGTTTGGTCCATAGAAATAAAGTGACTGACTGAAATCAGAGGTGAGGACTCGCCTCCCCCCTCCTCCCTCCCGTCTCTGTGAGCGCTGGACTCTGAGCTGATCAGTGTTTACACATTTTTTATCTCACACGTTTGTGTCTATTACTGATTTCCCATTTTATTCACACACAGCTGTAAGCGTGAAACCATCTCAGCACACGTCAGGACTCACGTCTCATTCTGAGCTCACACCCAGAAACACTGTTGTTCAAAGAGCATGTAGCCTCGCTCCTTTCGCACCTGTTCAAAGACACTGGGCGAATAACTCAGGTGGACAGGAAGAGAGGCCGTGAGGGACTCAAACAAGTGCACGAGGTGAGGAAGAGGAGAAAGCAGTTAGCATGTGTTTGCTCATCGCTCCTCTAAAGTCACTCTGTGGGTAATTCGTTTGCTAGATTAGCTCTTGGCATACGCACTGTGTTGTTGTTGCTGCTACTCTAATATTTGTGAATGATTCAGCACTCCTCAGTTTTTGTTACCCGTTGGTAGACTGAGATGAGCTCAGCTGCTCACTCCACAGAGGCCCAGAGTTACTGTTAACATCAGAATAATGCTGTCCTTTGAGATTTAACAGAAGACTGGCACTCTACAGCCAGGGGACTAAAAACAACAGCAGCAGGTTTCATACAAGTGTAGTTTGTTCTTTTCATTAATAATAGAGTCCACATCATCAACAGCTACATTCACCCTGGAGAGAAACAAGTGAGGGAGACCATCAGGACCAAGCTGGGTTTCTGGGTCCAGAGGTTTGGAGAAACTTCTTGCCTTTCTTCCATCACAGCTGTCCTGTGCCAGATGTTCTGTTGACCCACTGAGAGAGGCATCATTTACAGTTTTTTACAGACGCTAGGACACATTTCTCAATACTTAGGTCACGTTTGCAAAACTCCTCACACAGTGAGCACAACAGAAGTGGGCTAAACTGAGGACCAGTTATCATTGTTTTGGCACAAAATGCATTCAATGACTACATCTCTCAAATTTCATGAATTATTTTCTCACTCAGACACAAAAACTGCCAA
>NW_024582520.1:802262-814314 GCF_018398535.1 Haplochromis burtoni | reverse complement strand
CTGCTTTGCCAAGCTGACGGTCAGTTAGGAGGATTGTGTGAAGAGTTTTGCAAAAGTGACCTAAGTATTGAGACATGTGTCTTAGCGGCTGTAAAAAACTGTAAGAAACACCAGGAAGACTGAAGCTCGTGGCACTGATCAAGCAGGACTCATGATCTTCACCAGCAGCTCCCTCACAGGGAAATCTTCAGCACTCCTCTGTAGGCCCGCCCCAGGAGATGGATACACCCAGCATTTCATCAACACTGTGATGAGACCTTTGGTTTGAGTAATGTTATAAATACTCGGATACTCCCCAGAGGCTCCGGACTTTTACATAAAGATATTATATTCAGTCCTGTAGAAAGTTATATATTTAAAAAGATATGATCCTCTCTGGTTACTCTGGTATGAATAACTCTGAATCACTTTATGGTAAATAACACACTATCTGCAAAAAACTGCATTTCGTTGCCCTGTACCTGTGACATGTGCAATGACAATAAAGTTGAATTCTACTCTATTCTAAAAAACTGTTTGTAGTTTGTTACGGCCCTAGCAGGGCCTCCTCCTGAAGGTGCCTGTGTGGGCGTGTCCCACCACCTCTTCTGCCTGAGGTGCCACCTTTCCCTGTTACACAGCTGACTCACATCAGTAATTAAAAGTATTTAAGCCCAGGGAAAGGTGAGCTCTGGGCCAGAGTGCCATGAGTGTGGTTACAGCTAGTGAGCTGCTCTCTTTCTTTTTGGCTTACGTTTTACTTTATTGACCACGCCTGAGTTTTGTTTGTTTTCTTAAATAGTGATAGTGGCTTGTCCGTCTCTTTTAGTTGAGCTACTTTAATAAAACTCTTTGATTTAACCCTTTTGCCTCCTTGACTCCTTTTTCTAACCCGGTCACTTTTTGTTACTCCCCCTCACCGCCTAGACCCCTCAGGGGAACGTAACAAGTTCAACATACAAGTGACGAGCTTTGACCTTCATCAGGTTTTATTTAATTGTGTCAGAGAAACTCAAACGTGCTCTTCATGCAGCTGAGTACATCAAGTGTTTAAAACGGAAGCTGTGCAGGTCTGAGATCAGCAGCTTTGTGAAACACCAAGCTGAGGTCCTGTTAATGCTGATATACAGTGACACAGTTACAGGGTGAGTAATCCTTTTGTTTTTTGTGTTTAACTTTATCAATAAACAGCTGCAGCTTTCACTGCAGCACGTGTGGTACTTTAACCTTTGTACTGCTTTCATCAGTTCATGTTGCAGTTAACATGTGAACATGTTGGATGATCTGTCTGCTGTCACTGGTGGTGCTGAGGTCTGAATCTGAGGGCAGCTCCTGTAATCACAAAGACAACAGAACCATCACAAACTGAAAGTTTATCTCAAATCTGAAATAAAGCTGGTCCTTCTCTGTGCTCACACTCTGAAGCTCTTCTTCTGGAAAAATGAAACATAAATGTTAACTTAAGTTGGCAGCTTGAGTTAACATTTAGCTCGTTTCAGTACACAAATGTTGGGCTTTGTTTTAATCCGTTATAATGATTAATGAGGACTTACTGAAGTGTGTTACTGTCCTTACAGATGTGACAGGAGACAGAACACAGGCTGGACTCTGCACCTGAAGTCCAGCCTGCTGCTCTGACAGTATAACACTCGTGACAGTAGTGACTGAGCAGCCCGGTGCTTTTCTCCTGATGCCTTTAATCAGGACAAATTCACCTGCACAGATTAGCTAAACAAACTTTACATGACAAGTTTCCCCGACAGTCGACTGCTCGTCCTAACAATACACAAATTAACCAAATATCTTCAGTTTCAACCCAGCTGTGTTATAGACACACCAAAGGAAACAAAATCCAAAACTATCTGTTCCTCCTGGGATACATCTCGCTTCAGACCAGCTGCCTGCCTCCTCGTGTTCTTTCACACTTTGCCCAGTTTGGTCAGACTTCTGTGTGAAGCGTCCACAGCTTTAGCCCCAGCTCCTCCCAGCACTCAGCTTTGAGCAGGAGGAGGAGAAACTGTGAGCTGTGGATGATGGAAGCTTAGCGGTGTGAGATGAGTTTGACTCTCTGTGTTATTCAGCACAGCTGTTTGCACAGCTGTATCCGTGTTTCTCTGTGCTCTCTCTTCCCCTCCCTCCATCCACCCGTCCATCAGCTGCTGTTATTTTCCGTTTGGCAGCAGGTCCATTTGGAGCAGGATTGCTCTCCTCTTCCTGCGTCCTCCGCACAGCTCCACACATGGAAACATGGAGGCCGAGTCATACAGAGGTCTGCCTGCATCCCCCAGGACCTTCTGACCATCATACACTTCACTTCCTGCTCTTTTTCATCACTTCCTGCTGTAAATATAATCTGGAATAATAATTCAGGGAGACTCACATGATCTCCACTGCCTGTAAAAATACCTCCTCCACCTTCAACGCAGAGATAAAAACGCTGAAACACCAGAAGTTTGAAACCAAAGCTGAAGATTATGAACTTAAGTGAGCCTTTAAAAGCTGATCCAATAGAAGCGCTCATAACTGAAGGTGAGACATGGAAGCCAGACAGACGGATTCATGACAAACAAAGCGTCACAGCTGAGCGTGTGGACCGCAGCGCTGTGGAAGGGACGACTGAAACTCCGATAAGTGAAACGTTTTGAGAAGAGCAACAAGAACCACAAAAGCAGGCCAAGGTGACGCTGAAGGAGGAGAGTCTGACGAGGGCGCTGCATCAAATTTTGATCCATCCTTTGGAGACCTGAATGTTCGATTGTAGACGACCCGCTTGTTCTGCTGCCAACACATGTCCCTCTGTGACATCACTTCCACTCAGGTCACGTTTAACAGCACAGTTAATGGATGTTAGCATCCGATATCAGAGAGTCCACCTGTCGCACCTGAGAGCTAACGGATCGGATCCAGGATGAGGAACTCTGCATCTACCTGCAGGCTGTTAGCATCCATCGGTGTGAGAAGCTCCTGTATTATAAGAAGACAGCTGATGGATGTGTTTACATTTGGATTTGTTGACATGAAAATAACCCTCCAGAGTCTTTTCAGAGTTTTATGTCAGAAAGCTGTGAGGAGCTGGAAGACTGGATCACCTGAAGAACCAGACCACGGGCAAGGCTAGAGAGGAATCCTGCTTACAGACGGTCCGGTATCAGACACCAGCATGTGTAGTGTAATCAGTAAAACCAGGAATAAAGCGAGTATTTGCTGCGTAATGGATGGAGCGGCCGTGTGCCTCTCAGAGCTTCAGGCTTCCAGGGACGCTCGAGCTGAGTGTCGAGTATTTAATAATCACGATCTCACTGAAGGGCCTCGAACTCTGCGGCGTTTGAATGTTAAACACGTCCTCCGAGGGCGCTGAGCTCGAGTGGTTTCTGTATCCCTGCACTTCAAAATGTCGCCATTGTTTCTTCGAACAAAGGCCTCTCAGATCTGCTCTGTGATTGGTCGACTTCACGACCCGTTTTTGCCTCTGCTGTCTCCTGTGCAGGTGTAGAGAAAATCAAATCACACAGCCAGCTGCCATTGCAGTGTTTATTAACTCATCACTTTCAGAGTCTGGGATGAGACGATGGCCCAAGAACACCCACAAAGACCATCACACAGCTGATCAAGCCTCCTCAGAGGAGCTACTTAAGACTGTGGTGGAGCTCTCTCCGATGCTGGATCACTGCGTGGCTTCACGTTAGTCTCTTGGCCAGTTAGTAAGTTTAGTCTGCTGCGTTGTGGTGAGTCTGACAGCTGCCTCTTTGTTATTTCCCCGGGAGAAGTGTGGAGACGCGAGGGCAGCGAGCACGAGGTGCTCAGACACTGAGGAGCGGGGACAAAGAACGCTAACACCGGGAAGAGGACATGTCACAGGAGTCGGGAACGCACTAAGGATTTATTGTTGTTTTCCATTCACTGTAAATAAACGCATTGCTTGCATTCAGAGCTCCGCGCCTGGGTCCTCCTTCCTCACATCCCCACGGTCAGCCATCATCAACCGTGACAAATACCAGAGGTGGAACCACAGACTGTAGCTAAAAGAAGTATGGAGGCACCAGACTCCAACATCTTTTTTTTTTTTTGGAAAAGCCTTCAGCTGATCCAAAATGCTGCAGCAAGAGTCCTGACAGGGACTAGAAAGAGAGAGCAGATTTCTCCTGTTTTGGCTTCCTGTTAAATCCAGAATTCAAAATCCTGCTCCTCACATACAAGGTCTTAAATAATCAGGCCCCATCTTATCTTAATGACCTTGTAGGACCATATCACCCTATTAGAGCACTTCGCTCCGCTCTGCAGGCCTACTTGTTGTTCCTAGAGTATTTAAAAGTAGAATGGGAGGCAGAGCCTTCAGTTTTCAGGCCCCTCTTCTGTGGAACCAGCTTCCAGTTTGGATTCAGGAGACAGACACTATCTCTACTTTCAAGATTAGGCTTCAAACTTTCCTTTTTGCTAAAGCATATAGTTAGGGCTGGACCAGGTGACCCTGAATCCTCCCTTAGTTATGCTGCAATAGACGTAGGCTGCCGGGGGATTCCCATGATGCATTGAGTTTTTCCTTTCCAGTCACCTTTCTCACTCACTATGTGTTAACAGACCTCTCTGCATTGAATCATATCTGTTATTAACCTCTGTCTCTCTTCCACAGCATGTCTTTATCCTGTCTTCCTTCTCTCACCCCAACCAATCACAGCAGATGGCCCCGCCCCTCCCTGAGCCTGGTTCTGCCGGAGGTTTCTTCCTGTTAAAAGGGAGTTTTTCCTTCCCACTGTCGCCAAAGTGCTTGCTCATAGGGCGTCATATGATTGTTGGGTTTGTCTCTGTTTTCTCTGTATTATTGCTGCACCTTTACCACACAATAATATAAAAGTGCCTTGAGGTCAATGTTGTTGTGATTATGCAAATAAAATTCCATCTTAAAAATGGTCCACAAAAACAAAAATCGAACATATCTGTGTGTCTGTGTTTCCTCTGTGCGGTGCTCTTGGACCTGTGTGGCTCGACTCTGAGCTCTGGGCTGCTGATTTCTATCTGCTGTGAGTGAGCTGGGAGAGACTCGAGGAGTGAGAAATGATGAAGAACGTGAACTCTTCATCAGGGTCCTCCCTCGCTCTGGTGTTTGAAGTCTGCCATGTGATGAGCTGCCGTCTGAGCCTCGGGCTGCTTTGATGTGTCCCTCTGCAGCGACTTTGCGTCTCCAGTCTGTCACTGAGAGCTGAAAGAAGCAACTTGACAGAAATATGAGAGGAAACAGGATGGATCTGTTCAGAGAAAGACTCCTGATCATGATGTGATTGATACATGCTTCAGATTAATCTGACACAGAGAAAACGTCTGGTTCTTGGGATGGTTATTTACCAAGATTTCAGGTTCATTTTAAGACCAACTCAGAACTCCTCCAGACCCTGATCTGAGCTCAGCGTGAGACAGCTTGGTCTGTGGAGAACCCTTCGCAGGAGAACAGAGGTAAAACATGAACAGCCTGCACGTTCATTCAGGCGAGCAGCGTGGCCAACAAACCAGGTGAGGAGCAACACCTGTGAAACAGTTCAGAGGTCAAACACGAGCAGTGAAAGGGACATGGATGGAAAGTTTGAGACAGAACCAGAGGAACGTGGAGCACTGGTGGTTAATAAAACAAAGGAGCCTGACAGGCTGATCAGGCACAGGTGATATGAGTGTGGGCGGGGCATACAATTCCAGGTATTCAAATAAAATCTGCATTTCTGCTCTGATTTATTTCTTGGTAAAATCCAACTGTCTCTCCAACAGGTCGAGCACCGATGCTCCTGCCAGCCACAGTCTGCTGGTAAATGTCACATAGGGGGCGCTATTTCCACTCCTTCAGCCTGCACGTGGCTTTGCAACCGCACTCCATGAACAGACTCATACCAGCAAACATGAACATGGAAACTCTTTGTTCTTGGACTGAGCTGCAGAGAGTCCGTCTGAGCTCCTCCTGCTCCATGTTCCTGTTCCTGACCGCCGTCCGTCCCGAGGTGTACGACGAGGAGGACACAAAGGTCCTCAACAGCATCGCTCCTTTCTCCTCCAAGTAAACACGCCTACTTTTATGAAGACATGTGGGCGTGGCTATATGGAGACTGGATAAATGGCCTGATTTCCAGTGATGGGAATAACGGCGTTACTAACAGCCTTACTTTTTTCAGTAACGAGTAATCTAACTTATTACTATTTCTGTCGTTACAACGCCGTTACCATTACTAACAAAGTCCGTTACTATTTTTCAACAATCAGACGTTGAAGCTGTGTTCAGTTTACAGCATCTTATATCAGCTGCAGGAAGTAGCTGTAAGTAATCTGGACGCTACAGCTTTAAGCAGCTGTGCTCCCGCCGACGGTGATCACGATCTCTGTCTGGCACAACAGCTGGAGCTCAGGGGGCAAAACAATGGCATGAGTGCTGCTGTTTGACTGAGGAAGAGTAAAGTAGTCGTGGTCAATCACATGACCACTTACAGACAAAGCAACAAGGTGACATATACCAGTTTATAAACTGTGCTGATAGGCCAGTAAAACCAGAGTGATGATAAACAAGATATACGCGTGTTCTTCCTCAATAGTTTCGTCACGTCTGTCTAAGGACAGCAGCGAGACCTCTCTGCTTATGAGCAAAAACAACAGCAAACCAAAAAAAACCAGCCCTTTCGTTGTGGTGGAAAATTGTACCATGTCGACCAAATTTGGTTGTTTAGGAAGAGGAGGAAGTGTTAGGAGTGACGGCGAGAGAGAGAGAGAGAGTTTTGAGATGTGAGAGATTTGTGAGGTTTAGCGTGTTTGCAGTGTGTAGGTAGTGTGTAGTGTTGTGGATAGTTTTGTGTTGTGTGTCAGAACAATGAGGCGACTGCTGTCTCCAGGTAGAAACAGGAGTGACACACCTGCTGCTGTCAGACCTGCAGGTATCAGGCTGTGATGTTTCCTTTATAGTGGACAGAAATATTTGCAGTGGCACAAATAATTTGTGGCATCTTATTGAAGACCAGCTGATTGTTGTGTAAACAGTTTGAAATGGTTAATTCATCAGAGATCAGTTGTGTTACTACAGTAGTCAAAATGAAAGCATGACTGCAGATTCAGACACGTGAGGTTGTGCTGATGAGACCAAACAAGGCAAAGTAAATCGTTTTTAAAGGTGAAATGTGGAGAAATCATCAGAAGTAGTTAAAAATGGCCGATGACACCCTGGACCCCAGAGGGTTAAAATGTTTTTTAAAGTAACGCAATAGTTACTTTTCAAGTAATTAATTACTTTTTGAATCTTGTAACTCAGTTACTTTTTTGAAGAAGTAACTAGTATCTATAATTAATTACTTGTTCAAAGTAACTTGGCCAACACTGCTGATTTCTGATTAGCTGACATAGTCCAACGTCAGCGTCACTGCCTGCAGAGCTCAGACTGGGCTGTGTGGGACTTCAGCAGAAGGTTAAAGTTTCAGGATTTCTACAAAGTTCGTTAAAGCCAGCGTGTGCTGCTGAGCTTCTTCAGAGTCATCTCAGGCCATTAAACAGTGGCTGACACAGAATGGCTGCTGACAGCTGTAATTACGCCTTCACTCAGGATTAAATTGCAGAGTAACACATTCATGCTGTGTTTGGAGATCGCCCCATCAGTCGCCTTTCCTGCTCTAATCTTCAGATTATAGTGTGACAGAGGGCTGCTTACATTTAGCTTTAATTGGTTTTCAAGGAGTGTCTGCAGAGGCTCACGATCCGTCCATCAGACCGCTCTGAAGTGGTGGAAACGCTTCCCATCCATCATCCCCTGAGACAGCAGAGGATGGTTCCTCACTGCGATGACTCGCCGTCAGGGGACTTTAGGATTCACAGAGGTTTATCGTGGTACAGACAGCACAGAGGAGGCGGTGCTCCCAGCTCAGCAGTTTACAGCTGCAGGGTCACGGCGGACTCCTTAATCCACAGACAGAGTAGCTGCCGGGTCTGCAGTGGCTGAACAGACCCAACAGCTCATCCATCTAACGTCGCCCAGTCAGCAAACCATCAGCGAACCCTCGTGTCGTCGCGCTGCACGGATCGGCGGTGACTCTGAGACCCAAACCGGTCTGCACAGCCTCACAATGAAAATCCCGCATGACCAGAGCTCTTTATGTTGACAGCTGCCTCTGACAGAGAGGACAGAATGACTTCGGGGGCAGTCAGAGATAATGTATGGAGCAAGAGTTGGGGCAGAAATGAGTGTCCTTGAGAGAGGCGGTCATAAACGGCCCCACAGCTGACCCCTGACCTGCACGTGTGCTAATCAATAACTGAATACTACACATCTACAGATAATCAGTGGAACATGAGGCACGTTGTTCCCTACAGAAGAGGAAACATTAATCCACACTTTAAATATTTCAAACATTAAACCTCAGAGTACACAGCAGAACCAGGTGACCTTGTGTAATGTTTATGTTTTATAACTTTCTCAGATTTAATAAATTATTTAGAGATTTTATTCAAACATTGATGAATTGACTCGTTGATTTATACTTGAAAAGATTGTCGACTCTCATTTGACCCCTGCTACCAGCGGATTGATTAGCGGGTGTGTGCTTTCAGAGGGGCTCGAGGACGTCTTTGTTATCCCCAAGGAGCGATTTATTGTACAGTTAGCAGAAGCAGCAAACAACCACCAAGTAAAATGTCATAAGTAGACAAAAACAAGCAGTGCTGAGGAGAAACCTCGGGTTTCATTTTCTTCACTTAGTGATGAAGAGTGAGATGTTCATCCTGGGACTTCTGCACTGCGACGGTGCTTTACTCCTTACAGGGATGCATCTGCATGCAATGCAGCAAAGCTAACATTTAACAGCAGGTTATGTGAGTAAAGATCAGCAGAGGGCCGGCAGTTTGCCAGTGCTGCTTACTGTCTTTGTCTGGTAGTCAGTCAGCTTTGTTGTTTCATTTTTTAAATATATTGTTTATATATATTTAAATTTTACAACAGGATTATTGTTCCTTAAGTATTTCGATACAACCCTAAAACACTACAACCCAATGTTATTTGATTTTACTTTATTTCCTCTCAAACTGTTCAACAGCACTGAGGCTGCAGCTGAGAGAATGAACACTAAAGGTGTCTCTTGATGATTCATTTAATGAAATAATGATTGTAATCCATCAGATTGTCCTGTCTTAATGACAGAGGGCTGATATTGATCAGTCCGTTACCTCTGGCTGGCTTCTTCCCAGGTTTCAGTCTCACTTTTAGTAACGTGGAAGAATAATCTGATGTGCAGCGACTTTTCTTCTCACATGTCTGATTTCTCTGCAGCAGCTGTGCTTTCCTTCCTTTGTAACCTTTTCACATTTTTCATTCTTTTTATTCTTCTTTGGTAAATCAGCCGCTCGGCTGCAGGTACGAGCCCCTCACTTCACCTCTGCTTGAAACAAGCTGTTTTAGCTCCTCCCCTTTAAGTCCACATGTTGCTCATTGGTGGTCATGTTTTTGGTCTATGGCTGGAAACACTATAGAGAGGAATCAAAAGGTGCGATCAGTTTGTTTTGATTAGAGATGTGTTGATCAGAGCGCCGTTGGCTGGGTTTTCATGCTCAAACACTGATTGGACGTGCTACAGACGACATTTTTCAGAGTGAGACGCTCCGTTTCATAAATGAGAGCCCCGCAGAGAGAGAGATGTTACTGCTCTGGGTCCTCATCACAAACCCCAGGGTGGCTTATTATTTTAAAAAACGGGACAGCGATCCTGGGAAGATGAGTTATTACTGGGGCATCGCTTAAAACCAGTTTCATTGCATTTTTACACCAACTACCAGTCTGAGCAGTTAGAGGGTGCAGTGCAGACCATCTGTCATGTAACGTCTGAGTCACAACAATAAGATGGGTGCATTAGTCATGAACCACATGTGCATTACATTTGACTGTTTCCCTGCTGAGGACAGTAAATGGGCCTGACGTAGGCCTACCTGACCCCCCTCCGTGCTTCGTCGCAGGGCTGCTTCCACCAGCACATGAATCCGTTACAGCGAGCTCATCATCATCACTTTGTTTGTTTTGCCCGCTCGCTCACTCAGCTCGACAGCATCGTGGCCTCGTTCACCTGACCTGTGCTAAAACAAGCTTCTTATTGTGAAGCAGAATCACTGCTGAGGAGACGCCTTTCCACGGAAGCACCAAAGCACTGCCAACAACACCATGCTGGTTATTATGGAGGGCAGTCTTTAATGCTTTCCCTGCCTGGCTGGAGCTGCCCTGCAGTCTGAGACTCAAACACACCTGTAACACACATGGATGCACCTCAGCGCACAGATGTTCCAGCTGTGACCTGGAATGCTGGAAAAAATGAACACTAGTTTTTTCACAACTCTTAAAGAATATTTTAAAATGTGGATAAAAGGCTTTGTATGCAGCAGCTGATTTATGAGCTGCAGAGCTTCATCAGGGCTGAGCCAACACTGCCATCTACAGGAACACGGCCGCACTGCACCCGGCAGAATGAAGCGCGTTCCAAACTGAAACCTGTTGGTGACGTGTATCTGCAGGTTTGGGTTTTATTTGTCATTCATTTTAATAACAAACTCCTGAAAAACGATTTTCAATTATTTGAAGCAGGTTGGAAGATTCAGAAGGAACCAGACGCCTTTAAATCCCTCTTCTCCTCCTCCTTATCCTCTTCATCGCCTCGTAGCCTCTCAGCAGAGCAGCGAAGACGCCGGCGACCACTACGCTGACGCCCATCTGTGACCAAAGCAGCAGCCAAACTTTGAATACAAAGAAGCGTTAAATGAACGTGTTCCAAACCAAACGTACCGCAAGGAGAGCAAAGGGAAAGATCTTCCTCTGCTCCTCCTCCTCTTCGGTCTGGTTCTTCTCGCCTTCATCCCAAAGGGCCAGGGAGCTGTCGTAGTCCAGGCTGAGGACGCCGACGGGCAGAACCCGGATGCCCCAGTAAGCCCGTTTGACCCTGCGGTAGGCGGCGTCCTGCACGTCACAGCGGTACGTCCCTGAGGACGATGGAGGAGTCAGTCTGATTCGAGTTTCACTCTCACAAATATTTTCCTTTCGTGTAAGCATCACCACAGAAGAAGAGCTTTTACAGGTTAGTGACCCACAAATAAAGACGGTGTATCCCAGCAGAATCACGTCACTCCTATAATGTGGGTCTGACTGAGCACGTGCAGAGGTGCGCTCACCTGCATCCTCCTCTCTGACGGGGTCCAGAACCACTCGGTCCAGCTCGGGAGCGTCCCAGCGGGCGAGCAGAGCGTCGTCAGTGCTGATGATCCCTCGGGCGTAACGCCACGACACCCTGAGCCGTAAAAGAAGCCGACAGAGTCTGACTGAAGATCAGAATAAAATAAACATGGAATCTAAAACTGAAGGACGCGATGAGGGCCCGCCTTCGGGCAGGTTAGTCCTGTCGTCTCATTGTCCAAACGTCCCGTCTGGTCCAGCCGTCCCAAAGGTTGGTTTAAAACTGAGACCTCTTCCTCACCTCCAGGAGAACCTCCCCGTGGCCTCCATCACGTCTCCCACACAGTCAACCTCCACCCTCTGTCCGGATGTGACTGTCATGGTTTGGAGTCCGCACTGCCACGTGTCCATGCACTGCACCGCCCGGACGCGGCACCTCTCCGTCACCTGCAGGTCAAACACAGATGGTCACCATGTCCTCCTCTTCCTGTGTTCAGCAGTGTTGCGTCTGTACCTCTGCTTCACCGCCGCTCGGCAACTTCTCCTCCATCGCTGCCCTGCTGTCATTTAGGAGGCACAGAGTCTGAGTCCGGAGGCCCAGCCCACAGGTGGCGCTGCAGGGGGAGCTCTCAGTGATGACCTCCACTGGGACATTCTGCACCTCCTCCACTAGCTGCTCCACCTGCTGCGACTCAGCTGAGGTCAGAAGGCGGAGGAAGAGGCAGACAGAGACGAGGAGGCGGCGCTGAAGCCCGACGCTCTGCATTCTGAGGTTCGATGGGGAATCTGCAGAGAAGAAGAAACTTTGTTTTCATTTTATGATGAAGACACAACTTTTACTTTGAATCCTGACAGGAAGTTTGGTCACGATTTGTACAGTGGCTCAGAGAACCCAGCGTGGGTCACGTGCCAGAA
>NW_024582520.1:784492-797027 GCF_018398535.1 Haplochromis burtoni | reverse complement strand
CACACACTGGTGATGGCAGCTACATTGTAGCCACAGCTGCCCTGGGGCGCACTGACAGAGGCGAGGCTGCCGGACACTGGCGTCGTGCTAAAATATAAACCCAATCATTTCTTACAACTTAGACATAAACAAAAGTTAATGTGATTGAAAAAACAAATCATTTTTGTTTAGCCCCCCAAACTAATCACAACTTTTCCTGAAGTAAAATTAGTTACAGATTTAAAAAGCAAACAGGCTCAAGTATTCTTACTGTTTAAAAAAGACAATGATGGATAAAAATGCTGTGTCACAAGAACAGTAATCAGTACTGGTCCCAGCACAGAACCCTGAGGCACTCCAGCACTAATCTAATCAAAAACAGGAATCTATCAAACGGATTTGATTTATTATCAAACCATTGATCAATAGTTCTTGACACATGTTGTAGGAACCGGGGTCTAAATGGGGGTTGGTGGTTTGGCTCTGAGACGCATCAGAGAGCAGCTTGGGTTAGTATCCTGCTCAGGGATATTTGGCATGCAGACTGGAGCAGCCGGGGATTGAACCACCAACCTTCCGATTAGGAGACCCACTCCGGGTTAACACAGCAGCGACTACCTGGCCACAGGTAATCACAGACTGCCATGAAACCAATAGAAACCAACAGAAGTCACTAACAGCCCGCCGTCCACGAAGGCGTGGTTTATGTGTCTGATTCATATTTATGGCCTGCAGCAACTTCCTGTCAGGAAACAGCAGAGTGTTGAAACACCGACTCTGGCAGCACTGTTGGACAGTTAGCTTTGAGGTGTAAGCCTGGCCCCTCTCTGGGTTTGAGGCTGGGCAGATTTGAATGTGGTGTAATTTAAAGAAACAGAACATGTATGTGTGGTGTTGTTTAGTTAGAGGTGAGTAAAATGTGTGTCTGGCTCATAAACGGTGTTTCCTGAGCAGAGGTGTGAACTTTGAGCTCTCCATGCTGAGGTCTGTCACCTGCTGTTGCGTGACGGAGGACAGCGATGACGGAGCACCTTCTGAAAATTCTCATTGTTGGTGATGGAAATGTCGGCAAGTCTTCCTTTGTTCATCGCTACGTCAGCGGACAGTTCAACAAGACCTACAAGATGACGGTGGGAGGTAGGGCTGCTTTACTTTTTTGAGTCTTTGAAATATTGGCAGGGTCTGCGTGGTGTGTTTGGGTGCCCTGAGACTTTGCATGGTCATCAGAAAACTTCAGAAGTCATGTTAGAAATAGCAGGCACTAACCTGAAACTGGTTTTTATATAGTAGAGGAGCAGACTGATGTTCATGTAAAATCTGAAGACAGATGGAATATAAAAGTGGATCCACCACTTTGGTCCTGACTGAGAAAACAAAACCCATCAGACTGTTGCACAGCTCCTGCTTTGGGCTCATGTTACACAAGATCATGACTTAATCTGGACTGTAAAAGATCTTAACGTTTATCTGTCCCACCACGATTGTCTCGTTCCCTTCACCTCTTCCTGAATTAGAAATGTTTCAGAGAAGTCGTGTTATTCAAGGAAATTTGCTTACTGTGGGAGTTCCCTTTAAACCGTTCCACAAGGGACCTTATATTTATTATACACACACAAAGTGGGTTTTTAATTTAATTCATTTCAACTTATATATGTCTCCCAAACTGGAAGCTGGTTCCACAGAAGAGGGGTTTAACAGGAAGCCAAAACAGGAGAAATCTGCTCTCTCTTTGTTGAAGGAGCTCTGTAACTTGTCCTCTAGCACCACCGTCAGGTCAAAATGTATTTTTCATCTCAGGACCTCGGCTGTTTTTAACTTTATGATCTAAAACTTTGTTTCTTACAAAAATAGCTGGAGTTGATTTTCAGACTTTGTCCTTTGGTTTGCTTTGACTGGCGACTTCAGTCCGCCGGTCTCTACAGCTACATTTGAACCCATCACATCAGGAGCGCTCTTCCTTTTAAACCAAAGCTCCAGGTTCACAGTCTCTCTGCACGAGTTGAATCAAATGAAGATGAGATCACTGACTATGTCAAAGCCTTCAATCTGTTTGCACGATTAGAAACTGTGGATTAGTCACCTGATTCAGACCCCAGGTGTACAAAATGCTGAATGAATACTTACAGGATGAGACACGTTGTTAATTTCAATATTTATACATACCTGGAAGCAACTGAGAATGAGTGCAGGTTCAGCTGGACGAAACCAGCTCTCACTTCTTTGCACTTAATGAATAATTTCACAGAGGTTTCACTTCAGAAGAAGCAAAGTGAAACTTTGAGTTTGTTTTCATATTTTCCTGTGTAGATGTGCCTTCAGTGGCGTTTCATTTCTCTCTTGCTGCGTCTCTAAAACAGACTGTTTCCTTCTGCAGTGGATTTCTCCGTTAAGCTGCTGCACTGGTCGGATAAAGAGAAAGTCCGACTGCAACTCTGGGACATCGCAGGTACAAAGAAAGTTTGGCTTCAGCTTTTTTAGCCTTAGTGGGTCAGCTGATGCTAGCTAAGACTGGTTAAATGACGTAAAACAAAAACTCGACTTGAGAAAAAGATTAAAACCAGCAGACATGACACGGTGTGCAGGTAGAACAACAGCAAACGTTTGAAGTTTGAGTCAGTGTGCTCTACAAGCTTCTGGAGGCTTTGGTGCACCTGTTTGGAAACTGCTTTGTCTACCTGACATAAAGGGCTGTGTTTGAACTGAACATCTTCAATCTGTTTAACAACAATAAACTCAAACAAATAATGAAACAAAAAAAACTAAACTGAACATTTTCAGACAGGAAGAAAACTGAAAGCAATTAAAAATAGTTCAAAATAAAATAAAAATTAAATTCAAAATATCTAACGCCTCTGCATTATTGACTGGGTCATGGATGGATGGATGCATTGGTGACACACTGACCTTTGCCTTGTCTCTTCAGGCCAAGAGCGTTTCATATCCATGACCAGGATCTACTATAAAGGGGCGCTGGGCTGTGTGGTGATGTTTGATGTCACCAGTTCCTCCAGTTTCTCCAGCTGTCGCCACTGGAAAGAGGACCTGGACAATAAGGCCATGCTGCCCAATGGAGACTCCATCCCCTGCATCCTGGTTGCTAACAAGGTGATTGAGTGCATCCAGCTAATGAAGGATCCACCAGGAAGCTTTGAGGTTCAGGCTAATGAGCACAGGCTGCTAACATGCAGTGAGTCACCTGACTATAAACTCAGTCTTTCTGCTTCGGTCTGTTTGCAGTGCGACCTCGCTCACAGGGCTGTCTCTGCAGACACCATCGACAAGTTCAGCAAAGCCCACGGCTTCATTACATGGATGGAGACTTCAGTCAAAGACAACAAGAACGTTGGAGAAGCCATGAGGTAGGAAGAGAACATCGGAGGCAGAGCTCAGAGAATTCATTTTTAGGAATTTAGAGTTAAACCTGGACCAATCCAGTAGAATCCCACATCTCAGTTTTGTGTTATGTGCAGTTTTATTCAATAAAATGTAACATGCAAGAAGGAAATTAGCTTATGTTAGCACCTGCTGAAGCTGGAATCAACCTGAAGAGTCAGGCAGTCACTCTGCAGGTCTTGATGCTCAATTCAGATTTTTTGATCAAATCTGATTTTTTTGTCTGCTCGTTCACACTACAAATAAAATGTGACAGCAAACGCGCTCTAGTGTGAACGCTCAGAGCGGCCGCATGCGCAAAAGAAGACGTCACACACGACGTGCTCTGTTTAGACCCAGAATAAACAGTATTGTTTGACTGACGGCCTTAATATAAAGACTTCGGACTTTACGTTTCCTAATTTTTGCTTGAAGTTATTTTGTTATTTACATAATAATGTAGATAACCTAAAAATGATCCTTACTGCTGTTTTAGAGGAGCGCTGCTTCAAAGGATATCTGCAGATTTCTGTCAGAATCTGCAGATTATACAGAACAAATAAAATGTTCACGTTGTCTTCCCAACAGTTTCACTGACATCTACACTGGATGGACAGGAAGCGTTCACGATGTCTTCTCCGGCGCTGATAATTGGCGTCTGTCTTGTGTCGGTGACGTAAAAGACGGATTTAATGCGACATGACCATCAAACAGCAGTCGCTTTCTAAAACATCAGATATGTATCGGATTCAGGACCGCATACGAAAATGACCCAGGTCGGATTTGAAAATATCAGATTTGTCACACCATGATCGGATTTGGGTCGCGTAGGGTCAAAGAAATCGGATTTGATGCGCTTTCGCCCGCAGTGTGAACGTAGCCTATGTCTGTAGCTCCTCTGAGGTCCTCCTCCTCAATAACACCTGTGGGGGAGGGGGCATTTCTATAACTCACCAGTTTGTATTATTAGGGGCGTGGCCTCTTTCACTGACACAGTCAGCTGTAACTGCTAGCTGTCTGCTAGCTTTTAAATAGCTAACAACTTCACATTTGCTTCCCTGGTTTAAATGGAACGACGGCTTTATGCTTTAAAGACGATGCTCTGAATGTTGGAGGGACGTCCTGCAACAGCTTGTTTTCTCCGATCATTGAAATTACTGAAGCTCAGAGCGAGCAGCTCAAAGAGTTTCTGACCAGGTCATCGTCTCGCAGGTTTTGGTGGTTTTGGCTGGAAACAGCTGAGATGTTTTTGAACATTATCGAGGTATCCAAGCTGTCTTTCCTTTGACACAAAGATCTAAGATCTAAAGCAAGAGAGAAAAAGAGTATTAAACAGAAAATTCAATCTGATCAGTCAGGAAAACACGTCATTAAAGCTGTGAAATCTGTGGCGTTTCAGGATGCTGGTGCAGGAGATTCTGTCGGTTCAGTCCAGCATGGACCCGATTCACAGACCTGAAGTCCGAGTTTATCCTCACCCGGACTCAGAGTTCAACAGAAGCCCAGGAGGAGAACGAGGCTGCTGCTGAAACCACGAGCATCACTCGGAGCACAGCAGGAAGTACTCTTCATGTGCACGTGAAGTGTAGGACTGTGAACTGTCTCGGAGGTGATTCTGGCTCTCCCACCTTTACTAGTTTCATTTTGAGCTAAAGGTGTAAATTAAACCAAGTTCAAATAAAGATCCGGGCCTCGCCTAAAGCGAGAAGCAACACTAAGGACAAACACGGGTATGTGTTTCACTGCTGTGATCAGAAACAGGTGAGACACGTTAAAGGTCCGATGACGTGACGCCGAGTGGGGAGCACAGGAAAGGTGCTGGAGACAATGGTGAACAGGAAAAGCTTTTCAAACACACAGCACATGACCTTAGCGTGTTTAGCGGATTGTACGCTGCACCCTGATGAGAACAAACCAGCCTCACACAGCAGAAACACAGTCGAGGCTTCTGCCACAACTTCACCTACATCCAAGGTGCCCAGAGAAGGAAACTAAGAGATTGAAGCTCCAGAAACACTCACATACATTCATATTAAACAAAACACCTTCGTCAATTAACTTTATTCATTTCAGCTTCGTCAGTCCTGATCCACATGAGTTTGAGAGTCCTGGGTGGGGACCCAAACCTGATCTTTGACTAAACCTCTGGAGAGTAACAGAAGTCGAAGAAAAGAGGTGAAATGATGATGACATACTAAATAATGAATGACACACACCTCCAGCCTCCAGCAGAGGCACACGAGCCAACAAAAGAAAAGGTCTGGTTCAAACCTTTTAAACTGAAAAGGCTAAATTCGTGTTTGGGAATCAGCAGGTGTGCCACCCAGGTAAGCAATGCGAAGTAGAGGCTGAACACGGAAAGGTGGCGTTCAGCGTAGGCGTGGGGACCAGAAGGAGCACATGGAAGGTGAGTGTATCGTGAGAGAACGAGGTGCAGAGCGTGCTCGGTGCAGCCGTCAGATCATCTCCCAACCCGCTGAGTCGTCCCGAAACGTGGCGTCCCCGTGCTGGCGGCGAGGCGTGTGTGAGTGGGTGCTGCACAGCATCAGTGGGACATGCACGGGAGCTCCGACCTGCTGCGAGAAATTCTGCTTTGAATTTTTACACTTTTACTCTTGCACACAGTTTTTAGCTTCTTTTATTTTCTCAGCTTGTCTCCTTGTTTCATTTCCTGTTTTACTCTGGCAGTTACCTTCCCTTTGCGTTTCAGTTTGTTTACTTCCTGCCTTTGTCTGTTTCCCTCCTCCTGTGTTTCCCTTCTGCTTCTCAGTGCCTCAGGTTGATTCCTTTGAGCTTATTTGGACTTTCTGTGGGTTTCCAGGATAACCAGCATGCTTTGTGTATTTCCTTTTGCCTGACCTGATGCCATCTGCATTTGTATCCAGTTGTAGCACAGAAACATTTTTCAAAAAAGGCCTTCGGACTGTTTTTCTAGATCTGATTAATAAACATGCTAAAAAGTCAAATACCATCTTATGATTACCCGACTAAGTAAAGTAAAGATAATCAGGCTTATCCTCCCAGGGTGTCATTTGTTTCAGTGAGAGCCAGAGAAACCTGAGAAATTCTTAGCTTGGATTTGGAGCAGGTTCATAAAATGGTCATATTAAGCTTTGGTAAAATTACTTTAATCCCCCAAACAATTGCAGTGAGTAATATCAGGAAACCACAGCCACGTGATCAATAAACTACTTCAGCTTCAAAGAGACCCTCACCACCTCACGCTGTTTTAGTCCATCTGAATTTATGCATAAAGTCAATGTAAATTTCCCCGATGACATTGATAACATCTGAATTCATGCAGGTTAAAGTATTTCAACTTTAAGCTACTGCAAAAAATGTCCCATCAGCTGCAGGACGACCTAACTGACTCCATCAGCAGCACTCTTTGGTTCACTTTTAAACAGAGCTCAGAAAACGTCCAGTGTGACGGGGCGTGGGGCGGCTGATACACCTGAGCTCAATCAGCTCATCACGCCTCCCCTGCATAAAAGGAGTGGACTGGGTCCAGAGTTATTGTTGTTGCTGCTGAAAAGCTGCATCGCATGCATGTTTAGACGACAACCAGAAATAAAAGGAAACTGCTGAAAAGTGTCGAAACATGGTTGGATCCATCATGCATCTTTTACATGCAGAAAACAGAAATCCTGGAAGCTTCTATAACTTCCAGCTGTGGGACTAATACAGGCTAAAGGCTGTCTTCTCTTATCACACTGCGTGGGCTTTCAACTCAAATGAATTCTCACGTTAGGCGTGAGGACGTCATAGCGGTGAGAAAACCATTTAATTCCAGAGTCAGAATCTTTGAGATGGTTTAATTCTATCGAAGTATAAAGTTTTTCTTTCCATGTTTTTGACCTGTCTTTGGGTTTAGCTGAAGAGTCCAACAATGATCTGCTCCTTTTCCAGTATGCTTGGATCGACTGGTTTTCCATTACAATCTGGTACTACCTAACGTGTGTGGCTGTTGTCATAGCAACACGTCTTGCATGTGCGATACAACAAAGGTGGACATCAAGGTGACGATATACCTGCTGCTCGGTCGTGCGGGTCGTTTTTAGCTCCTGAACTGAGTTTCAGGTACTTTTTAGCAGCTAAATCTGAACAGCAGTGGAAAGCGACGCAGAAGCCATAAAGGTGGAACCACAGCTATTAGCATCCTGCAGCTTTAAGATTTCATTGTTCAGACCCAGAAGATTCATTTATGTTTACACAGTCTATGGTTACTTCCTGTTTTATTTTGAAGGTTTGTTGTGTGGTTTTCTTCCCTCCTTTCGTCTTCTTCCTGCTCATATTAGCGTGTGATTATTATCCTTCCTTCTGATCTTCTCCTTTGGCTCCTTTAGCTTACTGTTCCACCCTCTCTGCGGTCCTCTTTCTAAAAATAATCAAACTGCTGCAGCTTTGGTTTGTCATAAATCAGGCGGCAACGTGACGGTCTGCAGTCAGTGTGAGGTTTCTGTAACTGATTAAATGCACTTTAAATGTTTCCCCGTCACTGGAGGCGTTAATATTCACCAGTGAGCTGGCCAGAGCTCTGAGCTCAGAGCTGGAAACCCTCAGAGAGGAGGCTGAATGTTGGACAGATGGAGCTCCTGTCTGTGTGTCAGCCTGTCATGGCCACCCCACAACTCACAGCAGGGGGGGCAGTACCAGGCTCCTCAGAGGGGCTCTTTAGCCGTTAATGGGCACAGTGTTGAGAGCGCTTTTCTCCTCCTGTCACTGTGGGGCCTTGTTAAAGATGCTTTCGCCCATTTTACATGGTCGCAGAGGATTCATCATGGCTTCATGGACAGGTCGCCTCGCCCCACATATTCAGGTGGCTGGGCTGCAGGAGGCTTCTAAGAGCCTCAAATACTGGAGCTGATAATTATGGCCTATATTGTGCAGTGACCCGGCCCAATGCACTGAATGCACAGGTGTCATCCTGCTCATCGTCACATGACAAGGTGTATGTAAACAAGCCCACACAGGCAGCAGACTGCAGCTGAAGTACAGTTTATTAGAGGGTTATAGAGGCTGCAGTGCACACACCTGCGGCTTTATGCATTAGCAGCAACGATTTCTGGCACAACTTCAGCTACTTCCAAGGTGCATGGAGAGGATGAAAGAATTCACAATGCAAGAACTCCAGCAACACTTAAGGGAAGATGAACAACTTTAATAATTGACCAACGCGTTTCAGTTTTGTGGCTGTTACGGGCTCGGTATAGTTCAGTCAAACAATGGTTTATTGAGTACACGCGTGGGAAGATGTGTACTCCTGCACCAGCATCAATCTTCCCCGAACAGCTCAATTCAGAATGTTTTCATTCATCAGGGTTGCGCCCCTTCATGCGTCACAAATCAACATGATATGCATCAGTTACAGTAAATGGTCAATCTTAAACCCCTAAAATTAGACAAAGAAGTTCCTTTTTCTATCACACCTTCCAAACACGGCAATAAGTTGCAAGTCTAAATGGTCCCTGAGGGCTTGTCCTTTTCTTGACTTGTCTTCTGTCACCTGTTACTAGGCAAACTGCAGTTAGAAGCAAAATGTATCTCAGGCCTTTGGCCTGGAATCAATACTGTCATGTGCGTGCATGCTTTGAACCCTTTATTGCTCCAAGTCACTTACACAATGGATCGCCTGGACAGTCACGCCACGTGAAGCTTAAGAGCTTTAATAGACCGAACATCAACTCTCTAGAAGCACAAGCCTGCAATGTGTGTATAAAATGATTATAACTGCACCTGTAATGAAAATGTTAATATGGGATTTTGATAACACCAGTAATACAAGTTTTAACGTAATGCCAACAGCTTCAACATGGTAGAAAGCTGCTTAAATACAAGACAGGAAACAGAAAAAAATTCAAATTAACCAATCAAAACTTCATAGATAGATCAGCTGACATATAACAGGTAGGTATTGGTTAATTGGTTAAGTCACGCCCAAGTAAATACTGGACTAGATCATTAATGACGAGGACGAGGGGAGGAGACATGACCCCCACCTATCTCAAAAAAACACATGCGCGAAATACATAATAATACTGTACAAAAGAAAGGGGGGGCGGGGACGACAAAGGGCAGTATTTAATGATAAAAGGAGGTTGGGCCAGCAGTTGAATTAAAAACAAGAGGACATCATCACATGGGAACATATTTGTTAACAGGTCCTAATTTATGTATGAGATGTAGATGCTACTCCTTTGGCTGAAAAAATAAATACAATTAATTAAATAAACATTACCCGTGTGAGAACAATTTAACTGATAAAATTAGAATAAAAACATAAAATATAAAAAAGGTTCAGTTCACAAAAACTCATTGATAGAAAAGTCCTCATTCATACCTCTGGGGTGCAGACTCTTAAAGTGGAGCATGCAAAATGCTTCTCTTTTTGTCTGGATAAAATTAATATGACCACCTCTTTGGTTTAGTTTAATGGCTTCAATGCCGAGAAAAAATAATGGGGAATATGGATGTTTATCATTGAAGTGTCTTGCAACAGGGCTGTTAGATCACTCCTGATCGAACTTTTGTGTTCATTCATTCGATCTTTCAGCGGGCGCGATGTTTCTCCTGTGTATATTTTATTGCACGGGCACTGTATCATGTAGATTACATTTTAAGTTCTGCATGTGATAAAGCCCTTTATGGCAATAGTTGTGTCACCTATAGGGTCTTTGAATGATTTAACATTTTTGGTGTATTGACAATTAATGCATGCCCCACACTTGAAGTTTGTCACGGCGGAGCAGGGAGGACTCGGCGCAGACTGAAATCTCAGAAAAACAGGTTTATTTACACACTCCAGGTGCACTATATACAGGTGAAGGAGAAGGGGGCCAGGGTTCCCAGGGGTGCAGAGAGGAGTCGGGAAAAGCGTCCAGAGTCCCCAAACCAAGCACGAGAAATGAGCGTTACTCAATAGTCCAGCGGCGAGGTGCTCTCAGTCACTGCCTTAAGTAGCGGGAGCAAACAAGGTGAGGAGCCACAGGTGATTGCCTACAGGTGGTGGAGGCCGGGAGCTCACAATGAGCTCCGCCCAGGCAGCGAGCAGAGAGAGAATAGACAAAAACAAAACATGTAGCTACACAGGGCCAGCCGAGCAGGCACGGGGACCATGACAAAGTTACCTTGTAGGTTATGGCTTATCAGGGTTTTATCTGGAGTATCAGGGTCCTGACCAGCTCTAACAAGCCTATCGTTAATATTCCTTCCTCTCATGTAGGTTATCACTGGTGGTTCTTTAAAGGTACCTAATAAGTTTGGGTCATTTTGAAGGATATGCCAATGTTTTAAAATGATTTCTTTAATGGTTCTGGTTTTTGGTGTAACGTTGTGCAAGGTCAGGTTTATGTTTTGGAGATTTCTTAGTTGCTAAATAGAAATCCCTGCTTACTGTACTCACCTTCTCTTCTGCAGATCTTAACCAGTCCTCTTTGTACTTTCTGTCTTTAAATTTGTTCAGCATCTCTTCTTTGCTCTCCTTATATTCATCCTGAATTTCACAGATACGCTTGAGTCTAATCAACTGGCTTACAGGGAGGCTCTTTTTGAGGTGGTTCAGATGGAAACTTGCAGCATGCAATAATGTATTCTGATCAGTGGGTTTAAAATACAGAGAGGTGGACAGAGATTTGTCTTTTTTTGTTACTTTCATGTCCAGAAAGTTAATTTCTTCAGTACTTTAACTGAGGGTGAAACATAAGCCTGCAAAATGTCCATTAAGGAATTCTACGAACTCTATAGAGACTGGTCCTTTCCGGAGTAAAAACACGTCATCTATATACCGTTTCCAAGATACAATGAATGGTAAATAAGGGTTTTTTTTGGTGATTATATAGAATTTGTTCTTCCAGATGACCAACAAAAAGGCAGGCAAAACTGGGGGCCATTTTGGTTCCCATTGCAGTGCTGGAGATCTGAAGGTATGGTGTGTTGTTGAAAAAGAAATAGTTCCTTTTCAGGACAGAGGCAGCCAGCCTCGTTAGGAAGGAACTAGATGGTAGTTTAGTAGACCTAGTATCAAGGAAATGTTCCAAGGTCTCTAGGCCTTGTGTCTGAATAATATTGGTATACAGGAATTCAATATCTAAAGTACTGTATCCGTATCAATTGGTGGCAGATCTTTGAGAAAAAGTAAGAAGTGGGAGCTATCCTTAATGTAAGACTTTAATGACAGTACAAAGTTCTTCATGTGGAAGTCTACAAAGCTTGATATTCGTTCAGCTAGACTACCAATAGCAGAAACAATCGGTCTGCCAGGTGCTTCTTCTAGGTTCTTATCAATTTTTGGTAATATGTAAATGTTTT
The DNA here is from genome assembly GCF_018398535.1 of Haplochromis burtoni. Classification (NCBI taxonomy): domain Eukaryota; kingdom Metazoa; phylum Chordata; class Actinopteri; order Cichliformes; family Cichlidae; genus Haplochromis; species Haplochromis burtoni. The sequence continues at coordinate 785,369 of NW_024582520.1, read as the reverse complement.
CTCCTTCAGAGAAATGCCCCCTTGGGTTCTTAGATTCCAGCTGCGTTCGTAGTTCTGCAAACTTTGACCCGCTCAGAGTCGAGCTTTTCAGGTCAATCAGCTGCATTTCAGTGTTGCATTAATTGGTATTAACTCAGCCACTTAATGCGAGACAAATCCAGCTGCTCATTAAAGCTTTCTGGTTCGATCAGAAAAGAAAACATTGGTCCATACGCCTGAAAGTCACGAAAACGCATTGTGAATTCTGTCTATCCGAGTATTTCCGTAGTGCTGACGCTGTGCTGAGCGGACAGCTGCTGAAGCTTTTGAAGTTTTGAATTTCAACATCGCTTGAAAAAAAAAAAACACCAGCTAGCAACGTCCCTCTCACCAGTAGGCGAAGTTATTTTTAGCCAATTACAAGTTGAATCTGGTAGTTGGGTTGTTAGCTAAGATACTGTCATTAAGAAGCGGCACAACTAATGTGTCTATCCGAGCTAATCTGTGATGTGCATCGCTGGCCCGGCCATTTATATTTTAATGCACCAGCTCAGATTAACTCACTGCGTGTCGTGCCCAGGGCTGGACTGGAGCAAAAAATCAGCATTTTGACTAGAGACCGGCCCCCCCAGGTATTAAAGCCATAAAGCCTTTGAATGAAAACAAATGCTGTTGTGACAGTGATGTACAGTCTTGTTGGTATATGTATGATTTCTATACATTTTACATCAGATAAAAACTTTGGTTGTAAGCTTCAGATAATTATTTAATAACAGACATTTTAAATGAGAATAAGAAAGTATTTCTTTGTGCCCCCCTCTCCCTGTTAATGCCCTACCTGCCCCCCTGGCAAAACTTTGCTAGACCCGCCCCTGCACAGTTACCAGCTGTCAGCTAC
>NW_024582520.1:781398-783706 GCF_018398535.1 Haplochromis burtoni | reverse complement strand
TTACACATCGACCAGCATCTGGCCAATCCACCACCTCTCATTGTTTATACCGTTACATGACAACAACAAAAAAATTGGCCCATAAAAATGAAAAATCACCATCGACCCAGCGGGCAAATGCCTGGTATGCCCCAGTCCAGCTATGGTCGTGCCATCAGTTAACCCTTCGCGTGCCCAGGGTTGCCGACCCCTGATTTATTCTTATTTAATTCACTTAATGTACAGAATTCACCTGCTTGCTGCATACATGCTACTACTGCACATTCACCTAATGTATATAATAGATAATGTTCTTCCTCTCTTCCCCCCTTTTAGTCGAGGAGCATGTCAGGTTACACTTCACTGTGTGTTATACTTGTATGACTATGCATGTGACAAATAAAGAACCTTGAACCTTGAACCTTGGGACCATTTTATGAACCTGCTCGAAATCCAAGCTAAGAGTTTTCACTCACAGTTTAGATTTAGAGAACAAATATGACCTGGTGAGAGTCAGGCACTAGGTCAGCACAGCGTCAGCTGCTCCTCTAAAGAAAGAGTGTGTGTGGTGGCGGTTTGTCAGCAGCGGCCTGAACACACGGTTAGGTTAGGGTGAGACGGCCGAAATGATGCTTACCCGGTGCGTTTAAACGGGACACTATGGTTGTGCTCTACACGCATCCATGTGGCATGTGTGTGTCGTTAATGCCATAAATCCAGAGCATGCGACACGGATGCCACAGGGAATCTTTGAGTGCCTCTGAGAGACGAGCTGAGGACATGGAAAGTCTCAGTCAGTTAATAGATGCTGATTTTGCTTTCATCACGCTTTTATCAAAGATGGCGAGCACTCGCTCATTTCCACCTCTATTTGGAGCTTTGTTTCCCCCCCCCAACAGATCAGACGATGACGTGCGGCCTGGCTCGCTGTGATGCTCGGAGGCAGCAGCGTGGGAGGTTCACATCGGCCCGTGTGGGCGGGCTCGCTGAGCCCCCTCGCTCTTGTCATAGTTACATCCCAGAGAGGGAGGGATGGCGAGCCTGAGTCACGATCAGGGCCTGGCTTCAGGCCACAGGAACTCCCAAAGCAGTGTCTGTTCCTCGTCCTATTTTCAGCACGCTTTTCCTCCGGTCTGTCGTCACGACTGTCACGACTCATAGCCGGTCAGGACCTGGCCTCAGATCTGAACATACTGGACTCCCCGCTGTGCTGCTTCTCAGTGAGGGTGCCCATCCCACAGACATTGGCCCAGTTTTATTTATACAGCACCAGGACACTGGAGGTCTTCTCAGGAAGCTTTGCATTTTAAGGCAAAGATGCTGAAATATCAGACGATCTCCTACACGCAGCACAGGAAACAGCAGGAAGGAAGAACTCCTGACCAGCCCAGTGAGGTTGGTTTTCCAGTTCGTACGAAGCTCTGCGAGTGCGAGGGCCCCTGCAGGTTCCAAAGTGCTGGCTGAGCAAAGTTCCTCAGGCGGCCTCTGAGAGGACTGAGAAAACACAAGACTCAAAAACTCCCTCTGCTGTCGAGCTTTTATTCTGAACATCTGAATCCTGCTGTGCTCTCACGTTAGCCTTACCTGCAAACAGGTGTACGTTTTCAAATTACACCAGGGATATCAACTCATTTGGTTCAAAACATGCCAGTTAACCTAACCAGTAGCTTATTCCTGTGAAGGGCTGCCTACCTGTCCAGGTTGAAGGAGGTGGAGCGCATTCACGCCTCGCGGCCTTAACGTCTGTGCTCTCTCTGCTGTTGTGTTGTCGGGCTGTGAGCTGCAAAGCTACAGCCGGCTGTATGCGTACAGCAACCATGTGTGAAAAGTGGTCATTAAAGAGATGCTGAAAAGCGTGTTCATGGAAACATCGTCGGATCTGCCGTGATATCTTTACAACGGGACTTCTGCTCCTGAACCTCTGCACACAGCGTCTGCAAATCGGGGCTTTCATCTTTACGCAGGACTGTAAGCTGTCGTCTGTGAGGCGTGAGCGGTGTTTGTTTTTAACATAGTTCACAGTGGAGAAAAACATAAATAAAATACACTTCAGCTAAATACTTATAATTTATTTTCCCAAACCACCCGGAGCCGCAGTATAAGGACTAAAGAGCCGCAGGTTGCCGACCCCTGGTGTAACCCCTGCGAGTCATCATACAGTTTGAGGAGGAGCTGATTAACGCGACTGAAAAAAATCGCACAGTGGCTGTGTCCCAATTAAGAGGCTGCACGCTTGAAGTACGCATTTTAAGTGCGGTTACGTCACCGCCACGCGACGACGGCTGTCCCAATTCGAAGTGTACTCCAAATCCGCCGTCGATCTTTCCCC
>NW_024582520.1:770494-780309 GCF_018398535.1 Haplochromis burtoni | reverse complement strand
ATGGTTGCTAGGCAACCTGAACAGCGCGACGAAGCGTATACCGTCCCATTTCACAAGCCTCGCACTTCCGCACTTCTCGTACTTATAGTACGCACCGTGCGTAGTACGCACCGTACGTAGTACGTACGTAGTACGTGCGCGTACTTCAAGCGTGCAGTCTCTTAATTGGGACACAGCCAGTGTCTGCCCAGCTTAAATGGACTTCCGGATCTCCACGCCTAATAAACGTGACTCGACGTGGAGCACGTCACTGCTAACCAGCCACTGAGGAAGCCCGGATTTGGAGCACGTCAGCATGCGCGTTCAACAGTGCTTGTGTTGCATTCCAGTGCCGTAAGAAAGAATAGGACAACGGCTTATTAGTGGAAATGTGGAGATGACAGCTGTGGTTTCAGGACGAGCTGCTGTGTCCTCCATAAACGCCTCGTGTGAAACTAACTGATGTGGTGTGTAATACAGCATCGTTATTGTACGAGGCTGGAACCGTCGATAACCTCGCACCTGTCCATCACAAGACAACAAGACACTCCTTTGTAGAAATCCACCCTCCTGAGTTGGAGTCTTTGAGTCTGGGCAGCTTCTGCAGCGTCTCTTCAGCTCCTCCTGATGACCGCCCCTCATTTATTTTATGACTTTAATCATTTATTTTCTCGGTGCTCTTTTTTCCATCGTTCCATGAACGCAGCCTGAGCTGTGGGTAAGAGGGTGGAGCATGCGCACTGAGCCAAAGCGTTATGAAACAAAGTAGCGCAGCAGCGGCTCGAGGTGCAGACAGTCAGAGGGACCCAGCGCGCAAACACTTATACCCCGGCACAGCTCCCCGCTCTGCCCGAAGACATGCTCCCGTCCCTGGGCCTCACATAGATGTCACCTCCGGGGAGCCAGCACAAGGTGAGCGGGTGGGTGCGGGTTGGGGGGAGACGGAGGTCGGCGTATACAGCGCCACCGGTTACATAAGCTCCGCTCCGGTGACCCCGTTTCTGGGGCCGTATCGGGTGTGCCGTCCCGGGCAGGTGTGTGGGGGGTCTCCCCGGTGTGTGAGGGGCAGGTGGATGTGGTTTGGATTCGCACCGGTTTTATTCAGCCGGAGCTGCGCTGAGGCGGAGAGCCCATTCACAAAAAAACTCCGTGACCTAATTTCCATTTGGAGGGTCCGTGAACGCATCTCAGCCTGTTGGCGTGCCGAAAGCTTCAGCGTTTATGTTTTCATCTTCATCGCGTGGGCTGAGTGTGAGGATGAGAAGTTCAGGCTGGAGCCGCTGGACATCCTGAAGGTCAGAAACGTCTGAGATCCGCCGACTAATCACAAGAGCGGAGCTTTGACCGCAGTCATCACAACCTGGATCCCAGGATTGATCCCACAGCTGATCTCTGAACCAGCAGCTTCCTGTGCTGGCTGATCCGGGGTCGGTGTGCTGATCGGGGGTCGGTGTGCTGATCGGGGGTCGGTGTGCTGATCGGGGGTCGGTGTGCTGATGGTTTGATTGAGTCGGGGGAAAGTGGGTCAGTGGGAAGTTTGTGTTGTTGTTAGGAAGAAGTCGGAGCGGCGCTGCGGGTTGCACAGGAGGAGGTTCGCCCCAGAGATGATCCTTGAAGGCGCACATAGTGCAGACCCGCAGCACAGCTGGAAAGTTTACAGACCAGGCTCAGATTATAATCTAGTGTGTTTGGGACATCTGGAGGAACGTCTTCTCTGCTGCTGAGGAGGAGCAGCAGGAGCTCCGACCTGCAGCCCAGCGGCACTCCCTCACCCAGGTACACCCTGGGAGTGTCGTCATCATTGTTAATATTCTTGATATTGAAAGTGTGATGATGCTGCTTAAAGCTGGGGGAGGGGTCAGCTTGGCTTGTCATCTGAACTCAGTAAGTTTTGTCTTTGTACGTTTATTTCAAATCAGCTTGCGTGGAAGCAGTCTGGACTCACTGAGCGATGATTGGCTGCTCTGGTTTCCTGGTGTTTGGTGTTGTCTGTATGTTTTTCATGCAGAACAGTAAAAAAAAAAACACTCAAAATATTTAAAAAAAACAAAGAAACACATCTTTGTAAAACTGTGTCCTCAGTGAAAATGAGCCCACCACACTCCGACTCCTCCTCTGAAGCGAGCCTCCAGCTGGTGATTGGCTGAAATATCTCCTCCACGCTGATGACACTGTTTACATCACAGGCGCCCCCGTGTCTGTTTGCCGGTTTGCAGGCAGTCGCTAGGTGCCGGGCAAACTGACTGTCGTTGCTGTTTCAGTCGCTGCAGGGCAGGCGTTGCCACAGAATGTGTCAGCGGACCTGATTGGCTGGTGACAAGTGCAACGAGCAGGTGCATCAAAGGTAACAGGAAGTCCTGAACGCCGTGGAGCTTTAGCAGCAAGCAGATAGCAGGAAGTGTCCTCCTCCCAGCGCATCAGCACCAGCGTGTTTCTGTCACAGGTGAACATTTCAAAAGAATGAGGTCACCTCATGGTGGGTGGAGCTTTCTAACACCTGAGCCAAATACAAGCTGTTCTTCTCTAAACTGTCCACACAGACAGAAGCTGAGGACACGGCGCTTTTCCAAAAATCAATCAGAAACAGTGAATGATCAGGCTGGACGAGGTTTGGTCAGAGCACCAACCTGGGTCACCTGACTCTGAACACCTGACCCAGAGCCGCACCTGAAAGTTCATTCTAAATAATGGCGTGTGTGTGATAAACAGGTGTGCAGTGTTAGGCGTGCAGCAGACGTCCAGGTGTGGAGACAAACACCACATGCTAACCATGCGTCCATGTCTCACAGCTCTGTGTGCGCTCTGAGTCTGCCGTGAATCTTCGAGGCGCTGAGTTGTTGTTGAGCGCGGCGAGTTCAACTTTGAAGACGAGCTCAGACGAAACAAAAGGCAGTAAAAGTTGTCCGCGCTGCAGGTAAAGCTCACCTGCTGCTTTGATCTTTCCGTGTCAGTAATCGGGTTAAGTTCTCAGCAGGTAAACACTCTGCTCACCGTTTCTCTCGCAGCTGACAGATCCTGCGAGCACCTGTGGGACAGGTGCGATGGAGGGGGTCGGTGCTGCCCGTCCTTCAGCTCTTTAGTCTGATTGGTTGTAGAACTCTGTGATGAGTGAGCTGCACTCACCGAGCTCAATATCAGATTATGAGGTACGACAGGAAGTGAGGAAACAGGTAAAGGTTTGAAGATTTTTTAACCTTGTGCTTTGAGCTTGTTGTGACTGTTTCTACCCACCGCAGAAAGTAAAAGCCTGCTTCTATTGTAGGCCCATCCCACGCCACTGCTCGCCAAGACGCTCCTCCCACCGCTCGGTTCAGTAGACTCACCAAAGCTTCTTCCTGTTTCCTCTTTCCTTTCAGAATAAAATGGCCCTAAATTCCATCCACTGGTTCCGGAAGGGCCTCCGTCTCCACGACAACCCAGCTCTGCGGGAGGCGGTCCAAGGGGCGTCCACGGTGCGGTGCGTTTACTTCCTGGACCCGTGGTTCGCGGGCTCGTCCAACGTCGGGGTCAACAGGTGGAGGTAAGAGGATTTAAGTTACAATCAGATTATCAGTTAGGGCTGCTCAATTAATCGAATTTTAATCACGATTACGATCTGGGCTTTCAACGATCATTAAAAATGACTGAGCCTGATTATTAGCCCCTCCCTCATTTATCCGCGACACCTTAAAGGCCGGTCCGTGAAAATATTGTCGGGCATAAACCGGTCCGTGGCGCAAAAAAGGTTGGAGACCGCTGATTAAGAGGACCCGAGGGAAGCTCGGAAAGCTAAGCAGAGTTATTTGGAGAGGAGAGAGTGCTTAGAACTCGAATTGCACTGCTGGAAATAGTTTATTTTGATGCACATGCTGTTTTCTTTGCAAATTTGCATCATAGGATTGTTTTTTTGTTTTTCCTGCAGTATATAAAAATTGGTGTATCTCCAAAATAAAACTATGAAGACACTCAAAATAAATTTCCTGTTGTTGTAAACTATTTTTTGCAACTTTTTTGTATTTAAAGTTTTGAGGGATAAACCTCTTAAATTTCTCCAAGTAGAAATATATGTAAAAAAACAAAACGATTTTCAATTTTTTGTAGTTTATTGCACTTTTTTGCAATTAATGTAGTTACTATGGACTTAATGCATACATATTATTAAAATATGGGCTATAACAGTTGTATAGCAACTTGAAATGCTCCCACAAATGGCACTACAACATGTAAAAAAATAATATAAGCTCTGGCGGACTTGGTTCTATGGTAGGTCTTAAAGGGTTAAATAAATATCGTCAAATAATCGAGATCTCAATTTCAGTGAAAATAATCGTGATTATCATTTTTGCCATAATCGAGCAGCCCTATTATCAGTTATTAATCTGTTATTGAGTCCTATCAGGACGCGATTTTAACCATTAAAGTTACCTGGACTTCAAATGATCTGATGCTGAAACTGAGTTTAAAATGGATGTTTTTAAGTAGTTTCTGTTTTTCCATCATTCATGTCTTTATTGAGAAACACGCGGCGAGAGAGCGGCGTGTTGTTTAGGAGCACTTCATGCTTCTCTGCGGAGCATCATCTCGCTGTTTCTTCAGTAAGGACAGGAATCACCTCTTTATCCTTCCTGATAACAGCAGAGGTGTTGGAATCATGCTGCTCGTTGTTCCGCGTGCGTTTGACAAACTTGACGTGTTTCCATGACGATCTGGTGGTCCTGTCGTTATGAGTCCAGCAGGAGGAAATGAGCAGACCGGTGCTGGGCGAAGCTGCAGTTCCTTAAGGCGCAGCATGATGTCAGCGTTTCTCTGATGTCAGTCACATGAGTTTTATTTAACGGCAGACGTTTTTTTTCCATGGGTCGGTGGTCTCTCTGCGCCGGGTCTCACCCGGAGACGCCCGCTCAGCTGCTTTCACAGTCGCTCACTTCTGCATAATCCCGGGAAAGGAGGTCAGCCGGCGCGATGAGCAGGTTACAGCAGAAGTAGGTTAGAGGATCGCTGTCCAGGCTGCGTGTGGTCAGACCAAGCTGCTCGCCGCTCGGCTTCACGTGCAGACCGGCGGGGTTGAACTGCTATTCGTGGTCGCCGCGCAGCACGATCCACCCTGAAGGCAGTGACCCGCTCGTATCCAGCTGACTGCAATGCTAAAAGTGTAAACTGGTCAGCGGTGTCGGCATCGAGACAGGAAGTGCACATGGGTGACGCTCTGACTGTTTCTCATGAATTTCCAGAAACTTTCCAGAAATTCCCAGACGGACATTTTTCATTCAAACTAATGAAAACGAATAAATATTAATAAAAGATGGAGTTTAGAGTCCACGCAGAAACTGCTGATAGTAATGGACTGCATTTATATAGCGCTTTTCAAGGCACCCAAAGCGCTTTACAATGCCACTATTCATTCACTCTCACATTCACACACTGGTGGAGGCAGCTACAGTTGTAGCCACAGCTGCTCTGGGGCAGACTGACAGAGGCGAGGCTGCCATATCGCGCCATCGGCCCCTCTGGCCATCACCAGTAGGTGAAGTGTGCTGCAGGGGGATCGAACCGGCAACCTTCCGGTTACAGCTGAGCTTCCCAACGCCCTGAGCCACGGTCGCCCTGATAGTGTGTTTGATGCCAGTGAGACAGGTTTTATTCTTATTTTCAGACACCAGTTCTTAAAGCTGTCGTACTTTCCTGTGTTGAATATTCACTTTATGATCGCGTGGCATCAAAGTCTGCCTTGAATCTGAGACATGATGCAGGGACCTGGGATGAAAACCTGGAGAATTTCCAAAGGATTCCCGGTGGGGCAGCAGAGGGAACAGCAGTGAGTTTGTGTTGTTACAGCTAAAATCTGCGTTTTCCTGCCATTTCTGTTCATGTGACCAACAAACACATTTAAGGTTTTTCTGAGTCAGTCGTAAGGGGAGGAGAAGCAGAAGGACTCGCAGGGTTGTGCTGCAGCTGAGGGGATGTGGACTTTGAAGGGAGAAGCTTATTTTGTTGAGGTTTTGTTTTCGCGTCTTAAACTAAATCTGCAGACCGTGGCTTAGAAGTGCACCGTCGCTGAAGCCTTTTATTATGAGCTGCTCTGAGCTTTAATGTCCTGCTTTGGGAGAAGATGAATGAGAGCCAGCAGATGTCTGTTCAGCTGCTGTGACACCTGCAGCTCTGTGATGGCAGCCCATCATCCCATTAGCTTCGTTATCTTTACCTGAAACCTCTAGTCACACCGGGATTAAATGGCTCCGTCTCCTGAATGAGCATGTTTGAAAGTAAACTTGATGGAACAGAACCCTCTGAAGCTTTCTGTGTTCCCGACCCACATCCTCTGTGTGCTGCAGGACGTCGTATAGAGGTCAGAGACGATCACGTTGGATAACATCGCTGAAACCAGAGAGCTGCCTGAGATGTAGGTTACTGTTAACCCAGATCTAATCTGTGCTGCAAGCTTCACTTAAACAAACCAGACTAAGCTGAAACGTCCTAAGATTTGACAGAATAAACACTTCAATCAGTTTTACAAACGACTTCTTTACAGATCATAAAGGTTTTTATATTTTCCACCAATAAACACAGATTATAACGAACATGTGTCAATCACATATTTAAGAGAAGAAGGATCCTGTGCTCATAATTATACATAGATTAGCGTGTAATTATTCTCCCAACAAACTCATTCATTCAACGTATATTTAATATATGCAAAATACTTGGCAGTGTGTGGAAGCCGCCATGTTCCCCCACCATATTTGAAGGACATCTCCCTTCTCACTAATAACATTGACCATCCAGCAGAGGTGATGGAGAAGAGGTCGTAGGCTTTGTGTGCCATCTTCAGACTAAAGGATCATATATTTTACTGTTGAATTAAACGTCTTCAAGATACTTGAAGTCCAGTCACTTTCTCTTGCAGCTCCTTAGACCCCCATGACCTGGATGACGAGCCTGCACTGACATCTGGATAAAACGTCTCCAGAGAGCCAGCTGAACAACCACTGCTGGTTACGAGCTAACATTATAACAGCTAATATTCGGCTGTAGTATCGTAGAAGTCAAACAGAGGCTAGCGCGGGTGTCGCTACCCGATCCGTACCGGAAACCCGATCAGTACCCCGCATGCGCAAATCTTACGTCACTTCCTCTCTTTGCCAACATTCAATATATTTGAATGACACGGTTAGCGCCCAGTTAGCTCCTAGCATTTCTCAGCAGCTCTGCCTCCTTTTCGACTGCCCGGGACATTTAAACAATGGATAATCCGTATACAAAGAAATTCATGCTTTTCTCCTCAACAGAGAGCGTCCCCCGATTGAGCAACAGCACCGTAAAATAAGAAGAATGGCGCCTAATTACAGAGTTAATAATGCAGACTTTGTAATATCTCACGTGTAGATTCATCAGCCAGATTAAGTGTTTACAGTTTTTTTTTTTTTTCAGTTTCTTAATTGACAGTGATAGCGCACATCATCATCACTATTCCAACAATCCTCTCCTCACAGACGAGCATAAACACACTCGACTGTCACTAAATCAGATTTAACACACGTTTGTAATGACGCTAATTCAGTTTATAATAGGGTTTATTCGCTCGGTCAGCAGGTGGCGGTATCCTTGTACACTGGGGAGTAAACTGCCATTAAATGAACAGAAGAAGAAGAAAACATCTGCACATGCGCGGTACGGCTCGGGTAGACCCGATTTGTATGGTCCGACTTTGCACATGCGCAGTAAGGATCGGAGAGTCCTGATCCGTCACTATCTTTTTATTTTTCGTTTTTGTCTACATTATATTGAAATGTTTCATTATTGCAAACATTTTAAGATATACTTGTTATTCTTAACATCTCAAGAGATACTCTGACCCATAACTATCGTAAAACGCTACAACCGGAAGTAGACACCTTTGGCGCATGCGGGGTACCGATCGGATTTCCGGTACGGATCGGGTAGTGACAGCGGGCAAACAGAGGCTAGCACTGGCTAACAATAGTGCTTGCTGATTCAGCAAGTCCTCAAAAGCTCACCTCAGTATCGCTGTCATTGGTCAGAAGTGAGCTTCTGACTGTGTAAATAAAGATGGACGCTGCTCACGTGCATTGACAGCTGAGGTAAACAGCAGACTGCCAGCCTACACAGCCGGGAAAAACACTTGGGGGTGGATCCAGATTCAGAAGCACGCCGGTGGTCATTAAAGGGCCAAGTTTAACGTGTCAGACTAAAACATGTTTGTCCTGTAGCAGCCACCATAGCTTGAATTATGCACTTGAGCTGCTGAGAGATTTCACACTCTGTATGTTTAAGTGCTGTAGAAGAAGAGTCTGGATGTTTTGGATAACTAAAATAAAGCAAGTGTAAAAACGGAGTTAACCGCTCAGCTGCTGCATTTTCAGAGGGATGTCACAGCTGTACACTGGATTAAATTCACTTTTGTAAAACGGTGAACGTTTCTCGCACTGTCTGCCTCCGCTTCACCAGCCTGCAGCGTCTCATTCACACTGCTCCTCCGTGGCTCCTCTCCTCCTCTTCAGCTCACTGCTGCTCTGCTGCTGCTCTGCTCCACATTTCACTCTTTATTTGTTGGCATTGGTTCTCTGGACTGTGTTCAGCTTTGCTTCCCCTGCTGTGCTCAGCCAGAAACCCACCGGCACATCCACGACCCGTTCTGCAGCTTTCATTTAACTACAGTCCTCTTTGTATTTATTGATCAGTCACAACTGGCTCATGTTAAAGTTCCCTTTATATCTAAATGTGTGTAAAAAGTCACGCCATCCCTAAAAGTCCAGGATGTAAGTGGACGTTTTGGGGGGGGGGGGTCTTCCTAAGATTAAGTCTATAAACAGTAAAGAAAGTGTCACATTTTGTATATGGACTCATTTTTATGGATACGTTTCTGTTACAGGCTTTTATTTTTCTGATGATCATGGAGATTTTTCTGACATTACCATCATCCTCACAGTAAGAGGCTCAGACACTTGTTTTCAAAGTCCTCGAATGTGCTCAAGTTTCCCGCTCGGTTCTGGTTCTGCTTGGTTGGCGAAGGACCGAAGAGGCGGAGCAGTCAGCGTGCACCAGCGCCGTGTGAGTGCAGAGGCTGGGCAGTGGCCTGTTAATGTGGGACCAGATATTTTGCCATTTTCAGGGAAATATGAGAGTCTGTGCAGACATGTAGGTTAGTGTGCCAGTGCGGTAAACTTATGAGCGGTTATGTGATGGTGACCTACATGAGGGGAGGCTTTCCCACGTGGCTGTTATTCAATCGTTCACACAGCTGATCGATGCTGGAGGAGCAGGAAAAGATAAAGGAGCATCAAACTAAATAGCAGTCTGTTAAACTACGTAAGCGTCGGGCATGCCGAGCATTCCCTCTGAGCGAGGCTGGCGGCTACTCCGTCAGGCCTGAGTCTCCCTCTCCCTGATGAAGAGCCAGCGAGCTCTACTCGTCAAACACAGCTGCCGTACTGTCAAACTGGACTTGCTGCTTATGGGCTGCGAAGCTTTCCGGAATAAGTCCTGATCTGTTTCAGGTCTGTGATGGTGCTCGTAGAGCTGGGCGATATGGCCTAAAATCCATATCATATCTTGTGTAGAACGTACTTTACACACTATAAGGCGCACTTAAAATCCTTTAATTTTCTCACAAATCAACAGTGCGCCTTATGTGTGAATTCTGGTTGTGCTTACTGACCACGAACCGATTTTGTAGCACACGACACGCAGAGCTGTCAAAAATGTTTTAGTATGACGTTGCTAAGCTACGAAGCTGCACCGCTTGATTGCTTGTCGGAGCATTACAGCTGCCGTAGTCTGGAGCCTCGCGGAGTAATCTGGGTCCTAAACTCCGTCTGTTTCAGGTCCCAAAGTCAAAC
>NW_024582520.1:748343-768977 GCF_018398535.1 Haplochromis burtoni | reverse complement strand
ACACACACACACCCACAGCGCCTCCCTGTGTTTTCACCAGCATGTACGTGAGCAGCAGTGCGAGCTTCCCCATCAAAGATACCAGCCTGCTTGAGTGCACGTGGTCATACAGGTTCACTCTCTGCACGTGTACGCTCATGAGGGTGCTCACGTGCGCACGCATAACAGCTGATGGCACGAAGGAGCCCAGCGTCTGGCTGGTTTTCATCCAGTCTGATGGAAATGAGGATTTCCTCAGAACAGTCTTTTACTGTCAGCGTTCCTCCTCCAGGGGGCGCCGTTCTGCCGTTTGTCTTTGTGACTGCAGACGCGTGGCTCAGGATCAGAAACCTCAGTGATCAGAACGTGTTTCACTTCCATGGATTCAGGCACAGAATAACGGAGGCCACACTGAGGGCTGCACTGAGCCTCTGAGTCCCTGCACACATGAGCGCCGACTGCAGAGAAACCACAGCGCTGTGCTGTGTGAGCACCGTCGTCTTTAGCTCGCTCACAGTCGTTCTTGGGCATCAGGTCCGGGGGACTTTTGCGTTTGACTGACTTGAAACTGATGACTGCGCTGGTTTTGCGGCCTTGTTCGAGCCGTTTCTGCGCTCGCTGTAAAGTCAACGTCGGGCCGGTTTATTCTCCTGAAATCAGGCATCATGTTGCTCGGAGGCCCGAGTGGCTGCAGACTGAACCGAGCTATAAAAAGAGCAGACGCTGATTATAAAACCTCCTGGCTGAGTGTGTGCAGGCGCTCACGTGCCACCGCACACAGATTGGGAGCATGCAGAGCTTTGGCGGTTTAACGATGGGGTCAGACGGGGGGACGGAGCTGTAACGATCAGACTCTGTCTGGTCTGTTGGACCTGCAGTCACACCTGATCAGAACCCCAGCACGCCCTCAGAGCTCATCAGCTTCAGACACTACACACATGAATGCACGCTTTCTTTTCCAAAAACCAAGAAACTTCTCAGGGTTTCGCTGTGGTGCCCCCTAGAGGGGGCAGCTGAGAGGATTTGTGGATCACAGCCTGTCTCATTACAGCGAAATGATTTTTATCTGGGTCGGGTTTTAAAAGCGCGAGTTTCACCTGTAGGATCCAGCATCTTCCTGTGAGCTGTAATTATTAGGGCTGGGTTTTTATAATCGATTTATCGATTAAAATCAATTCTGGCTTGGATAACGTAAAATCGGTTCATTAAAATCCTGAATCGATTTTTTATATTAATTTATTTTGCCCGAAATGCCAGAATCTCAGGTGAAAGATCACAAAATTTCAAGAACCACCAAACAGCTAAGACAGTAAATGAGAGCAGGTACACGGCTTCTGCACAAAGACGTAAACACACAGCGCGACCCGCGGATCAGAATCAGTGAGATGTCGCCTTTCTCAGCTGACGGTCGGGGCTGAAAGCCGACAGCTCGCTGATTCTGATCCGCGGGTCGCGCTGTGTGTTCACGCCCTTTTTGCACTGATCATATGGCTGTTAGTTTGATCTCTCTCCAAACAAACTACGCTTCACATAAACATCGTCATGAATTCCCTCTGACTTTTACTGACTTTTCAGGATAAAAATCACACTTCATGCACAGCTCTCTCTCTCTCTCTTCTCTCTCTCTCTCTTCTCTCTCTCTCTCTCTTCTCTCTCTCTCTCTCTCTCTCTCTCTCTTCTTCTCTCTCTCTTCTCTCTCTCTCTCTCTCTCTCTCTCTTTCCCTTTTCTCATTATTCGCTTGCTTGTTAGGCACAAGTCTACTGTTGTTTACAGGCTGTCAGCCGCTGTTTTTTTCCCTTTTACATTCTTCCGAAAAGAAAACCTCATTTCTGCTGTTCAATACTGAACAAATTTAAACTTTTTAAAATTATTCAAAATGCAAAACGCTTAGCCGTGTCTCTAATAAAACCGCTGTAACTTCAGAGGTGATGTTCATATGTTGATTAATGGTTTTCTTTCGTTTTTGATGTACTGCAGAATATTTTTATAAAATCCAGGCCAGGAAAATCACCTTCATGTTTTTCTGTGTTTTATCTTCAGCTACTTTGACACAAAGGCCTCTGCTGTGATGCTCACACCTTTGTCAGCTTCCTTTTGATAGATACAAAAATATGTAAATGTACTGATCTGAATTATAATATTTCTGACTGTCAAAATGTCCCAGATTCAAATCGAATCGAATTAAATCAAATTGTGGATCGAATCGATTCGGGACCTTGTGAATCGGAATTGAATCGATTCTAGAAATCAGTGACGATACCCAGCCCTAGTAATTATTACTAAAGTGTTTTTGTAGTGGATAACTCTGAGAGGGCATTTCCAGGGGCGCAGGTGTTGGGAATCCCTGGGTTCCCGTCCTAGACGACGGTCAATGATTTTCGCTTTGTCATGCATCTCGTTTCTGTCCTCCTGTCTCTCCTCAGGTTTCTTCTCCAGTGTTTGGAGGATCTGGACGCCAGCCTTCGCAAGCTCAACTCTCGCCTTTTCGTCATCAGGGGCCAACCAGCCAACGTGTTCCCGCGGCTCTTTAAGGTGAGATGCAGGAAATCCTACTCCGGGGTTAGGGCAGACATGTGACCAGGGCGCTCTGCTCTGCTGCTCCCGCAGCCTGTTGGGAATCTTCTCTCTCTGTTTCTCAGGAGTGGAAGATCTCCCGGCTGACCTTTGAATACGACTCAGAGCCTTTTGGGAAGGAGAGAGACGCCGCCATCAAGAAGCTGGCCATGGAGGCGGGCGTGGAGGTCATCGTCAAAATATCGCACACCCTGTATGACCTTGACAAGTGAGTGAGCTTTAATTAACGACAGCGCGGACCCTTGAGAACACAGCGACGCTGTAAGGACATTCAGGGAGGGTTGTTTCAAACCGTCATGGAGCCTGAGGTCACATGATCACGGTCATGTGTCATGAGATTCCTCTTTGCTTCTCCGCAGGATCATCGAGCTGAACGGCGGGCAGCCTCCGCTCACCTACAAGCGTTTCCAGACTCTGATCAGCCGGCTGGATCCTCCGGAGATGCCTGTGGAGATGCTGACGGACACGCTGATGGGGCACTGCGTCACGCCCGTCCTTGAGGACCACGGGGACAAGTACGGCGTCCCCTCGCTGGAGGAGCTTGGTGAGAAATCAAACACACTCACGAGAAAACAACCACAAAGATGGCCGACAGCGTTTCTCGTAGTTGAAGCACCAATCAGAATCTCTGTGTACTTATTCATCCACGCCCTAAAACCAAAATCCAACAACAAACAGGCGAAGATCTATGGGCTCAAATTGTGGTCATAAATATTTTGTACTTGTAAATCAGAATTTATATGTGTAAAAAGAATTTGTGTGTGTAAAAAGAATTTGTGTGTGCGTAAAAAAGATCTGTGTGTGGCCAAAAAATACGTGTGAAATTCTGCACGGTTACAAGTATGAATTTTGACCCTACTTTTCTTCCTTTCATCCGGTTGGTCAATGTCATGTCAATCACAAATTTAACAATCCAATCAGAGAACAGATGGGTTTGGCTATTGGAGGGGTACTTTATGGAGCTTCAGGTCCTTGAAGGGAGTAAATGCCCTTTTACATGCCAGCCCAGCTTTTTCTGTCTGTGGCGGTCCGAGTTTGGTGATTTTTGTGTCACAGGTTTACGTGCTTAATACAAGGACCTCCAGAGCCTTTTCAACAGTGCTGCAGACCTCGGGGGGGCAGGCAGTGCTGTGGAAATGACAGTCTTCACTAGTGGGGATAGTTACAAAGCTTTCTTTGTTATGAATTAGCATACATGTTTTTATTGAACATTTGAAGACAAAAAAACTGAAACTCTTGTAGAGGAGATAAAGTCAGAGATAGAAATTACAAGGAGCAGGTGCATCTAGTACAGGTAAAACCCCACAGAGCCCAGCAGCCAGCAACAAATTCTGGATCCTTGGCTTTTAGTTAGCAGTTAGCATTAGCAGCACATGCTGCGTCCGATGTGAAAGGACCTTCATGCTGCGCACTGTGACTCACAGCAATGGTCCCGGGTCAGCCCTGACTTTGAGTTAAACTAATCCTAAAGTAATGATGGTATTTCTAACCACTGATATAGCACAACTTTATCCTTTCAACAGCTGCTGAAAGTTAGGGGACCTAGCTGCTATCGGATATTTATACAGAGATCCTCCAGCTTCAAACTGTATCACCCTTCAAGGACCTGCAGTTCAAAAAAAGAATCCCTCCAACAGCCAAACCCATCTGTTCTCTGATTGGACTGTTAAATTTGTGATTGACATGACATTGACCAATCAGATGAAAGGAAGAAAAATAGAGTTTCACGCGTATTGTTTACACACACAAATTCTTTTTACGCATACAAACCTGATTTACAAGTACAAAATATTTATGACTACAATTTGAGCCCATAAAAATCGACCAATGATCAAATCACACACACACACAGACACACACACTCTCACAGACACACACAGAAACACTCTCACAGACACACGCACACTCTCTCACACTGAGTGTAGCTGAGCAGGCCTGCAGCGCCCCCTGTGGCAGCTGTGTGCATCACAGCTTCAGTGCAGTTTGATGGCGTTCCTGCACAGCGTCCGTCAGTCAGCTGCTGCCTTCACACCTGCAGGTTTTGTCCCAGAGAGTTTTAAAATCAAAGTAAGGGCCAGGAGACCTTAAACGTGGCTCCTGAGTGAAGCTGTGACGCTTGAAGCTCTTGAGTGTTGCACGTTCATCCAAAGCTGATGACACACATCAGCTTTGGATGAGTGTCTGGAGTGAAATAATATAAAAGATATTTGGCTGAAACTTTTTTCACTTTGAAACACTGATTTGTTTCTCAGACGACAGGGACCAGCCCACCCCAAACAGGGCTTTGGCTTAGTTGTCCTCTCTGCTGAGTCCCTCGACTTCATTGTCATATTTTATTTGTTCCTGTGTGTGACCCGGGCACCGAGCCTGAGCGAAGGCCTCTGCAGCTCCACAAACAGACATGAAACACTTGTTGCAGCGCCCTCTGCTGGAGCTGTTTTAAATGCAGGAAAAGAGCTTCCAGCCTGGTGGATCTGACTCTGGACTCATTCAGCTTTAAGGAGAAACTGCAGTCAGCTAATTGATGCCGAAAGAAGAACTCCTCCCATAATTAAACCCCAAACCTGTCACCTGCTCTCTAATTTAAAGCTCTGAGTCGGGTGAAGCCATCTGTCTCTGTCCATTCATGCAAGCACCTGCTGTGGAGCACCTGCTGTGAAGCACCTGACCCTGAGACATTTAAGGAGCTCTGTGCTCCTGAATGAACGTGCTGATCCTCAGTCTGCTCCCCATTCAAAGAAACCTGCTGCTCCACAAAGCTCCGCCTCCATCTGCCACTCACAGCTGCCGCTCACTGACCTCATCAGGTCACGTGTAGAGTGATGCACACCTGCCCAATATAACTCTAATCTGATCCCAATTAAGTAACTTCTGGTGCTCGTTGATGACTTCTCCTCACTCAGAGTTGAATCTGTCACGAGTCGTAGCATCAGGCCCACGCCGCTCTCTCAGTCAGAGTCGTCCTCAGGTTTGGCAGGTGGGGACACGGTGGGTTCGGTTTCTGCTTCACCCTACAGCAGGTTCACTGACGGGCCGCATCTGAGCAAATCTGATCAATAACGTCAAAAAAGTCCAGAAATGAAATATTGACCTTTTTATTCTGGTGATAAAACATGAAAATAAATCATCTTCAGTCTTTATTTTCAAACCAATCAGACGTTTACTCTGAGCTCGTTCTCAAGAGGTTACAGAAGTGAAATGACGGGGTCGTTTACCCACGGGATCGAGACGGGGTCGTTTAGCCACGGGGTCGTTTACCCATGGGGTCGTGACGGGTTAGTTTAATCACGGGGTCGTTTAACCACGGGGTCATGGCGAGGTCATTTACCCACAGGGTCGTGGAATGACGGAGCATCGCTCTTTTGTTCCTGAACTAGTCAGTTCAGTTCATTTTTATTTCAAGCATTTCAAACATGTGGCTTCACAATCATTACAAAATATCATTCCATTATTTGTTTGAAAAGGAGTAAGCAGAAGTATTTACTTATTTGTCCCTACCCCCTCAAGTTTTACCTCTCATTCATTTATTTTTTTTGTCTTAAATTAAACAAACAACATATGAAACATATGAAGTAAAGCAAAACAAAACAAAACATACATAAATCAAAAACAAGAAATTAGCAAGCCCCACCACCTGTATAGTTTCTTTCATATGAAAAATACAGAATGTGTATATTTGCAGATACACAAGTTATGGAAAAACAAACAAACCAAAACAAAAGAAACAAAAAAGAACCACAACACCATTACCAACAACCAGTCGAAGCTTCTTTCTTTGTGTCTCTGAGTACCTTGGGTTTAAATTTCACCTGTGCAGGTGTGACTTAAAGGCACAGCGAGCAGGTTCAGGTAATCCAGCAGGTCTGGGATGGGAGACAGGTGGGTGGGCTGCCGAGTTCTGATTGGCTGTGTGTGTTTATGGAAGGTTGACCTGCTAAGGACAATGATGAAGGTGAACCGTCTCTTTCAGGCTTTGACACGGAGGGGCTGCCATCAGCCGTGTGGCCAGGAGGAGAGACCGAGGCTCTTACCAGGATAGAGCGCCACCTGGAGAGAAAGGTGGGTACTGCAGCTGATGGTGGGCTGTGGTCATAGAAAGCTCTGAGGGGATGACGTTCAGCAGAAGCGCTGGGGACTTCTCAGTGACGCAGCTCCTATTTTCATTGGCTGTTATCTTTGATGGGGCAGATTAAAGATCTTCAGCATCACAACAGAAGAAATGCGCACTCATCTGTTTCAGTAAACACATTAGTAGGGCAGGGCCATATTATACCGTTCACGGTAATACCGGTACAATGTTAGGCAACGATAAGAAAATGAAATATGGCGATAGAATGTGGGTAAAATGCACATGCGCAGGGCCTTTGTTTTCATACACACATGGCCGAAAAAGCATGGCGGCGACAGAGAATGAGAAGGGAGAAAGGAACATGCAAGCGGCCGTCGTTATTGCCGTATTTGTCGGACTAAGGTGCTCGTAAATCTGGGAGTAATCTGGGTCCTAAACTCCGTATGCTTCAGGTCCTAAAGTCAAATGAACACTGCAGCATCACTGAGAGTTAAAAAAACTGTCTAAATTCTTTCATCTTTAATAAAATGATCAGCGTTGCTGCTTTACCAGGTGTAACAGTTAAGTTTAACATCCAGGCGTCCATGAAAACAGGATTTATTACATTTAACGGAGTTAGAAGCTAGCAGGAAGTTAGCGGAAGTTAGCTCGCTAGTTTTGCTAGTTACCTAAACATGATATAGCATGTTCTGACTGAGAGATTTCTGAACAAATTCAAACGTACAGCTCTGCTGTCACTTCCAACATATAATAAGACAGCAAACTAAACAGCAGTGACATTTGTAGGGTTACTGAAGTTGGGCTAGCTGGTATATAATGATGTGCTACGTGATCGCTAGCGACACAGCTATGTTAGCACAACAAACACAGTGAAGCTGGAGGACGAACGCTAACTTTTTCCACTCGATAAAAGTTAACTTCAGGGTTCCTGATGGTTAGAGACAAATGCAATCCTATGGCAGGATGCTGTAAACGGACCAAACTTCAGTCAGGAGAACAACTGAGATAATCCATCCACAATACGAGGTTAGTCATTAATATACTGCAACAACATGGGAATAGAGCAGCTGTGATAGAATACAGCATTAATGAATCGATGGTACAGAAGTGGAGGAAGTAAGAAGAATGAGCTGAATAAAGTTTGATTCATCTGACTGCTTTGTTTTGCTTAATGTGCGTTATAATCCTGTGCACCTTATGGTCCGAAAAAATACGTATTTGACGCTTTTATTTGGCACACTGCAGTTTAATATTGCAAAGCACCTCTTTTTAACTTCGGTGGATATTATACATGGTTATGCTCAGGATATGTCAGCCCATTTCTACTGGAAATGCCTTTTGATTAAACCTTCAGCAAGGAATTTGCATTTGCACTGTTACATTTTTATATAGCTTTAATGCACATAAAAACAGCTGCTTGTTTAAGTGAAAATAAATGAATGGGTTTTTGCGCTGGTAAAGTTGTGGAGTTGTATTTTGTCTCTTGCGCGTTATCGCAAATTTTCAAATGTATATCGTGATAAATATTTTTGGCCATATCGCCCTGCTCTAACAAACACTGTTCGCTTTCTTTTCTTGTCATGTTCTTGTCTGTCCGAAAATGTCTTTTGTTCAGGTTCACAGACATGTGAAACACGCCCTGCTGCTTTTCCAAACCAGCCGCCTGTGATTTGGTGAATACTTTAACGTGGCCGTCTTACTTCCCCTCCTTTCTCTCTCCCTCTCTTTCTCTCCAGGCGTGGGTGGCGAATTTCGAGCGTCCGAGGATGAACGCCAACTCACTGCTGGCCAGCCCAACAGGCCTCAGCCCGTACCTGCGCTTCGGCTGCCTCTCCTGCCGCCTCTTCTACTTCAAGCTCACCGACCTGTACCGCAAGGTCTGCGTCAGACCCACACGTTGCTGTTGCATATTTGTGCTGCCCCAAAGCATCGGTGCGACTGCACCGCAGCGATGATCTCATTTATGGACGTGTATGAAGCAGAGCCCATCTGCTACTCTGTTTCTGTACGAATGAACTCCATAGATGAGACAATGCTGTGCAAAAGTCTTGAGCCACCCCTCATTTCTTCACAAACGTTCCTGTAATCTTTGAAGTGCTCTTGAGCAGCAGTTGTCCAGAGGTCTTTATAATGTTAAACTCTGACCTCTGAATCATTCTGAACCAGTGTTGTAGTGTTAGGTTGTGCCTGTTGTGTGCAGACACAACCTAACACTACAAACACATTTGAATCAGAAGCTAAAACTAAAGAAGGCAGGCTGTCACACAAACACGTTATCTGTGACTCTATGAGACACGCCAAATATAACGCAGTTTGACATGAAATGGGATTTTTGGCCCAACAAGGCGATTCCCAAAGAGGAATAATAGCATTTTATTATTTCCAGATCATTGCATATCAGTGCAGGTGTGAGCTATGAGTGCACTTGCCAGATGCAGTGATCTGATTGGTCAGATCTGAACCATCAGAGATTAAATATTGGCATGAAGGCCCCACCGAAAGGGCGGTGACATCACCGCTGGGCTCAGGTTGGTGCTGCTGAACCCACTGAGACGGTCGAACGGTGACCGACTGCTGTGATCAACAGAACGTCGTTGAAGTGAAACACTTTTATAAAACCGATGGCCGAGGTTGAAAGAGTTAACCCCCTGAACGCTTTTAACCCGATGCTTTTGTGATGTTTCTAATGATGCAGGTGAAGAAGAACAGCTCTCCTCCACTCTCGCTCTACGGACAGCTACTGTGGCGCGAGTTCTTCTACACCGCCGCCACCAACAACCCACGCTTCGACAAGATGGAGGGAAACCCCATCTGCGTCCGCATTCCCTGGGACAAAAATCCTGAGGCGCTCGCCAAGTGGGCTGAGGCAAAGACGGGCTTTCCCTGGATCGATGCCATCATGACTCAGCTGAGGCAGGAGGGGTGGATTCATCACTTGGCCCGACATGCCGTGGCCTGCTTCCTCACCAGAGGAGACCTGTGGATCAGCTGGGAGGAAGGAATGAAGGTGAGCACATGGGAAGCGGTCATGGTGCGGTGACGTGCCGATACTGAAACATGCCGATGAATCAGACGGGTACAGCTGACCGCCTTTATTTTTCTGCGTCAGGGTTTAATGTCGTAGGTGTTTTTCCTTCTTCGTGTCGGCCTTATTATTTTGGCACGTTTGCCAGTAACTTCTGTTCATGCTTAAGGAATAAAAACAACCGAGTTAAAACAAAGTGATGTTACCCACTCAGGTGTCGGCTTATTTTTGCACTTCCTGTTTTAATGGGCTGTGGTTACCTGCTGCAGGTGTTTGAGGAGCTGCTGCTGGATGCAGACTGGAGCGTGAATGCGGGCAGCTGGATGTGGCTGTCCTGCAGTTCATTCTTCCAGCAGTTCTTCCACTGCTACTGCCCCGTGGGCTTCGGCCGGCGCACCGACCCCAACGGGGACTTCATCAGGTGGGTACCTTTCCTTCTATCGCCCCTTGGTGCCAACAGCTGAGCCCGCACCTGGATGGCGCCCTTCCTCCCTCTGTCTCTCAGGACTGCACAGATATTAGAGCGTTGAGGGTCATCGGAGGAGAGCAGTGAGTCACAGGGGAAGCACAGACAGATTTACCTGTTTTAAAAGTAACACCTGTTACACCTGATGGAACCTGCCAGTTACTGATGACGTCAGTGTCTCACACACAGTCAGCTCAGGGACAGGTCAGCTGAAGACAGCAGAGGGGGAGAGAGAGATGGGGGGAT
Source organism: Haplochromis burtoni (assembly GCF_018398535.1). NCBI lineage: Eukaryota > Metazoa > Chordata > Actinopteri > Cichliformes > Cichlidae > Haplochromis > Haplochromis burtoni. The sequence goes on along the minus strand of NW_024582520.1, from coordinate 758,617 downwards.
AAAGGGGACGTCCAGATCTTAGGGTAAGTCAACAAACCAGCGTCCTTCCGTCCTCGTCTTTGTCTGTGTGTCATCAGCTGTTTGTAGCTGTCTGTTCACACCTCAGCACTTAGTCTGGGATCCAGGATGCTAACGACCTCAGTGTGTGTGTGTGTGTGTGTGTGTGTGTGTGTGTGTGTGTGTGTGTGTGTGTGAGGGACTCTGAACATGTATGCATCAGTAGACGTGTACCTGCAGCAGCGTGTTCATTACTGCTGCTCTCTCCCCCCTCCTTCCACTCTGTTTGTGATTTTTGGGGGTTGGGGGGAAAGTTCAGCGGTCCCTCTCCCCTTCGTAGATTGTAGCTGATTGCTTTTAAGGTGATTGGCCGTTCTCTCGCCCCTCCACCCAGGTGCAGCCTGCGCTTCCAGCCGGGGCTGCCGTGGATGGACGTTGTTGATGGCGGTTTGTTTCATGTACCTGTGCAGCCCTGAGGCACTCGCGCCCCAGCGGCACCCTCTGAGCAGGTTTATGACTCGGTGGCGTCTCATTTCGTCAAAAGGGATTCTGACCGCTTGGTAGGGAAAGGCAAACGCCTCGCCTGCATTCGTTAGGTAGAGCGTTATGAAGCATTCCACGGAGGGTAGTGAGGAGAGGCGTTGGACCAGCTGTAGCTCTGCCATCGCAGTGAAGCACGATTGGCGCCAGTACTCGTTACCTGCGCCGTGCCACGCGAGCCGGTCCACTGTCCAGGCGCTGGGCAAAGCCCCTCATCAGGCCCTTTGTGAAATGTTCAGTGGCGCTCTGCTTTTGTGAATGCAGCCCTGCGGCTCAGGCGGAGCTGGAGCGGCGGCTGGCTCACTCAGACACATGGCGTGGATCACTAGTGCACGTGTGCATCACGTAGGGTAAAAAACAGGCCGAGATCAAAGATACAGATCTGACTGCAGAGGATAAGCAGCCCTTGCATGGCTAGGCTTAGGCTTTTCCCCGACCATCATCCACCCAGTCACATCCATCCAACATCCAACCACATGCAGCAGGGAGAGTCAGCCCCACCCTTTATGTTTAAAGATGTCTGCATATCTGCCAGTGTAGGTGTGAGGTGAAAATCCAAAGCCGTGACACTAAATGTGGACAGCAGATTGAAGATTACATCATCAAAGATTACATGACAGGAAGAGGAAGCCCTTATTGCCCACGCCACCCGCCGCCCTCCATCGGCTCGCGTGCTGCCGGCAGGTCGCGGATCTTCCTGGCAAAAGGGTTGTGGTCCCTTTTGGTGAAATGAGGGGGCTCCCTAGTGTGCCGGCCCAGAGTATGGCGCTGTGGCGATGGGAGAGGACAGTCAGCAGAGGCTTTGGGCCCACTGACCACTTAAAAGACAACCACCACAGTCAGAGGGGCAGGGGGGGCAGATTTGAGCTCTTTTCTCAGTCCACTGCTGTTTGAAGGGGATGGAGGTGGGGTAAGGTTGGGGGAGGGTGGGGCCAGAGCTGGGAGGTACGGTGGAGGACTTCTGTCATCAACGGCGAGCTCTCAGGAGAACTTCAGCTTCCTCTTCTGTTCAGCTGTGAGGAATGAAACCGAAGAAGAGCTTTGAGCGATGGACGGACAGGAAGCTCGATGGCAGATCTTTTCCACCGTACGCCGGCTCTGGTCCAGGTGGGGTGGGAGGGGTTGGGCGGGTGGGCTCAAAACTTTGTGCTTTCTAATGGCGTGTTGCAGTAGACGTCTTCCTAGCAGCACCAAGCAGCAGTGATGTCTCTAACAACACGGCGCTCTCCGTCCGTCGAGCATGCGTGCGTCCACACGGCCGCACCGCTGCCTGCCCCCACTGTGCCGCTTCCCACAGTTCCACTCGCCCCTCTCCTCCGCCCCGCCTGTGTCCCCTCCTCGGACTCGGTAAGGTCGGACCAAGCGCAGTAGGTAGGTGGCTCTCTTTCCACGACAGTCCAAGGAATCTTCTGCACGTTGTGAGATGTTGACCTCTTGCTGCAGTCTGATTGGCTCTCGCAGCGTCGCTCTGCGTGTGCGTGGCGTGGCTGCCGTCACACCAGCTCACAGTAAATGTTGTTGGGACCACAGCCCCTGGTTTTCCACCACGTTTGGCAGCATTAACGTCTCTCTGAGCGCCCTGCGACGGTTACTGCCCGCAGTGCTTCTGACTCATGTCCTGTAGCCTTACTGTGCAGTGTTGTGCTTGTTTGTAGCTTCGTTCTGCAGCAGCTGACTTCCTTAAAACTTGTAAGCACGAAGGGCTGAAGACCAGCGTGCTCCGGCTGCAGGCCTAAACCTCAGCCAGCTCTTCACACAGCAGCAGCTAAAGTTTGGAAACACACATTTCAGCTCATATCTGAGACGGTAGCTCCGAAACATTCAGACATGACATTTTTTCCTCTTAACCCTTTACCTCCCTGCATCACCACCACCCCAATGCACTTTGTACCCCTCCTCGTGCTGACAGAAGCCAGCATGTCTAATGTCTCCATCTGCTTCCAGACGATACTTACCTGTCCTCCGAGGTTTTCCTGCTAAGTTCATCTACGACCCGTGGAACGCTCCAGAGTCTGTGCAGGCGGCAGCCAAGTGCATCATTGGAGTCCATTACCCGAAGCCCATGGTGCACCATGCAGAGGCGAGCCGGCTCAACATCGAGAGGATGAAGCAGATCTACCAGCAGTTGAGCCGATACAGAGGACTGGGTACGAGATCAGAGAACATAAAACTTTAGCCTTAAACCACAGCACAGCACGCCCAGGTCGCTCCAGGAACTAAAGCTATCAGTAACTTTAGAATATTTAATGAGGCCAAGTTCTGTCTTCATGCTGCGCAAACTTTCAGTTCACACACTCATGGGATTCTTTCCAGAGTCGTCGTAGCTTCAGGAGTTTAAGAGAGATGCACATGAAAAAAACTAATTCAAAGCTGAACCTAGTTTTTATTCTGCAGGAGTGTTCCTCCAAACAGGTTTTATGTGATGGAATAACCTGCAGTAGTTTGATGTCTGTGACGTGTAGCAGATTTATTACATTTTCAAATTGTCAAAGTTACGAGTAATAAGTGTGTGTGTGTCTTTCAGGTCTGCTGGCATCAGTGCCGTCCACCCACGGGAACGGGAATGGAGGAATGATGGCCTTTTCCCCTGGAGAGCAGCACCCAGGGACCAACAGTTCACACAGTAAGGCCTCTGGACACAGTCCGAGCTTCCAGCCGCTCTGGCAGCTCTGTTGTTGAGTCACGTCTTCTTCTGTGGTCTTCAGCGCCCGGAGTGTCGGGGAGCCCCGTTCCAACAGGAAATGGCAGCGGAAGCATCCTTCTCAACTTTGACAGCGAAGAACAGATCGGCCCCAGCGGCGTTGGACAGCAGCATCAGCGCCTGCAGCAGCATGGTACATGACGCCGCAGCTTCCTGTCTGGACTGAGGTCAGATTCACAGTTTAGTGGCACGATGTCGTATTTATAGTGTGTTTGTGTGTGTGTGAGATGCAGGATACCACTCAGTGCCAGACACCAGCCAGAACACCAGCAGCCGACTCTACCACGAGTTTGCTGTGCCTCAGCACCCAGGTACGCCGCGGGCGGGAAGAATTTGAAGTGTTTCACATCAGCTTCGGCTCAGACCTTTCTCCTCCTTTTCCTTCAGGACCCCTCCTGCACCCCCGGGGCGGCATCACAGGGAAACGGGAGCGCGAGTCGGAGCGTGAGGGGTCGGGGGAAGAAGAGCCGGCGTCCTGCTCCGTGCACAAGATGCAGCGACAGAGCGCAGAGGTCAGCCCACCACTCGGCAGAGCTTCCGTCCAAAAGCTGCCAAAACAGTCCTGACACGTAAAACCTGGCATCCCGTATTTCAGGACTTATTCCTTGTTGAGGGAAATTTAGGCCATGTGTGAAACAGGAAGAGAGAGCGGCATTCCACCCCGCAGATATGAAGAACTCCTGTGGCGTGCTGGGTTGCCTGCCAATAATCCAGGTGTGTCTCGTCTCATTGCAGGCAACCTAGAGCAGATGGAGAAGAGACCGTGCGGAGTCCATGGAGCCGGCAGAGAGAGGAACGCCCGACATCACCGCCTGTCCTCCAATCACAGCAGCTCCAGACAGGCGCCTCCTCCTCTTCCTACTTTTCCTCACACACAGAAAATCCCAGGGAGCACACACAGAGGTGAAAATGTGTCAGTTGGCTCGAATCGGTTTACCTCTGACCTCAGAGGAATGTGCAAAGAAACAAATGACCTCAAACTTTATTTCTAATAAAATAAATAAACCAATAAAAACTTTATTGTCTTAAACGGCAGCCACCGCCACGCAGCTGCCAGGCTACGACGCGGAGCCTTCGTCACAGGCTTTGGAGAGTCTTCTTCTACTCAAACGGGTTTAAACAGGGAAACGCAGCTAAAGCTCCGCCCACGAGCCACGCCTCGAACAAAGAGGTCATCCAGAGGAGCGCAGCTGTAACACGAGTGACCCGAAGCACCAAACGCAGCCTGCCAACTTCACTTCCTGTCTGTGTAAATAAAGCCTTTTTTTAATACTGGAGGTGCAGCGGGTTAATAAACACGAAACCTCCTACTTAACGGCACTGCTTGTGATTCCCCCTTTCACCACCTGGGGCAGCATTTCACCAGCACGTGTCTTCACGCTGTAAATGAGCGCGGCTCACCGCTCCATACATGCGCACGCACGCTACGCCGGGGCTTTGGATGTGGAGTTTCTTCACATCCTGGTGATGCTCCAGTTAACTTTGAGCATTTTTAAAGCAGTTTAGAAAAACAGGATGTTACACGTACTACCTTTATTTCCGACGCTGGCTTCGTGGGAACGTCTTCGACTGCCTGGTTTGTGCTCGCTCGTATCGGCAGCTAACATCGAATGCAAGTGAAATTTGGATGCATTAAAGTCACAAGTGTCAGAGGTCTCTATATATTTATAGCCGAGCCCGTTCCTGGTCTTTGAGTCGTGTTTACAGTGACGTTCTTAGATTAGAGCCTTCGTGCCGTGGCGTCGTTTAGCCCTCTGTGTGACGCCGTCGTGCACGAGGAGGCGAAGCGTGGCTGAACACTCAGGTCCTGATCTGAGACTTGTTCTGTTTCTGTTGTTGGACCATCGTCCTCGCAGCTTTTCCCACATTTTTACTGAGGTCGCTGCGCTTTAGCACTTGTGTTTGGTCCGACCTGGCCAGTCACATTTTCACCTCTCTGTTCCCCTCACACACACCTCCTTCTGCAGATGTGGTGGTTGAGCTAACGGCTGCGTTCAGGCTCCTCGCCAAGGCGTCACATTTTTCTAAGATTTCTTATAAAAACCAAAAACCTGCTAAACAAAAATGAAGGAAAAAAGACTAAAAACTAAGTTGAGTCAACGCGCTGAGACGGGCGACCCAAACGAGCCTCATTCTGTCACAGACAACATTCCTCACATGGTTTCCTGCGGCGCTGCACGGAGGGACACGTGAAGCATGCACGGCTGTTCGGGATCATTAAAACTGTAAATCTGCCCAACATCTGCTTCATGGCCGACAAACAAACGGTCGCTGGCGTCCAGGGGGGTGGGGATCCTCCACCCTCCACCAGCACCGCCAGTCCCACTCAGAGAATGTATTATAAAATCCACACAGCAGCATCGGTGGCTGATGTTAGCACCACCAGCTACACACACACACACACACACACACACACACACACACACACACACACACACACACACACACACACACACACACACACAAAGATCTGCACATACACAAAGATACGCACACCTGTTATTACTGCGCAGTTTCATTACAGTTAGCCTGTTTTCTTTTGAGTTTACAGTGTGATTACCCGAGTATTTCTCATGTCATTACAGAGTAAATATATACAGTAAATATGCTTTTTTTCCCACAGGAAACGTAGTAATTATACAGAGTAAATACTTGTAAACATCTGGTAATTTCACTGTATTTGCGTACAGTTACATGAGTAAGGACCAGGCTTCATGTGAGTTTGACTCCGGGCTAATTTACCTGTATTTAAGCTGTAATCACACCCACAACTGTAAACTCAGATAACTCACTTCCTGTTGTTTCACAATAAAAGTCTTCTTCTACTGAACAGTCAGAGGCCTTTATTGTGAAAAGTGTTCATTAAAAAACAATAGTCCATATCTCTCTCTCTCTCTCTCACTCACTCACTCACACACACACACACACACACACACACACACACACACACACACACACACACACACACACAGCCTTCTTGATGATTAGCCAGGAGAGAACATCCCAGCCTGCCCTCTGATATCAGCGCCCCCTTTTGTTTAAGCAGTGTAACTGCGATCACTGACGAGCAAGTTGGCTGTTTGGAGCTTTGTCGCATTTATGTGTGCGTTGTTGGCCAATAATGCTAACAATGATAATAATGATAATGAAATATATGTTTGACCTAAATGCCCAAACCGACCTCGGTATTGTTGATATCTGACGTGTTAACAAAACAAGTGTGGGAAATGAGGCAGCATTGCCCCGCCCTCACAGAGCCCAGGTGTTTGAGGTGTTTTACAGGTAAAATTAAAATTCTTTTCTGGCTATTACAGGAATATAAAGCATGTGAGGCTGAAATCAGAATGTGGACTCGAGTCGGTTAAATGTCCAGCACACAGGTGAAGAACTGAAGACGCGGCGGGGCTTCACACAGCACCGTTACCGGACCCAGGGGAGGGGCGGGTGTACAGTAGTCGGCATTAGTGCGTCGTGGTCGTGCGCCCTCGGCTTCAGCAGTCACGTGGGGGGCTGATATCGGGGAGGGAGGGGGGCCTTTAGTATTGTAGTGTTTCTGTATTATAGCTCTGTCTGAACATTGTTAGGTTTGATCGCTTTTATCACTGTGGGGGAAAAGTTGATCCAAGTTTTTATTCTCGCTCTTTGTTATGTTTGGTTTCCCTTCGCGAAGGCGAAGACGGACGCCATCCATCGTCTCTGTAACCTCTTTCTGTCTCCTCGTGATGTGAAAGGCTTTTTGTGATCAAGTTCATGGCAGGAAATTAAAGTTGTTACAACCTGAAAACGTCTTGTCATTCTCCACACTTATCCCAAACACCAGACGCACTCGTGGCCATCCAGTGTCATTCTAGGACGGTGAACATGGCTCATGTCTTTCCTGGTAAATCACCATGGTAACTGATGCTAAAGACCTATCCTGTGAAGAAGGGGTAAATCTGTTATTTTCTCTGCCCTGTTGGCCCTGACGTTAGATCTGCACTCGCACTCATCCTCATTTCAAACACCTGAAGCACCTTCAGGCTGATGATCTGAAGAAACCTGCAACCAGGAGCTCTTTGATGTGGACACACCTGTCTGTGATAAACATGTGACCCAGAGTTTACCTTTATTCAATTCAGTTTTATTTATATAGCACAAAATCACAGCAGCAGTCGCCTCAAGGTGCTTTATATTGTCAGCAGGACCTACAATAATACATACAGAGAAAGACCCAGACCTTGCTCTGGGAGCTCTCACTGAGCTACATTTACAGAGCAAAAGCCTGCAGGTGTGAATAATGTTCCTGACTAAACTCCAGTGCAAACACTCGTTTTTGTAAGTCATGACGCGCACCTCACGCCGCAGCGTGGAGCTGCACAGGCAGGACATCTACTGCAGAAAGTGACTTGGCTCATACACATCAGCCTTTCAGCTTTCAGCCCGACTGTGTTTCAGAGGTGTCTTTGGGCAGACAGTGCTGTGGCTCTGGTTTGAAGGAAACACCGGGCAGAATGTTAAAGCTGTGTTTTGTAGAGTCAGTACAGGGTTGAGGTTAGTCTCTGTGGGGTTTCTCCATGGCTGACCTCTGGTCAGTGATGTCCATGTGTGATGTGCCTCTGCCTGTCGCTGACACAGACGTGTGCAAGTTTACTGTGAAGCATCTCTGTTGGAAAGGCTGTCAGCTGTGTGGGGGGGGCCCTTGTGGCAAGAGAGCACAGTTGCACTATTGAGCACATGTTCCAGTGATCAGAGTTGGAGCTAGCACATAGCAAGAGCCGCCTGGCAGACTGACTCTGCAGGGGATGTCTACACACGGTGTGAGTTGTGTGCGTCGCTAAAGAACTGTGAGTAGACGTGGAGCCATGCCTGAAAAGGACAGTTTTAGTCTTTTATGCCAATTAGACATTTAGTGGATGTGCAATGTGTATCGACCTGTTCGCTATGTGGCTAGTTCATGCTACTAATGCTACCTGTTATGCTACATACCTGCTAGCTGTAAGCTAAACGATTTGGTGTTTGTGATATATTGTTGTTGGGTGTATTGGGATGTCATGTACTGTAAGGGTTTGGGAGTAGTGTATGAAACTCGTGCATGTAGATGTTCATATAGGAATTCCCATTTGTAGTTCTGGTTAGATTCGAAGAACGCTAATGCATCATAATTCATGACTTAGATGTTTATTACATTCAGTATTCTGTATGTGTTCTGTTCACAGACCACACACCCCTCACCACTCTGTAAGCCTGCGGTTGCATGACTGTGTTGCTGTACTGTGCTGTTAAGCTGAGGAATCACAGTAAAGACGGTATAACCTTTTTCTGTGCGTCCTGTGTGTTCTGACCGACACCCCAAGGTGAACACCCCTGCTATTCAGCCAACGCCTATACAGTCCTGGGTTCAACCCAAATTAACAATCTCATCCCTTCTGCAGGCGGGCAGCCTGGTTGTTCCTGTTTTCAGGGCCGCTGCCCGAGGGAGATTCGTTATTCATGTTTTTCTTCTTTAGATATGAACCATAAACTGACACATGCTGGGAAGAAGTACACTGTTGATTAACAGCTCCATAAATGCTACAGACGTGTGGTCAGTGAGCCAGTTGGAGGAACTGACAGCATATCAGATCCTACGGCAACAACAGCTGTGGCTTTACTGATGTCACCACACCTGCACGAATGGGAATGTGCACGGTGAGAGCAGCAATGAATAACAAACGGGGGGAATATATGTGAAGAGGAGAAAGGCACACAATGGGACAACTTCCAAAGGACTTGGTGTTACTCTTTCATCGAATGTGGATGCTTTGATTTAAAAGAATCCGCTCACATAAACAATTTCACTGAAACTGCGGCGGCTGAATCATTCGCTGTAATCGAGCTGAGACGGGTTGCACGGTTGCAGTAGATCTGATCTGCCTCCACTCACGATTTCAAAATCACGTTGTATCATAAGAAATGAGCCGCTTTCGTCAGCGCCTCATCACAATTCGCCGATGTCAGGATGTTATTGCGCCTGGAGCAGCACGCCAACTCGTTCAGCAGCTTGTAGTGTTAAATCACCTGAAACCAAATACAGAAGCTGTGGCTTCAAGCTGGTGTCAGATTGCACACGTGTGCTTTCATAACGTTATCTTTGTACTCAGCTACAAACCATTGTGCTCATTTAAGCTGTGAGCTGATAAACCACGGCATCAACACTGCACACGGTGCTTAAAACAAACACAACTGCTATGTGGTTTATATATGTTTATATACTGTATATAGAAAATAGCAGAACACAGAGCAGCCGATGAACAGATTGTGCACAGTGTGAAAGTCTGGGGTGACTTTTCGTTCCCTAAACTGAATCACTCCTGTAGGTGTATATTTATACATTCTTCTGCTTGTGTCGGTGATGGCCTGCAGTCAAAGATCCTGAGAAACAAACAGCCAACAACATTCGTGTTCCTGTTGGAGTCATAAAGTCCTGTGGTTTACTTTCCAAGTGCGTGGGAGTGTTCGGAGGGATTCCCTGCCTGCACACAGGCCTCATATCTGGACAACAACACAGAACAGCGCTGTGGAATATGCTTTCCATGCTGCATGTGGGATCGCCTTTTGTCCGCTCTCCCATTGTCCAGCCCTCTCCTGCTTCCTCCATCCACCCACCTGTTTACCTTTCATTATGCAAATACGACATTCGAGGTCTTCCCCAGGATTCCCGAACACAGAGAGCAGCGCGACATTTGAGGAACAAAGGAAGGGAATACACAGAAAGATGTTTCCTTTATTTTATTCTTCCAACGAGGGGAATTATCAACATGTCGACATGTTCTTCAACACCTGAAGTGTTCAGAAAACACCAGCACTTAGAGCAAATTCAAATCCACAACATTCGTTTTATATGAGAAGCTGAAATTCAGTTTTTGTAGGTTCAACTTTACAGATTCTTTATGTTAAATAAAAGGTAGTTACCTGTGTATAAACAAATCTCTGCTTTTAAGATCAGGCTTAAACTTTCCTTTTTGCTAAAGCATATAGTTAGGGCTGGACCAGGTGACCCTGGATCCTCCCTTAGTTA
>NW_024582520.1:731590-734109 GCF_018398535.1 Haplochromis burtoni | reverse complement strand
TCCCTTCCTCAGGACCTACGATCCGCTGATTCATTGATTACTTTTAAAAAACAGCTAAAAACACATCTTTTTAAAACTGCTTTTGCTAACTTTGTTTGTATCTTGTTTGTTTTTTTTATTTTTATAATCTGTTATATCTTGTAAAGCATTTTGTGATTTCTATCTAGAAATGTGCTATATAAATAAAATTTTACTTACTTACTTATATATCACGTTTAACCCGAGTAGCGAAACACCACAGTGATCTGAAAATGATGTGCCGGAGTTGTGGCGTTCTCAGCGGCTCCAGTGACCCTCGAGCTCTCGGCTCACTATCGAGCTGGTGGGTAACAGACGTCTCCGAAAACGTCGATATGGTGGATATGGTGGGCCACGAAGGACACACCCGACCCATCCTTCAAATTCGGGGAAAAGGAGGACGCGTTTGTCGGCTGCATTCAGAGGAGTCTTTGAATTTGGACAGCCTGCGTCGCTGTGACGTAATCGGCCTACAAATGCGTCCTCAGGAGGTTGCAGCCCATGACTTTGGACAGCTTGTGTCTGGCTTTGCCGCTGCCGGCCGTAGTTTCTGTGCTGTTTTTCTCGGCCTTTCTTCTTTCGCTTTTTGTCACTAATGTGTTGGCTGCCCTTGTCTGTGATCGCCTGATGCTATTATCCATCCGATCCTCTATGATAAGTCAAGATGCCTCATCCTCCTGCGGTATTTTCCATCCTCCGCTGCCGACACCAGTGTCTGGATCTTCGTTAGGTGTCATCTGTGGTTCCTTTCTGGGTCCACGCAAATCACAGAAGAGAGGAAAAAGAGCAGGTGTCCAGGTAAAACTCAGACTGTTCTGGAAGCGGGGACTAGCTGTGTCTGGATCTATGAGACGGCGCTACCTCAGGAGTGTTCATCCAGACTCTCCGGTTGTTTGGCCTTCCATCCCCACGGTGAGTGGAATTTATGAGCGTCGTGGATCAAACTCTCTGTTTCTTCGTCCCTCAAATCGGGTCACTTCTGTTAATGAGATGTCTTCTACTTCGCTGAGAGTGGCGCTTTTCAACGCTCGATCAATGACTAATAAAACGTTCCTGCTGAACGATTTTATTCTTTCCAAGAAACTGGACTTCTTATTTCTAACTGAAACCTGGCAGCGCGATGGTGACTATTCATCCTTCATTGAACTCTGTCCGAGTGGGTACTCCTTCATCAGCCGGCCTCGGACGTCGGGTCGAGGAGGTGTGGCTGCGCTGTTTGGAAGCCGGTTTTACTGTCGCTCAATGGTCGGACATGTTTCATCCTTTGAACTACAGCTGGTTAGAATTGGAAATAAAGATCCATTTTACTGCGCTGTAGTGCATCGTCCACCTGGCCTAAACAACATGTTTTTAAAGGAGTTCAGTGACTTTTTATCCTCGACTTTGAAGCTGTCCAGACTGGTTATAGTCGGGGATTTTAATATACACGTTGATGATGACTCTGACCTCTTTGCCAGAGGTTTCCTTAGCGTCATGGATTCTTTTCATTTTACTCAGCATGTGTCTGGTCCCACACACACCAAAGGACACACACTGGACCTTGTTTTTACTTTAGGTTTAAACATTGATTTTATTTGTACTGAGGACATTTTTATTTCAGCCCATCGCTGTATTCTTTTCATCTCTCTCCTATTCGACATGTGGTTAGCTCTCGCATCTTAAATTTAACTGCTGTTAAATTTTCCGATGCTTTTAATTTAGTTTTATCTCCTTATAACAATGTTCATCTGTTAAGAAATCTTTTTAATAATCATTGTCTTTGTATTTTAGACAATGTTTGTCCTGTCAAAGCATTCGCTTCTTAGAGCGTTGCTGCCGTAAGGTTGAGCGTTTATGGAGGAAAACGCGCTTGCATGTCCATCTCCTTCATCTAAAGGACCTTTTAGTCTCTTTTAACACTTCAGTTCGAGATGCGAGGGCGGCCTCTTTCTCAGACTTAGTGTCTAAGAGCAGAGGTAACCCCAAGGCACTAGTCGACACCATTAGTGATATTGTTGCTCCTGCTCCACCTGCTGTCCCAATTTCATCAAATGAAGATTGTGAAAAATTTCTTTCTTTCTTCGTTGAAAAAGTCAGTAACGTGAGGAACAGTATCTCTCCTTCTGCGTCTCTCTTGTCTGCGCCAACTCAAGCTAGGCCTGTAATTTTAGAAAGATTTTTACCTGTGTGCTTACCTGAGCTGGTCAAGTTGGTTAATTCAATGAAAGCGTCCTCCTGCTCTCTTGATATTTTACCTGGATCTGTGTTTTAAAATGTCCTTCAGTCTATCGGTCCGTGTGCTTACAATTATCAATACCTCACTGGTTTCTGGTCGGGTCCCAGTTTATTGTAAGAATGCTGTCATTCACCCACTGTTAAAAAAACCTAAGCTTGATGCTTCTCTTCTCAGTAGCTACAGACCGATTTCAAAATTACCGTTCATTGCTAAGATTTTAGAAAAGGTTGTGGCTAAGCAGCTTATAGCTGTTCTGGATGAAAACAGCATTCTGGATAAATTCCAA
>NW_024582520.1:722964-731570 GCF_018398535.1 Haplochromis burtoni | reverse complement strand
CTAAGATTTTAGAAAAGGTTGTGGCTAAGCAGCTTATAGCTGTTCTGGATGAAAACAGCATTCTGGATAAATTCCAACCTGGTTTTTGTAGAGCTCACTCTGCTGAAACTGCACTCCTTAGAGTCTCCATTTTGATGAGATGTGATGCAGGCGAATGCTCCATACTGTTGATGTTGGACCTGCGTTACAGAAAAACACTGAAATATAGACTACAATGGGAAAGTACAAGAGGAAAAAAAGAGACCTCTGCTCATGCTGGGCTCCTGGGAGGACAGCATGAGAGCAGGAAACAAAAAAACTCCTCTGCACAGAAAGCACATAAATGTCCACAGCACAACATTATGGAGCACGTGACCAGCCACAGGGTCGGGTGGGGGGTGAGGAGTAAGCCGAAGCAAACACAGCAGCCATCCTGCCCTGCGCTATTATTCCAGTGCGGGCTCAGACCCGCCGTGTTCCCAGGAGGGAACAAGCATCGAAGGCGTTTGGAAAGGTAGGGGGATCAGTGCGTATCAGTGTATATGTATGTGTCCAGAGTTCAGCTGAGACAGTGTCCTTCGCCCTGCCAGGCTAAGTAAACAGTCTTCCAGCCAACCCAGGTGGCCTTGCATGGAATGGGAAGAACAGACTCAACACAGTCGTTATCAGGGTGTTGTTGTTCGGCTCCAGCCTTGAGACCGCAGCTGGCGCCGAGAGGGTCTCCGCATGAGTGATGGTTGTTTTTACTTTAGTGCGAACAGCTCATATGAATTTCAAAGCTGTTCTACAGTCCGACACTGGTCTCTCAATCTCCCGTTGGAGAGCCGCGAGCTTCTCCATGATGTTATCAAACTTACGCTCTGTGATGTTGTCATTCTTGTGCTCAAAGAGACGATTCTGAGAACTCACGACCGCAGTGAGCTGCTCCAAGATGTGATCCAGAGATCTTATTCTGAGTGTTCACGGCAGCCGTAAGCCTCTCCAAGATCTTATCTGTGCTGCACTCAATGAGCCCATTCAGCCAATTCAGCCACTCCTCCACCAGCTACACCTCCACCACAATCGTCACTGCTGCCCGCAGCACAGCCCTTATCCCCGCTACCCATAGCTCCGTCTTCAGTGTCCCCTCTCCCTGTAGCTCAGCCATTGGCTCTGTCATCAGCAGCTACATTTGCACCTGAACCATTAGCTCAGTGGCCGCTAGCTTAGTCATCTACTCCACCACCTACTCTACTCTCACCACAACCGTTACAACAGCCGCCAGTTCAGTCTTCAGTTCAATCCCCTAGTCTGCACACTCACCCACCTGGTCGGCTACACATTCTGCCAGGGGTCCCAATACCCTCTGGCCCTGCATCTGCTCCTGCTGGAAGCTCGGCTGAGCCCGGCCAACACCTGTGGCTCCCACGCCATCGCCTATGGTTTCTCCAGCCTCCGTGTCTTCATCTGCCTCGCCTGGTCCTGCGGTTGTTACACCGCCGTCCAAGGTACGTCCAGCACCTCAGCATCGTCCACTTTCTGGGCCTCCAGCCGGACATCATCGCCGTCGTGGGCGGCCTCCGGACCAGCACTGTTGCTGCCGTTGCCGTCCGCACGGTCGGCCCCCAGAACTGTTTCCATGCCGCTGCCGCTGCCGTTGCCGCTGCCTTCCGCGCGGCCGGCCTCCTGAACAGCTCTGTCGTCGTTGTTGCCGTATAGCCTAGTGTCTTAGTTTGGCTTTCTTGTATTCTGTTTAGTTTTCTGAGTATTTGGTAGCCGCCCTCTATGTGTCTTTGTTGTTGTTCTCTGTGTTTCTTAGTTGCTCTGTCTCCCCTAGTCAAGTTCGCGTCTCTGTGTTATACTTCCTGTTTTACTTTGAAGGTCTGTGTCTTATGTGAATGTGTCCTGCTTTGCTTCCTTGTCTCGTCAGTTCTGATTTCTCCCAGCTGTGCCCTCCTTCTGTGTCTCATTCCCCTCGTTACTTCCCAGTGTATTTAAACCCCGTGTTTCTCTGAGTCAGTGTCGCGTCGTCCCTCATGCTGTGTGGATCTCCCTGTGTCTCCCGGTGAGTTTAGTTTGTGATTTAGCAGTTTAGTTTAGTTTGCTTTTGAATGACTTTCCCCTGCCAGCAAATTAAGCTGAGTAAGATGCCAGCCGAGGGAGCTAACAGTAGTGATCATCACGGCCGTGTACATTCCACCGGACGCCAACGTAACCACGGCGCTCTCTATCCTGCTGAACACCATTAACAAACAGCGGCGGGCCCACCCGGACGGTGTTCACATAATTGCAGGTGACTTTAATAAGGCCGACATAAAGACTGTGCTCACAAAGTTCTATCAGCATGTCAAATGTCCCACCAGAGGAGAGAACACTCTAGATCAGGGGTCTCAAACTCCAGGCTTCAAGAGCCTGTGTCCTGCAGATTTTAGATCTCACCCTGGGTCAGCACACCTGAATCAAATGATTAGTTCATTACCAGCCTCTGGAGAACTTCAAGACATGTTGAGGAGGTCATTTAGCCGTTTAAATCAGCTGTGTTGGATCAAGGACACATCTAAAGCCTGCAGGACACCGGCCCTCCAGGCCTGGAGTTCGAGACCGCTGCTCTAGATCATGTTTACTCCAACATTAAGCATGCATATGGAGCCATACCCCTCCCACACCTCGGTCAGTCTGAACACCTCTCCCTCCTGCTCTCCCCAGCCTACACCCCCCTCAGACGCAGTGCAGGCCCACCACAAAGACTGTTACAACCTGGCCTGAAAATGCTCTCTCCAAACTACAGGACTGCTTCACACAGACAGACTGGGACACCTATCCTGCCTGAATGCCCTGACCCCCATCATCATGAAGTGCTTCGAGAAACTTGTCATGGCACACATGAAGAGCAACCTCCCCTGCTCACTGGATCCTCTGCAGCTTGCATGCCGGCTGAGCAGGTCGACCTCAGGGCTGTGTTCTCAGCAGTTGGTGTTCTGTTGCAGCAAAAACAACCTATCACTGAATGTGGGAAAAACCAAGGAGATGATCGTTGACTTCAGAAAGACTCGCTCCACCCACACACCACTCAGTATCCATGCTAGAGACTGTTAACAGCACCAAGTTCCTGGAAGTTCACATCTCAGACGACCTCACCTGGATGACTAACACCACCTCCATCACCAAAAAGGCCCAGCAGCGCCTAAAGTTCCTGAGACGCCTGCAGCGGGCCAACCTCCCTCCTCCCAGCCTCACCCTGTTCTACAGGGGCACCATAGAGAGTGTTCTGACCAGCTGCATCCCCGTGTGGTTTGGAAACTGCAAAGTCGGCGACCTCAGCCAGCTACATCGGATCGTCAAAGCAGCTGCCAAGATCACCGGAACATCTCTGCCTCTGCTACAGGACATCTTTCACAAACGCTGCATCAGTAAGGCCTCTCGCATCGTGCTTGACCCCTCACACCCCTCACATGGACTTTTCTCCCTCCCCCCATCTGGCAGACGCTATCGCAGCATTGGAGTCCGATCCTCCAGACTGCGAGATAGCTTTTACCACAAGCCATCAGACTCCTGCGAATACAAGACATCATCAACCACAGAGGCTGTGAAAACAGAAAACCTGAGTGTGCAGCCGGCAGAGGAAGTAAACAGCTTCTTCACCCGCTTTGAAACACCACAACAGCAGCGCTCATCTGCCTCAGCCCTGCTCCCATCCTCATCCTCACCTTCCTGCACCGCTCCACTCACTGTAACGGAGCACGAGGTCAGACGTGTCCTCCTAGCAGTGAACCCCAGGAAGGCGGCCGGTCCAGACGGAGTACCTGGCAAGGTACTAAGAGCGTGTGGCCACCAGCTCACCCTCATCTTCACCAGACTCTTCAACCTCTCACTGGATCAGGCAGCCATCCCATCCTGTCTAAAATCAGCCACAATCATCCCAGTGCCGAAGAAGTCTCCCATCTCCAGCCTGAATGATTACCGCCCTGTGGCCCTCACACCGGTAATCATGAAATGCTTTGAGAGACTAGTCCTTCAGCACATCAAGGATTACCTCCGCCCAGAATTCGACCCGCACCAGTTTGCATACCACGCAAACAGATCCACAGAAGACACCATCTCCCTCCACTCTGTGCTGAGTCACCTAGAGCAGCGGCAGAGCTACGTCCGAATGCTGTTTGTGGACTACAGCTCAGCCTTCAATGATCCCGGACATCCTCATCATCAAACTGGTCACTCTCGGCCTCCCTCCTCTCACATGTGCCTGGATAAAGGACTTTCTCACAAACCGGCCCCAGACTGTGAGGCTCCGCCCTCATCTCTCCTCTACTCGCACACTGAGCACCGGCTCCCCACAGGGCTGTGTGCTGAGCCCTCTCCTGTACTCCCTCTACTCCCCACGACTGCAGTTCGACCCACAACAACAATCTCATCATCAAGTTTGCTGATGACACCACGGACTCATCTCAGAGGGAGACGAGGCAGCCTGCAGAGAGGAAGTCCTGAAGCTGGAGGCCTGGCACTGAACACCAAGAGAACCAAAGAGGTCATTGTGGGCTTCAGGAGGCACAGCACTGACTTAGCCCCCCTTTACATCTTACTTTACTTTATTGATTTATATTGCACTCTTCACAGGATAAAAACCACAAAGTGCTTCACAATAATAATAAAGAGATAAACATAAAACAGTACAATCCAACATACAGCACAAATCTAATTAAAAGCTAGTCTAAATAAGTGAGTCTTAAGATGCTGTTTAAAAGAATAAATACAATCTAGGCAGCGTAGAAATGGAGCGAGAGAATTCCAACACCGGGGGGCGCCGCTCTAACCGATCTATCACCTCTGGTTTCAAAATGTGTTCGGGGAACTACCAACAGCCTTTGATGAGATGATCTCAGGCTGCGAGAGGGAGCGTGAGTTTCTAAGAGAAGAGAGAAGAGATGAACTCACAGGGGTCTTTTTTGTCTGGTCCCTTACCCAGGACCAATTTGCCATGGGAGACCCTACCAGGGAGCAAAAGCCCCCAGACAAACGAGCCCCTGGGATCCCTGGGACACACAAACCCCTCCACCACAATAAGGTAGCGGGGTTTTACATATCCACCTTTTAACTTTTCTATATATATGTAATTACATGTTGTGTGTGTGAGAGAGAGACATTTCATTTTTGTTTCTACATAAACAATTTCACTGAAACTGCGGCGGCTGAATCATTCGCTGTAATCGAGCTGAGACGGGTTGCACGGTTGCAGTAGATCTGATCTGCCTCCACTCACGATTTCAAAATCACGTTGTATCATAAGAAATGAGCCGCTTTCGTCAGCGCCTCATCACAATTCGCCGATGTCAGGATGTTATTGCGCCTGGAGCAGCACGCCAACTCGTTCAGCAGCTTGTAGTGTTAAATCACCTGAAACCAAATACAGAAGCTGTGGCTTCAAGCTGGTGTCAGATTGCACACGTGTGCTTTCATAACGTTATCTTTGTACTCAGCTACAAACCATTGTGCTCATTTAAGCTGTGAGCTGATAAACCACGGCATCAACACTGCACACGGTGCTTAAAACAAACACAACTGCTATGTGGTTTATATATGTTTATATACTGTATATAGAAAATAGCAGAACACAGAGCAGCCGATGAACAGATTGTGCACAGTGTGAAAGTCTGGGGTGACTTTTCGTTCCCTAAACTGAATCACTCCTGTAGGTGTATATTTATACATTCTTCTGCTTGTGTCGGTGATGGCCTGCAGTCAAAGATCCTGAGAAACAAACAGCCAACAACATTCGTGTTCCTGTTGGAGTCATAAAGTCCTGTGGTTTACTTTCCAAGTGCGTGGGAGTGTTCGGAGGGATTCCCTGCCTGCACACAGGCCTCATATCTGGACAACAACACAGAACAGCGCTGTGGAATATGCTTTCCATGCTGCATGTGGGATCGCCTTTTGTCCGCTCTCCCATTGTCCAGCCCTCTCCTGCTTCCTCCATCCACCCACCTGTTTACCTTTCATTATGCAAATACGACATTCGAGGTCTTCCCCAGGATTCCCGAACACAGAGAGCAGCGCGACATTTGAGGAACAAAGGAAGGGAATACACAGAAAGATGTTTCCTTTATTTTATTCTTCCAACGAGGGGAATTATCAACATGTCGACATGTTCTTCAACACCTGAAGTGTTCAGAAAACACCAGCACTTAGAGCAAATTCAAATCCACAACATTCGTTTTATATGAGAAGCTGAAATTCAGTTTTTGTAGGTTCAACTTTACAGATTCTTTATGTTAAATAAAAGGTAGTTACCTGTGTATAAACAAATCTCTGCTTTTAAGATCAGGCTTAAACTTTCCTTTTTGCTAAAGCATATAGTTAGGGCTGGACCAGGTGACCCTGGATCCTCCCTTAGTTAAGCTGCAATAGGTGTAGGCTGCCGGGGATTCCCATGATGCACTGGGTGCTTCTTCTTCACTCACTATGTGTTAACAGACCTCTCTGCACTGAATCATACCTGTTGTTGACCTCTGGTTCTCGTCTTTGAGCCTGGTTCTGTCGGCGGTTTCTTCCTCCCCATATGATTGTTGGGGTTTCTCTGTGTTATTGTAGGGTCTTTACAATATAGTGCAGCTTGAGGAAAATTATTCTGACTCCTGCAATAGATAATTACTTCAGTTTATAAGTTTGTGCAGGACAACTGAGCTGAAATGTCAGGGAGAGTTGCTGTTGGAGTAATTCCAGGTGTGCTGTGGGGAAACCCAAAGAAAGGACTGATGTACAAACAGAGGGACTAATTCAGCATCAGGAGAATCAATGAAGCTAAAAGAAGGGGCTGTGCTGTGAGGAGTGTGGCTGTTACTGTTGTTCAGATTTGGTAAGCATCTTGGCCGTCTTGTACAAACGTGTGTTTATCCGTCTCCATGTAAATTGGAACCATACAAGCTTTGATTTGGTCATTCGTTGTTTCCTTTGCCTGAGGAAATCATCCCTGGATCACTTCCAGATGATCCAGGATGCTGCTGTGAGGCTGCAGAAGGCTTCGGCAGGTCCTCCTAAAGGTCCCACGTAACCCCGACTGTGTCCTCTTTACACCGGCTCCCCATAAAGTTCAGGGTTACTGTCAGATTTTGGCGATCACTGTTACAGATCTTGGGGAGTATTAATGAGGTCCTACATCCACTCCTGACTGCGAGGTCTCTGAGGTCTGCTCATCAGGACTTGCTCGGTCCAGGTGACTAAAGGAGACTGTGCTGCAGACCCAAAAGCACTTTGCCACTTTAGTTCTTGAATAAACTTTACTGACTTCCTACAGAAGCACAGGTCACACTGGCTGTTTGGAGGCTGTGTGCATGTTAGTCAAAGCACGCTCACCTCCACTCGTCTGCACTGATGAAGCAATCGGTGACATTCAGGAGACACCCGAGCGATGAAATTCATTAATACTGTGCTTCATGCTAAGAAAGGTCACAGCTATGACATCTTACAATAAATATGTCCAAATACGAAACTATCGTGAAACCGCAATCACTCAGAGCTCACAGGAGGATGAGCACAAAGGTTTGATTACAAATACAAGTCGGATCATTGCAATTATTTTTATGACAATCCCAGTTATTCCACAACTTAGACATCCACATTACTCACACTCTCATAACACATACATATAGGGCCTTGAGGGTGGGCACGTCAACGGCGTCCAGAGGACGGTCTGTGTATTCAACCCCACCTCTGAACGCCGGTGCCCACCTGTAGACATTGAGGGTTCTCGGGAGGGGCCGTGCTAACACCTGCTGGATTAACGTGATGGTGTTGTGTTTAGTATGTTGCTCTGTTTTTCTTTTCCTTCCTCTTTCTCTCTCCCTTTCCTATCCCTCAGTCATGTCTGTCCCGTCTGTAACAACTGAAAATAAAATAAATAATAACAACAAAGGTCGATCAAATGGACCAATACGGCAAGGCCGTGATGGTCCATTTGGCAAAGTAAATCCATCGGGTCTCCTTGTTGGTCTTCAGACAACAATTCTGACGGCTAAAGAACCAAATGGGACAGGCAACAAAAAAACGACAATCCCAGTTAAACTGGGGATTCAAGTTAATCTGCACTATAAAGTTCATTCACAGAAAACTGTTGCTCTCACTGTAAGGTGTGTGGGATAGTGATGAAACTGAGCGTGTGCAGCTTTGTTCGTGAACATGCACATTTCCTGAATCCAAAGCTGCTTGACTCCGAAGCCTGTATCTGCTTGCCCTCCAAGATTTCTATTTATAGCTTTGCCTGTTTGGAATTTCATTAGGTGAGCGCTTCAGGTGTTGTGAAAGTAGTGAGAGTAGGCAGCAGGCTTGTTCCTACTTGTTCCAACCCACACTTGCATCAGGACTTCTATCGGTGTGTGGGTGTCAGGCCGGGTCAAATTCCAGGGAAGCTGCGCTTTGGTGATGTAGCAGAAGACGAGGAAATCCCTGTCACGGTGTCCCGAGCCTGGGAATTTTGAACCTCGAGGGAAATGACTGGATAACAAGACATTTGAACACTGACGCTCAGTTTGGACATGAAACCAAACGCAGGTCGTATCAGTTGTAGCTGCATCAGGTCAAATGTCGTTTCCCTTAAGCCGTGATAAATGTCAGTATTTATTCTGACTGATCATCCCAAAGGCTGACTTGACAAAATA
>NW_024582520.1:711463-712882 GCF_018398535.1 Haplochromis burtoni | reverse complement strand
GCTGGTTCTGTGGAGAACAGCTGGTTTATTCTCCTGCCTTCTATCTCTCTGGTGTACCTCCTCAAGCATCTAGCCAAGGCTGTGAGTCTTTGCTCGGCAGTTTCCAAGGCCTCATTCTGGACAGCTTGCTGTACTTCTTAAGCACCTTCTTCATTACACCTTTCTGCAGCTCCATGGTGGCATCCATGATGTTCATGAT
Source organism: Haplochromis burtoni (assembly GCF_018398535.1). Classification (NCBI taxonomy): domain Eukaryota; kingdom Metazoa; phylum Chordata; class Actinopteri; order Cichliformes; family Cichlidae; genus Haplochromis; species Haplochromis burtoni. The sequence continues at coordinate 712,683 of NW_024582520.1, read as the reverse complement.
GTCATACAGGAGGATTTCATGATTTACAAACACCTGACTTCAATAGATGGGGTGAGAAGTTTGTAAACAGAAAAATGAGGAGGCTGAACTGTACAGATATGGAGATATGACTGAAATGTCAAAACACATTTGCAGTTCAGTGGAATAACCACACTCATACTGAAAGAAAACAGTATCAGTAAGGCATTACAGGGATATGTGGGTGGACAGAAACCAGCTCAAACTGTGATGCAATGCGCCCTCTGCATAGCATCACGCTGTTGGTTTATGCTCCAGGAAGAACCGTGAGGTCCAGGTCAGAACTAAGCTTAACTATTCCTGGACTGAAGTGTGGTGGTGGCAGAGGCTTCTCTGTGGCAGGACCCAGACTCTGCAACAGTCTTCCTCTCAATATTAGACCTGCACAAACACTAACACTTTAAATCATCACTAAAGACACATTTTATGGTCTGGCTTTTCACACACGTTGACCTAACATTTTGGTTTTAACAGCCTTAGTTGTTGTTGTTTTAGTTGTTTTTATTGATTTATTTTATTGATTCATTTGTTTTTCTATGTTTTACTGCATCATTGTTCTGCATTTTATTTATTTTAGTGGCATTTTACAATGTTAAGCACTTTGTGCAGCATGGACTGTTGGTATTGTGCTATATAAATAACCTTGACCTTGACTTGTCGCCCAGTGTTTGCTCATAGGGGCTTGTTTCATTGTTGGGGTTTTCTGTGTATTACTGTAAGGGCTCCACCTGACATCAGAAAGCAGCCCATATCAGATCTACTGCAACAATCCAGCCTGTCTCGACCTGTTTAAGAGCAAGTGACGCAGTCACCAGAGTTTCCGTGTCATGGAAAAATAAATATTTCTATGAGAGCATTCTTTCAAAGTAAAAGCATTCACATTCTTTCACCAGCTGAAGTTGAGCTGAAGACCAACAGCAATTCTTAGTTTCAATTACATTCAGCTCAACTTCACTGCTGCCTTTGACACTGTGGATTCAAAGGCTTTGTAACTCTGCACAGATCACCATGCAGTCAGCAATTCTCAGCGGTCGGTCTTTATCATTACTCTTTAAACTTCACATACTCCGGCTTAGTACTGTCATAAGGACTCACAATGTTTCCTATGCAGATGACACACAGTGGTACTTCTGATTCTACTCTGATGACCCCTGTGCCCTAGAGATGTGCAGATCGATCCTGAAATATCGATTCCTCCGATA
>NW_024582520.1:707366-711133 GCF_018398535.1 Haplochromis burtoni | reverse complement strand
GTGGCAGCTCCACTGACCTCATCAAACACCTCAGAGTAAATCATATCACAGAATATGACGAGCTTATGTTGAGGCGAACTGAAGAGGAGGAGAGGGACAGGTGCTGCTAGGGCGAGACAGACGTCTGTGGCAGAGTCCTTTAGTGCTGAACATGCTCAAATGGCGCACAACTTCAGTTTTTATAATTTGAGATACAATAAAAGATACAGTAAAAAAAAGGTTTTGTACAAAGTATCGGTATCAGATCAGTATCGTCGATACCACCCTGAATTTTACTTGGTATTGGATCGGAAAGGAAATCAGTGGTATCGCACATCACTAGTGCAGGTCTGACCTCGTACAAGGGCTCCCTGCTCGCATTTCCTCCTGACCGATAGGTGTCGCCACTCAGAAAAGCTGAGCAACAACTAACGCGTGGCGCGTGAACGAGGCTGAAACGGTCCGTTAGAGTTTAATGTGAATATAATCCCAGAATGCATCGGGCAGCTCTACGGGCGACAGGAAATGTTTTAGAAATGAAAAATGAAAAATAAATAAATAGTTTTCATAAAAATCAGACACGCAGACGCGATTTACGTGTTTCCGGTGACGAAGCTCCTCCCTTTCCTTTTCGCCACTTAACTTGCACGGTACGTGTGTCTCGTGCTCTCCGAGTAAAAATGTATGAAAATGTGTTTTATCGTCGGCTGGCTGTGATTTCTGAGCCGGGCTCGTGCTGTGGGTGGGTGTGTGTGTGTGTAGCGTGTGGGGGGCACCCGGGCTCCACGTGTGCTGATGTTAGCGTTTGTGTCCCGCAAAGAGCCGCACGAGGCCGCAGTGCGGGCTCGGGTGTTAGCCTGTTAGCATCGCGGCGGCGCTGTGTCTGTGTTAGCCTGTTAGCATCGCGGCGGCGCTGTGTGTGTTTTCAAAAGTGTGACGTGTTTGTGTGTTTCGTGTTTGCAGGTGACACCCGAACGAGCTCCAACATGCAGAACGACGCCGGTGAATTTGTGGACCTGTACGTCCCGCGGAAATGGTGAGAGCAGCGAGGAAGAAAGTTAGAGAGACAGGTGATGGCGAGCTGACGTTTAATGAAGTATGTGTGTGTGTTTGCAGCTCTGCCAGCAACAGGATCATCGGAGCCAAAGACCATGCTTCCATCCAGATCAACATCGCTGAGGTGAGAGCTGGTCAGAGGGCCTCAGGTGGTGTGTAGGCGGGTCCAGTGATGATGACGTTTGGGAACAGAGCGTGCCCTGTGTGGTTTGGGGTCGTCTTTCCGTGGCAGGCAGCAGGTTGATCCTGAGATAAGGGGAAACCCCGGGTTTGTGTTCCTCAAAGACAGATGGAGTAGAATAGCCTTTGTCATTGTACACGTACAACAAACTGTAGATGCTCCACACCAACTGTGTCGGAAGGGCGCTTCAACCAGGCTTCGGTCAGCTGCCTCCTGTGTGCCGCCTGGCAGCGTGCCATGCCATGCCATGGCGCCTTTGATGCCGTGTGTGCTGCCTGTGGGAAACATGGGTAGAAAGAGCCATGTTTTTATGGTTCTGTTACCCGGCTGTTTTCTGTTGCCATGGTGACTCCCGGAGCTGCATTTATGATTTTCTGAAACTCGAGCCTGGTCTGAGCTCATCTCAGACTTTAGTCCGGTACCTGACCTGTAGCAGGGAAACGCTCAGCTTAACGTTAACGTTGCTCTGTTTGTGTTTCTGCTGGCACATTCATCCAATCAAATCTCTGCTCTTGTGGTCTGACCAGCTGAGAGGGCTGGTAGTCCAGTGAGCAGCTCATCACAGGGCTGTGATCCTTAAACATAGTAGCTGGTGTTTGGACCCAGTGGTCCTTGTGAGTGCTCCTCTGTAGATTTGGGACCCCTGGAAGTAGGGCTGCACGATTTTGCATAAAATGAGAATCACGATTTTTTTTGCTTAGAATTGAGATCACGATTCTCTCACGATTTTCTTTTCCAGTATAAATATTTATTGCACTTATTAACTGCACATCAACTTCGTAACAGTTGAGACTGAACATAAAAACAATAAATAAACAGAAAAACAACAAAATGTTGTACTGCTTGAAATTCCGTCTCCACCGTTGCTCGACGCTGCGTGTACAGAGCAGGTAGTGCAACAATAGAAAAATAGCTGCGGGACGGCACTGTGTAGCGTTTGTCGAGGGTGTTGATCGTTTTCCTAAATCACTCGTTTTGCACAGTGTTGATGGAGCCATATCTTTGCTCAGGTGATAAGTGATAGGCTCCGTAATGTCTTTGTGCCTGCGGGAGTTCGACATGTATAGGGAAGCACTGTATAAGGTTCCCGTTATTGGTGTTTGGGTGGTTGACCGGGACGGATTTTCTCCTGTCACTTTCTCGTCCCTGACGTGCTCTCCGTTGTTTTTTCCTGCTAATTTTAGCATCACACGGCACAGCTTCTGTATCACGTGGTATAAGGCTCCGCCCTTGTCATTTGTTGAGCAGGAAGAGTGAGCGCTTGTTTTCATGCAGAGTACGTCCCGGATCAAAATGCGGTACAATTGTCGTCTTTTTTTGTTTTGTTTTGTTTTAAATCGGAAATGAGATCGCACATAAGTATGAATCGAGATCGCGATTTTCTAACGATTAATCGTGCAGCCCTACCTGGAAGTTTATTTTAAACCTGTTATTACTGACTTGGTTTTAATTTGGACAGTGATTATAAGTTGGACAACCAAATCAGAGACGTGGTGAAGTCCAGTTTTTATAATGTAAGGCGAGAGTGAAATCTTTTCTTTCTAGGCAGCACTTGTAATCATGCTTTTAGTGCTGCCCAGTGATCCATGCCTTTATTTCATCCTGTCTGCAGAGTGTAACTCAGTCAGTTGCTGCCGTCACGTCTGCAGCTGGCTCAAAAAGCTGCTGCACGACTGACAACAGGTAAAAAAAGAGCATAATCCCGGTGCTGGCCTCACTGCGCTGGCTGCCCGTGTCTTTTAGAGTTCATTTTAAAATTCTTATGTTTGTGTTTAAATACTTTCACAGTCTTGCCCCGCTTTACCTCTCTGAGCGTCTTCATCTCCACACACCCTGTCGGTCTCTTAGGTCAGCTGACCGGCTGCTCCTGGAGATCCAGAAGGAAGCTCAGAGGGGGCGGGGCCTTTTCTATAGCTCCTGAATTATGGACTAACCTGCCCTTGCACATTAGAGAGGCCGCTTCACTGTCCACTTTTAAAACGCATCTTAAAACCATTTTTATTCTTTGGCTTTTGACCTCAGTGAGACTTAGTTTCTCTTGTGATTAAATTAGTTATTAGCTAACTAATTAATTATTTTACATTTTTCTTTTATTTGGCTTTTATCTATAGCTTATGTAATTTTATTATTTCGTTCCAATGTACAGTACTTTCTGTCAGCTGTGGTTGTTTTCAACTGCTTTCAAAATAAAGATTTTAGCATGATGGCGGCATCAGGAAATGCAGGTGTGCACTGTTACCTCAAAGGGTCCAGATGCGCCGCTCAGCTGGACGTGTTCCTGAGGTAGCATTTTTAAAATGAATGACATATAGCAACATACAGGTGTGTCACCTGATCAGCGGACACCTGTCCGTTCACGACTTGGTGTGTGTGAGCTGGGAGTCTTCATGTTGGAAGTGCTGCAGGCAGCGAGAGGACGGCGCTCCATGATTCACGAGTATGTAAATAATGCGGCTCATTATCGTTGGATCTGCGTGCCGTGCACACACATTTGCAAGATGTGTGAACCGCAGAGGCACCAGAGGGAAGCTGGAAACTGATGTTCGCTCAC
>NW_024582520.1:690341-707151 GCF_018398535.1 Haplochromis burtoni | reverse complement strand
GACGTTCCAGTTTGGAGTTGTGTGGAACTGAAACGCTGATGTGATGCTCGGGCCGCTCGTGGTTAAAGTGACGGGTGCCTGAATGTTTCTTTTGTCTTGAACTTGTTTCAGGTTGATAAGGTGACCGGACGCTTCAACGGTCAGTCCAAGACCTACGCCATCTGCGGCCCCATCCGCAGGATGGTAAGTGTGAGCAGAACATTAAACACGCCCTCAGTGTTCTAAGTGGAACCACTGAGAGCAGCCACAACAAACCCAGACATCTCAGATTCAGGGCTGAGACTCTGGGATTTTTTTTCTATAAATCTGAACAGACTGTTTGTGTGTTTCAGGGCGAGTCTGACGACTCCATCCTGAGGCTGGCGAAGAACGACGGCGTCGTGGCGAAGTAAGCAGCTCTCACGTTTGATCGTAAACTGTTAAAGTGAGGCTGGGGTGCAGTGGCATCACAGCACGGCTTCGTTCAGCCAGCCGTACGTCATCGGTGACCTCGATCACGAACCACGCGACGGCCGCGTCACTGTCACAGAACTGTATTTACGCACAATGATTTTCAGACACGGCGAGCTGATGGAGACAAACAGGATGCAGTGCTAACCAAAGATCACCAAAGAAAATAAATGAAATATCTGAGCGCCGAGTCGTGCGAGTAAAACAACAACACTGGAAATGTTCTTTAAAAAGACGGAGCAGTAACACGTCAGCATTTATCAGGTTCAAACTCTAAAACTCTCAGAGGAAATAAAGTGACAGTAAAGGGTCATGACATCAGCACAGCATCGTAGCGTTTATAGCTCAGTGTCAGCTGGTGCAGGAGGACCGCCTCCTGTGATCGCAGTAATCTGAGCTCCAGCACCAACAGCTCGTTAAAACGCCGGTAACACCCACCGGTCACATGAGAGGTTACAAACATCTAGAGGCGCCCGACACCAAAGCAGCGGCTCGTCTCGGCCGATGTGACGTCGCTTTTGTAGGAGCATGATGGCCTGGTGGCACTGAGGCTTAATCCACATTAAACCGCTTTAATTTCCCTGCATCATTAACGCTGAAAACACTGCGAGCGTTTGTGCGGACAGTCAGTAAACTTCAACTTCCTGTTTAAACATCAGGATTTAGAGCGCCACTGCCAAACATGTGGCGTCATCAGTTTTATTAATGTGAGACACTTTATTGTGAAAGTGTTTAAAGGAAGACAGGAAGTCTAAAGTGTGAGTCTAACAGCTGTTTCCTGTTTTTCTTTTGCAGGAACTTCTGAGTGTGTGCAGCTGGAGACAGTTTGGAAAATAAAATGAGAAAATAAAATCGTCTGCTGTCCTTTCTTCACGTTTGATGGGTCGCATACGGGTCTGAGCATGCTCAGTGCGTTGGCTGAAAATAGGGCTTCAGTTATTGTACCTGCATAAAAACCAGAGGCTGGTGCTGGTCAGCTAAACACAAACCGCTGAAGGAAGTCAGCTGTGGGTTTGGGGGGGTCAAAGGTTACTACAAACTGTTTCTGTGGGGAGGAAAGGTCAGCGAGCTCCAGTGGGTCTAACTGATTCGCCACGTTCTCAGGCATCAGCGAACGCCTCCAGAGGGCAGGGCCGCAAAGATTTAACCAAGATTGTCTCTTTCTCTGCCGAGCAGGCGCTTTCTTAAATCTCAGCATCATATTTGTCTGCAGCGATGGATGTGTGTGTTTACCTTTCAAACTTCACTGATGTGTGTGCACAGCTGGAGTTTGTAGTAATCGTGACGGTCTGAGTGAGAGCAGGTATAGTTTCCTCTCAGACTCATTGTTCAGGTAAATCCGAGCTTTGAGATTGTGCTAAGTGTGTTTGTCGTAGCAGCAGTTTACTGTGGCTCTAATGAGATTTCACAAATGATCAATGAAGCTGATACATGATGTCATATTTTATCCCCTGAGAGGAAACCCAGAGGTTCGAGTCTGGTTCCTGTGATCAGTTGTCAGAGTTCGATGTCAAAACTTCACAAAGTGCATTCTGGGTAAACTTACATGTTTGATAGGTGTCTGCTCAGGACAGGTGGGAGCAGATGAAAGGTCTCCTTTAACCTCCTAAGAACCGAACTCTTCCACGGCAGCATTTTTAATTTCTCTTTGATATTTGGGCTGATTGGGGCCCGATGAATGTAAAAACAAAGAATTACCAGATATTTTTTTTTAACCTTATTTTTGTTTTTAAGAAAAATGAGAGCCATAAATGAGGATATTCATTTAAAATTTTGATAGAACAGTAGCAGCATAATGTCCTCTTAAGTGGATAACAGGCCCACGTAGAGCAAAATTGAGTATTTTGGTCTAAATAACCTAAAATGTGATGTCCACATATGTGGACGGCAGGTGGCGTTAAATGTACAGTTAATACCAGGATCGTCCTCCTGGGACCCTAACACTCATAAACCTGTGAAGAACCGTACGATGCTGCGCTTTGTAAATTCACCTTTTACCTTTGAATAGCCCGAATCATCATGATGAACGTAGGATGTCCCAGCAGGTCCTGAAGGGCACATGAAGTTCACCTGAGACTGGTCCAGGTGGCAAAAATCAATAAAAAGCAGGTGTTTCATAGAGGGGAGGAGCCACAGCCAGGGAAAAAAACAGTTTCCTATATCATCCAACAGGGGGCAGCACGAGATAAAAAAATACAAGCCTGCAAACAGGAAGAAAAACTTAACTTTTCATTTAACAGCAATGAAGGAAACACAGCGAGCTCCATCGACGTGAAGGTGTTAATTCTGCCGTGCAGGATTTCTCTGGTCATGTGACTTTACGTTAGACTTGTAGTCAAGACCGCCTAAACCACAACACCGAGACCAGAGGGTATCGAGACCAAGTCGAGACGAGACAAAAGTCTTTAAGCTGCAGCCAGATGCTGCTTCGTTTACGGGTCTCAGGCATATTTATGTGTTCTTGCTCTCGCACAGCCCTCCTCACCGCCGTCTACTGCCTCTCACTGAGAGGACCGACGCACGCTCCACTTGACTGTCGCGTCCATCACCCTCTCGGTTTTTCACATGATGATGTTATCCTGTATCCTCGCACGTGATTGGCCACAATATGATTCACTACAAAGCGCTCTGTAAGCACGGCTCAGAGCTGACGCTTTTGCGCATGACACATTATTGAACGTTACGTTGTGTGTCATCGATACTGTTGACTCCAGAGGCGGAGCCAGACATTTTATACACCCGGGGCTTGGCCCTAAAGGGTAGTATGCATGTGGGATGGGGGGTAGAAATGACTGAAAGATTGTTAGGCTGTGTTTTGAGTTTTGTTCAAAAAACAATGACTTCATATAGGGAAAAATATATACCACATATGCAGGACACCTTAAACTAGTTTTCTAATTAAGCAGCGAGGCAGAACAAAGTCGGGCTGTATCAAGACACGAGGACTAAACCCCAATTCAACCAGACCCAGAAATTCCTCTTGTTTTGCATAGAAATATACTGAACAACATACAAAGCATGATAAATAAAATAACATCTACCTGAGTTTTTTCTTTGAAAGAAGCTCCTTATGTCCATTCTTGTATATCAGTGCATTACTGAAACCGGTTTGTTTAGCCGTGGAGGGAAACAACTGAAAATATGAAATAAACACACATGTAAGCTGAGACTCTCTAAAGAAACAGCTTTGTTGTTGTTCGGCTTTTCATTTCGCCATTTGTTGATTCACTGGAAGAGCGAGTAACGTAATATTGGTCAAGTGATCCGTTTGATATCAATCTTTCGTGATACACGGTCATATTTACATTATTTGTACGGTACCAATGATTTGCTTTGGTAGCTGCTCAAACTTAAGCTCTCCTCTGTCTGCAGCACACTGGCAGGCAGCAGCTTCTCCCCCCTCGCTCACAGGCGTCAGTGCTGTGCTCAGTCGCCCAGTGCCTGAGCTCGGATCATACCAAAATTAGGGGGAATTTACGACTGTGCGCTATGTGTTTCGAGTATTGTGTGTAGTTTTTTTTTATACAGCTGTCAGTCAGGCCTCTAACTATGAAACAAATTACACTCCAAAAGACCCCGAAAAGATGACCCAGGCCTAAGCCCAGTATGACACCCCCCTGCTCCGCTGATGGTTGACTCAAGACAAGATTGAGGGATCTGAGATCAAGAAGACCAAGACCAGGTAAAAGTGGTCTCGAGACCAAGACTGGTTTCCAGACATCCAACTCTATTTTACGTCATCACGGTGTTCAGAGGTGTGTTTAGGTGTTCAGCTCTGGAGGTGCACCTCCTCTTCACCCAGACCTGAACAGTGCTCAGCATCTGTTTGTGGGGCCGAAGGGCAAAAGAAGATGATGGTGATATTTAAAGATTCCGTTCTTCATCAGAGTCTGGATCCTCAAGCCTCTCTGCAGAGGTCAAAGGTCAAGGTTAAATGTGAAAAGCTGGGACTGAACTTCTCACATCAAACCAGAGTTTCATATCTGTCTCAGTAGAAACCTGCTTGCTGAGGACGATCACACACAATGAAACGCAAAGAAGAGTGGAGAGAAGCTCCGTTACAGCGCCCTTTAATGTTTGGGTGACCGTCTGCCCCAACCTGGCTGTAAGGACGACGTGAGCCAATGAAATGAGAGGTTAGAGAGGGAATGTGAGGTCACAGAGGGGCGTCGTGCGGTTTCAGGGTCTGTAATGAGGCCGGTTTACGGCTCTGTTCCCACACTTTATTGTCCCTCAGGTAAGCCTCTGAGCAGGTGGCTAGCATCTCCTCCTCCTCTGGGGCTGCCAGGTATGTCTCCCCGAGGCCTTCAGGGTCACTCGCACGGCTCTGTGAATCTGAATGTTGTGAGTGTTCTCCATGAAAATCAGATGTTTTATCCAAAAAGCAGAAATGATTTCCCAGATAAAAAACAGAACCATGAAGCTGAGCGGCTGGAGCTGCAGACAAAAATGAATAGATTGTTTGGTCAGCTGACCCAGTAACAGCTGTTTCACTTTCATGGACATATTTCCTTGTTACTGGAACACTGATGGTAATAATAAGCTGATGCTAAGGCAGGGCTGGGCAATCTCAGTCCACGAGGGCCGGGGTCCCTGCAGGTTTTAGATGTGTCCTCGAACCAACACAGCTGATTTAAACGGCTAAATTAGCTCCTCCACATGTCCTGCAGTTCTCCAGAGGCCTGGTAACGAACTAATGTGATTCAGGTGTGCTGACCCAGGGTGAGATCTAAAACCTGCAGGACACCGGCCCTCGTGGACTGGGATTGCCCACCCCTGTGCTAAGGCCTCGTTATCAGAGGAGAAACCTTCTGCTGCGCTCGTCTGACTCTGAGCTGATTAAAGGGTTTTTTGAAAAAGCTGAAGCTGGGTCGTGTCTGAGTGTTTTTGGCACCGAGCGAGTTGCAGCTCGGCAAACAACGTTCTGAACGTGAAGCAGGTACCTGAGACCCCTCCCGGCCGTGTCTCTGTCAGGGTTTTATTGCAGCTGCGACGGCTCCTCCCAGTCTCTCTTCCTACGTTCTCCTCGTGGCACTCCCTCACCTCCTGCTCTTCCTCCCTTTTATCTGTCTTTCCATCATCTCTGTCTCTGTTCGGCTCATCTCTTTGTCTCTTTAGACTTCAAAGCAAAGGAGGAGCAGACGGGAGAGGAGGGCAGGGGTGGGTGGAGCCTGCTGTGTAAACTCACTGAAACATTTTGGTCACAGATTTAATCCTGTTACAAAGAGCCTCCGACTGTCTGACCTGCTGTACAGGTGAACCCACCGTCACCCCCTCCCCCTGTGGGAGGCGTGTCCTCAGCACTCAGGAGGAGGAGGCCACCAGGAGTGTGTTTGAAGGTTTTTCTTGTAGGAAACAAAGAGGCGGACATGTCCATACCTGCTCACACACACGGCGCTGAGAGCAGGCCGCTCTGGCCCAAATGAACACAAATAAACATGTCTGGGCTTTGTTTGCCTCGCAAATACGACACGGTGGCGTTCACTTCCCGTCTCTGTCCTCTCAAACCCTGCTGTGTCAAATCTAGATGAGCACAATGGTGACAGTAAACACATCACATGACATTTCTGTGACACCGGTGTTGTGCCAAAAACTGATTTCCAATGTTTCTGTGTATTTTTATGTGTAATATCTTTACGTATGTTGGTAAATAGACTTCGGTGAACAGGGTGACCCAGCTGCTGACAGCTCACCTGATAAATCTTCCTCTGGCTGTTTCTCTTCTCAGTTTTCAGCGTTTTGTCGACCCGTCCCAACTTTTACAGACGTGTTGCCGCCATCAAAGTCAAACTTTATTGAAACGGTTCATTTTCTCCTTTAAATGTTTTCTGTGGTGTGAATAAATTTTGGTTGATGAGAGTGGGAAATGATTTCATTCCGTTTTTATTTCACGCAGCGCTCTGCAGTGTTCCCCTGGATGTTCCTGTGAATCTCCCAGAAGCTCATTATTCGGAGGATGTGGACACCTCGTGGATGTCGGACGCGTCTCTGGGGCTGACCTCTGGATCAGAGCCTGAATGAAGCTCAGTTCGCTGCTCACTTCAAACTTTGTTCCTCGCTGCACACAGACCTCTTCATCTGTGTGTGTGTTTGGGGAGGCGGGGGTGAGTGGGTTCAATTGATGGAGCAGTTAGCAGTTTCCATGACAACATGTGACCTATCCCTCGCTCCTCCTTTGGTCTCTGTGGTAACCATGAAGTAGATTAGTTATAGAGTTCAGGGAGAAAGACAGGATTAGTGAGGTGAAACGCCAAGGCCTCTTTCTTCTTCTTCTCTTCCTGTGTTTGGCTCGCTGTGAGTTTTTCACACTTTATTTCTCCTTCCTCTCTTGTTCGCGTTCCTTTCATTAAGAGTCCATTTCCTGCAGCAAACACCACGCAGGAAGTAACTCTTCATGGACCGATTTTTTTTCTCCTCACTTCCTGTCTAGTAATGAGCTCACGTGTTCAGACTGCTCTAAACACTCAGTTTATCACAGTTTTTCGCACTCCTGGCTCTGGATGATGTCGTGGACCGCAGCCCCACCCACCTGTTGTTTGTGAGTGTGTGTGTGTTGTCATAGTACTAATTTGTATGTTCTGCAGATTACAGAATAGCATAATGTGGGCGGGGCTACCTGATACTGACTTGTGGAGGTGTTGTGTTCCTGTGTGAGACCGAACAGCAGTGATGCTCAGGGTTTTCTTCCTGTGTTGCCTAAACTTCTCATGCCACAGTTTTGTTCTACGGCACAAGGACAATACACGGCTATTCTACTCTAGAACCTCTGCAACTTGAACCAAAGCTACCTGTTCAGTATGAACTGTGCCCGACTCACCTGAGCACCTTTTATCTGTGTGTTTGAGAGTGTGGGAAAAACTCTTTAATCTTCTAAAGTGGCTCCTGGAGCCACGTAATTACATGGCAGCGCTCCATGAGAAACACACTCAGCTCTGCAGGTGTTTCCCATCAACCCTGTGGTTCCTCTGACGTCCAGCAGAGGCAGCAGTGAGTCATGTTAAAACTTTACAGCCTGATACACAAACTGTTGGGTCTCTGTGGATCATTTCCTCCATAGTCACACCTGTACGGGGAGGGTGTTTGTGTAACACGCCTGGTTTAAGGTTTGTAATTTTAGGGCGTGGCCTCTGTGACTGACAGGTGGATGGTGACACAGATGGCTGTAGCTGCTAGGCTAAGCTGGACCTGTGGACCGTTTTTGTGCTGTTGGAGCCTTTTGGAGCATTTTTAATGACCAATAATATGGCTGCTGTGAGGTCACTGCACTAACAGAGCGCTCACGTAGGCGGAGCTCCAGGTTTGATTTGCAGGTCTGTGTGGATGCCAAACACAGACTAGCCAAATGTCTGAGAGACGCTGCCCCAGCTCCCAGGAGGCAGAGAGCAAGGAGGGCGGATTATAACCACAGAAGAAGAATGACACAGCCACGACAGAAGCTTCAGAGGTCCACAAGCACAGCTGCCTGCAGCTTTGACCTTTAACTAGGCTCCAGTGAACGGCCGCTCGCTCCGTTTTCAATCTGCGAATGGAGTTTGATCGGCGCTCATAAACAGATTTCAGCAACAGTTTTATTACCTGGGCAGGTAATTCCCTGGATCACGTGATGCAGCACACTGAGGAAAGACACTTTCTTCAAGTTCAAATTAAACTACTGCAAGTTAAAGTACTACACAGGTTAAAGTGCTCCGTCTCCGAGGCTCCGTCTCCGAGGCCTGCGCAGGTGTCATTCTCCATCAGCTGTTTCCTGTGTTCTGGTTGAGGTTGCACCTTTCAGTCTTACTAAATCACGTGTCTGTTTTTACACAACAATCAGTATTTTAATCAAAGATGTTTTATGTACACTCAGATCTGGACTCTGATTCGTGCTGCTAAAACCAGACCTCAGACATCAAACAGGTACATGGTTTATCTAACAAGAACTCATAAATTCGAGTCTTCAGCCACTAAAATCAGCTTCAGTTGGCCGCAGGCCTACGAGGAAGCTCTGCGCCCTCCTCCTCCTCCGGGGCCGGGCCAGAGATGGGGGTGGGTTAGGGGAGGGTGAGGAGAGAGAGAGAGAGGGAGGGAGGGGGAGGACTGAGTGTTCCTGCTGGAGCGACTCTCGGAGAGGACAGAAAGCTGTGCGCTCCGCTCCAGGACTCAGTGCCTCCTCTTCCTCTCTGCGGCTTTTTCACTTCACGCGCTCCGGTCCCGCAGAAGCTTTGACCCCCCCTCACAGCCTCGGTAACTTTCTAAGACTTCGCCACCCCGTCTCAAAGCTTGCTCCTGGGCAGGTGGGATGATGGTGAGCGGTCCTGCGCGGCTCTCGGAGCTGCTGTGGCCGCTTTTGGTGACCTGCTGCTGGCGCCTCGCCTCGGCCCAGGAGCTGCCCACCAACGGGGTGAACGGATACAGCCTCCACCCGCCCTACTTTAACCTGGCGGAGGGCACGAAGATCACCGCCACGGCGACCTGCGGGGAGGACGACACCGGCAGGAGCGTCCAGGACCTGTACTGCAAGCTGGTCGGGGGCCCGGTGTCCGGAGACCCGAGCCAGACCATCCAGGTGAGTCGCTGTGAGGTGTAGATCTGAAGCAGGTGCTCGTGGCGTCACTCTGAGTAGTTGCAGCACGCAGTGTGTGCGTATGTGTAATTATAAGGTATCGGCTTATGACTGAGTTTCTAAGCATCAGTGAGTGTAAGAGGGGAGAACCGTCCCGTGTAAGCGTGAGCAGCAGTCCCAGACTTCACCCGAGCTCACGTTTACTCTTTGTCTGTGTCAGCGGAGCTTTACATGACTCACAGTTTAAAATAATCCTTCTTTATCTAAAACTGAGTCTGGTGGCAGCCCCTCACCCATCCTCTCAAGTTAGCTCCTCCCCTTTACGGCCCCTCCACACTGAAGCAAAAACCTTCTTTTAGCTGGTTTATCTTGTAATACAAAAATAGAGTAATAATAAGTAATAAACTGAGGACCTTTCACACTGACACATCAATCTCACACCAGCGGGTTCTGTAAGTTTAGCAGTGCGAAAATAATCAAATCCTGGAGTTTGTTCATGAATTACAGCGATTAGAGCAGCTGTAGGTGTTACAGGTTGTGGTATCAAGAAATTAGTTGGTTATATAAATATATGAGTATGCATAATAGTTATTATTCATAGATACCTACACCCTAAGTTCCTGTTATTCATCTGAAAGAAACAGAATGAGTGTGTCGTTACAATGGTAACGCCAGGAGAGGCAGTATTAGTTCTGTGTTACATTAATGTTGTGAGGAAGTGGAAGAAGAGTGTGTCCTGTAGGGGGCAGTAAGAAAATGGATACTCATGTTCTGTACGTGCACTGAAAAGAAGGTTCAGTAAACCAGTTGCAACGATACTTCATTGTAAGTCTCAGTTATTGTATTTTTATTTTTTGAAGATGCAACACAGGTACTGTGCTGCAGTGGTTTGTATCATATCTATCTAATAGACTCCAGTTTGTGCATGTAAATGGAGAGTCCTCTTCACACACTGAGGTTAATTATGGAGTTCCACAGGGTTCAGTGCTAGGACCAATTCTGTTTACATTATACATGCTTCCCTTAGGCAGCATCATTAGAAGACATAGCATACATTTACACTGCTATGCAGATGACACCCAGCTCTATCTGTCCATGAAGCCAGATAACACACACCAATGAGTTAAACTGCAGGAATGTCTTAAAGACATAAAGACCTGGATGGCCGCTAACTTTCTGCTTCTTAATTCAGATCAAACTGAGGTTATTGTACTCGGCCCCCCTCAGAAGGGGTTGTCTGATGGTTGGGGTCTGCCTCCATCATTGTAGGGTCTTTACCTTACAGTAGAAAGCACTTTAAGGAACTGAGGTGATTCATCCAGGACTTCATGGTCCATATTTCCAGTTGTTTTATTTTCAGATGTGTGACGTGTGAAGTTCTCATGGAAACACAAAAGCAGAACCTGGATTTTCATGTTTCTAAAGAATAAACTTCCATAAAACCTGAAGTACAGAAATGAAGTAGCTGAGCTGTGGACGTGTCTCTGTAACCTGGTTCTTCTTCCTCGCCAAGGTTATTATTGTTAATGAAAACTAACAAAATAACGAAAACTAGAAGTGAAAAAACATTTTCGTTAACGGAAATAAAAATAAAAACAAAAAAGGAAAACTAACTAAAACTGTAATGAGTGTTCACAAAACTAAAATTAACTGAATTTATAGCAAAAATGTGTTTAGTTTCATTGATGTGTGCGTGTCCTACAATAGTCGAGGGTGAAGATGAAGTTTAGTTTCCAGATTTTTCTTGCTGTGTCTCATTGTGCCAGCAGGTGGCAGCACGTTAGTCGAGTCGTCTGTGTTGCTGCGTCCACGCGCAGAATCATGTCAGGAAAAGTCGGGAGAAAGCGCCAGAGTCCAATTTGGGATTACTTTGAATATGACTGTGTTTTGGATAAAGCAAGTGTCTTGTAGTGGAAAGAGACAAATTATGAGGGACATTTCTAAAGGGAAAAAAATCCCACAAACCTTAAAGTGCACTTGAAAAGCTCACACAAGAAGGCTAACCTAGCTTACCTTGAGAAGGGAGCACACTCAACCCTCATCCCCAGAAACAGAAGCTAACCCCAGGCAAGGCAGCGTGATGCATCCCGAGACAACAGGACGGGGACATCTACACAACTGTGTGAGTCAATTGCCTTCAAAAAGTTTATCAATTCACTTGAACCAAAATTAGGAACACCCGGTGCTGCAAGAGTTAATAGTCTCATTGGGGCCAAGATATACCTTTTATAGTTGCCTGGTATCAATGGTTGTTCATCTGCCTTTATTTATTTATTTATTTATTTAAAGAACCCATAGGTGGGAATGTGAGTTGTCTGTCTCTGCGTGTTAGCCCTGCGACAGACAGGCGACCTGTGCAGGGTGCAGTATGGTAGCTGGAATAGCAACATACCCAAGGATGAGCAGAAGAGCATGACTGATATGATGAAACTTAATTATTGCAAACACAACTAAAACTATAACTGAAACTAATCAAAACTAAACTGAAACTAAGGATTTTCAAAAAATAAAAACTAAACTAAACTAGTAAACAATCGGTAAAAACTAATTAAAACTGATATAAAATTGAAAATCTGAAGTCAAAACTAAATAAAAATAAAAACTAATGAAAATTGCAAAACTATTAAAACCCTGTTCCTCTCTGAAGAGCAGAGGAGGTCGGCGGCGTGCACAAAGCTGCTGCCAGCTCGTTATGTCACGTTCGGCTTCGTTGGCTCTGTTTCGCCCTTCTTCTGATTTAAGGAAGCAGAGAGGTGTGTGTGTGTGTGTGTGTGTGTGTGTGTGTGTGAGAGTTTTTCATCAGTGCAAAGGCTCATGAACAGCATCAGCAGGTTAACCATTACAGCAGCTCTGCGGGTGATAACCTGCCCACTCACTGCTCTCTCTCTCCCACCTGTCCCTGCATTCCTCACAGTGACTGACCCTTGTCGTCCAATCAGAGCAGGCTCGCCCGCCATCTTACCGCGAGATTATCGAGTTTGGGTGAGGGGAGAAGTTTAGTGTTCAGGAAGAAAAGATGCTTAAACCTTACTTTGGGCCAAAGGGTCGGCAGGAGAGTGACTCCGTGCAGGTTTTCAGTTAGACAATGCGTGTTGGCAAAAAACAGATCACATCATTGTGCTCAGCTGAAGTTTCATGATTGATCCACAGCTCTCTGTGTCGCATCAGCAGCTGCTGGTTTTCTGGCTTCTAATGACAAATAAAGCCACGAGGCAGAGGCCGGTGTGTGAGCATATCTGAGACCTGCAGCAGAGCGTGCTGTTGACCGAAAGCTAACGGCGCTCTGGTGTCACAGCTGAGCTCTAACAGCTCATCAAACAGTGGGGGATGGTTTGAGCCACAGAGACGTGACCTCTGACCTCAGGGACCTGCTGTGATAACGGCCCCTGACCTGGGTTTTTGTTCAGGTCGGCACTTGTTGAGTTTATGCTAATGCTTACTTTGGGCCAAACGGCCGAGCGGACCACCAGGACAGAAACGGGGACTCGAAGTGGGTGTCACGTCTGCAGCGGGCGTGTGCACTGTGGAGCTACCTGCAGCCGGCCCCCACCTAAACCCACCACCGTGCTGTATTAACCTTACATTATGCGTGCTTGGTCGTTGCTCCGGCTAATGGTGTGCTGGAAAGGCCCAAAATAATCCAGCAGGCAAAGCGTTTAGAACATGAGTTAATGCGCAAAACCTCCCAGAAACAGGAAATATGAATGAAAAGGAAAAACAGAATCACGGTTAGGGCTGCCACGATTAGTCGACTATCAGAATCAACGACTAATTTAATAGTCGACGCCTCGTTTGAAGCTTTGTAAGATCCTGAGAGACGCAGGAATAATAGCAGGATTTAAGAGTGTAATAACGGACTGAAACAGAAGATGGCAGCACTGCATGTACAAGGATGCCAGCTGCCGTTAAACCCCGAAGAAGAAGAAGAAGAAGAAGACTGTGTCCGGTAGAGCAGGGCGATATGGCCAAAAATATTTATCACGATATATATTTGAAAATTTGCGATAACGATATAACTGACGATATAATTGATGCGAGACAAAATACAACTCCACAACATTACTAGCGCAAAAAGACAACCTTCCATTTATTTTCACTTAAACAAGAAGCTGGTTTTTATGTACATTAAAGCTTTATAAAAATGTAACAGTGCAAATGCAAATTCCTTGCTGAAAGTTTAACCAAAAGGCATTTCCAGTAGAAATGGGCTGACATATCCTGAGCATAACCATGTATAATATCCACTGAAGTTAAAAAGAGGTGCTTTGCAACATTAAACTGCAGTGTGCAGTACGTATTTTTCGGACCATAAGGTGCACGGGATTATAAGGCACATTAAGCGAAACAAAGCAGTCAGATAAATCAAACTTTATTAAACTCATTCTTCTTGCTTCCTCCACTTCTGTACCATTGATTCATTAATGTTGAATTCTCTGGCAGCTGCTCTATTCCCATGTTGTTGCAGTATATTAATGACTAACCTCGTATTGTGGATGGATTATCTCAGTTGTTCTCCTGACTGAAGTTTGGTCCGTTTACAGCATCCTGCCATGCGATTGCATTTGTCTCTAACCATCAGGAACCTTCACGTTAACTTTTATAAGTGGAAAAGTGTTAGTGTTCGTCCTCCAGCTTCACTGTTTATGTTATGCTAACATAGCTGTGTCGCTAGCGATCACGTAGCACATCATTATATACCAGCTAGCCCAACTTCAGTAACCCTACAAACGTCACTGCTGTTTAGTTTCCTGTCTTCATTTATGTTGGAAGTGATAGCAGAGCTGTACGTTTGATTTTTTTCAGAAATCTCTCAGTCAGAACATGCTATATCATGCTTAGGTAACTAGCGAAACTAGCGAGCTAACTTCCGCTAGCTTCCTGCTAGCTTCTAACTCCGTTAAATGTAATAACTTTTGTTTTCATGGATGCCTGGAAGTTAAACTTATAGTTACACCTGGTAAAGCAGCAATGCTGATCGTTTTATTAAAGATGAAAGAATTTAGACAGTTTTTAACTCTCAGTGATGCTGCAGTGTTGTTTGACCTGAAGATACGGAGTTTAGGACCCAGATTACTCCCAGATTTAAGAGCATCTTAGTCCGATGGCCGCTTGCATGTTCTGCAAAAAAATGTGCTTTGTTGTGTATCTGACGGACAAACACCAAACCAGTTCCACATCACGGAAGTTGCACCATTTTTACAAACCAATTCTGGTTCATCTGTTTCACTCAACAATCGGCCATGTGCGTATGAAAACAAAGGCACTGCGCATGCGCGTTTTACTCCCATTCTATCGCGATATTTCATTTTCCTATCGTTGCCTAACATTATACCGGTATTACCGTGAACGGTATAATATGGCCCAGCCCTAGTGTCCGGTATCGTAGCTGTGTCCAAATTCAGGAACCGCATCCTCCTGAGGCCGCATTTGTAGGCCGATTACGTTACAGCGACACGACGAAGACGGTCCAAATTCGAAGACTCCGACAAATGCGTCCTTCATTTCCCCAGATTTGAAGGATGGGTCGGGTGTATACTTCGTGGCCCAACCTATCCCAGAATTCATAGCGCGGCCCAGCTCAGTTTCCAACAATGGCGGCAGCTAGTTAGTTTTAATATTACTCTTATTATTCTTTCTGGGTCACAAAATAAACGTTTAACATATTTTCAGGCGAGAATGTAGCTGTGTAAACCTCAAATATCTGCTCAGTTTATCAGGACACCACATATTTTCAAAAGCGCTCCGACGTTTTCGGAGACGTCTGTTACCCACTAGCTCGATAGCTAGCCGGGGGCAGGCTAGAGCCGTGAGAACACCGGACTCCCGGCAAATCGTTTTCAAACCCACCGCCGTCTTTCGCTACTCAGGTTAAACATGATATATGAGTCACTTAGATAACTTAAAATGTTATTGTTTGGCTTTTTTCAGTATTTTATTTGTTCCTGAGTAAATCGGTTTGGCTGAGATTAAAGTTATAGTTTTTACACAGCTGAATAAACGTCAAGCAGACAGCTGATTATCAGAAGTGTGAGATGCTGAGAATTTACTCCGGTGTCCTGTTATAGTTTAGATAGCAAGGAGTTTATTAAACTTCACCGAAACAATCTGCAAATTTCATTAAAATTTAATAAACTATCATCTTGTCTTTATTTTTAGTTAGCACATACCTTAAACACTTAAAGCTGTAAGCTAATGATAGTTATATAAGAGCAGATGCTGCTGGTGCAATAAGCTGTCGTTTTACGTCCAGTGGATGATGATCTGATTAGTCGACTATCAGAATAATCGTTTGTGGCAGCTCTATGTCACGGTGCTGTTCTGGAGCAGCCGTGACCCCGCCATGAGGAACGCTGCTGTCCTGTCATCAGCCGAAGAGGCGCTTTGAGACGCTTCATGGGCAGATGTTCCCCGAACAGCTGGTGTAACAGGATGATTGATTTCTGTTTCTTCTCAGGGGCAGTACTGCGACATATGCAGCCAGGGCCACAGCGACCGCGCCCATCCCATCACCAACGCCATCGACGGGACGGAGCGATGGTGGCAGAGCCCGCCGCTGTCTCGCAGCACTGAGTTCAACGAGGTGAACGTCACGCTGGACCTCGGACAGGTAGGTCTGCTCCCTGTGTCGGCTGCTCTTCTTCTTCTGTGGTGCCGAACGTTTCCAGAGCTCTGTCCTTCTGTCCTCAGGAGAGCTGCAACGTTTCAGTTCCCGCGGGAATTTTGAGTAGCGTGTGGGGTTTGGATGGATCAGATTGTGAGATTATTCCAAAGTGGTCTTTAAAAGTCTGTCTGAGCTTGTTGGAGCGATGCAGGAATGACATATTTGATCTGTACCGTTTCAACATCTCCGACGATCATTTGAAATCATCTGAATGAACGACAGAAAGAGAAGGACAGAGGGAGGCGGCGGCGCCCGATATCGATGTGGAGGGTTTGTAGAAGTCGCCTTCTACCTGCAAACATTAATCATCCTCACACAGGAAGGTTTTGTGACTTCGCTGCCATCTTGGCTCAGTGTAAACTAAGGATGGCGCTCTAAAATGAGCTGAGGAGCGTCATCGTGCTACCGTTTTTATAGACAATGACATTTGAACATAAGACAACAAAAGGAGGGCCAAACAAAAAGAAAGGAGGGGACTGACATACACAAGGTCACAACTCAGACTCATGTTATTACCACACGGCTTCAGACTGAGGACAGTCTCAAGTCGCTCCTGCCTCGCTGCTTTAATTCAAACAAAGTGAATTGTGGGTAGTTGTGTTCAGTGTTATTAGCAAAGCTGAAGTCCACATCAAAGATGATTAAAAGTGTGATTAAATCCACACTCCTGTAGAGCTGTAAACAAATGAACTTCATCATTTCAGCTTCTGTTCAGTTTAAATATTTTACTGACTCATGTCTGAAAAAGGTCATAAAAACATAAAAACTGATTCTGATGTTTGGGTGCTGCGCAGCCTGTTTGTGCTGGTTTTCCTTCCTTCGTTGTCTTTATGTCTCAGCGTGTTTTTGCATGTGACACGTCTGTTAATGACAAACGTAGGAACAAACCACTGAAACCTGCAGCTCTTATGTTTAGTCGGGAGGTGATTCTGGCTGCGGATCGGCGGTGTTTGCTGGGAGAGCGAGCGGAGGGGGAGGGACTTCAGGTATCCTTCTCGTAGGTTGTTGTGGGTGTTGTTGTGGGGTGGTGTGTGTGGTGTGTGTGTGTGTGTGTGTGTGTGTGTGTGTGTGTGTGTGTGTGTGTGGTGTGTGTCTGTGTGTGTGTGTGTTGTGTGTGTGTGTGCTTGGTGTGTGTGTGTGTGTGTGTGATCTCTGTC
>NW_024582520.1:668202-669681 GCF_018398535.1 Haplochromis burtoni | reverse complement strand
TGGAAAAAGGGTCAGTGAGACTTTTGTTCAGACGAGCTCCCACACAGAGCCGGAGATGGACGGGGGCGGAAACCAAACCGTGGCACCTCTGAGCCTGCTCCACGTCAGCACATTCACGGTGAAAGCTGCTCTGCGAGGTCCGTCCTGCTCCTCTCTGACTCCAACACTATGATAAAAAAATCTCCAGAATCAACTTCCTGTTTCATTCAATCAGACCTGAAAGCCAAAAACAATAAAAAAGTTCGTTCTCTTGTTTCTTCTATCCAATCAGAACTCACCCAGAGAAAGAGAAAATAAAGGGGGGAGGGGCGTGTTTATTTGGAGCTCTTAAATTTAGCAGGTTAAAGGTCAGAAATGTGTTTTACAGCAACAGTTTCTGCTCTGACGGTGGATGGTCATGTGCTCGACTGCACCAGAAGAAGAATCATGCAAAGCTGCTCCAAGAATAGAAATATGGAGTTCTACTGCTGAGACTCTGCAGCCCATGACTTTAAGGCTTTGTTTAAAAAGAGGACAAACTGTTGGACAGATGCAGATGGATGGACGGCCCTCCTGTCCCCGGACTCCCGTCATCGTCAGCCTCTCTACGTTCCTGCTGTCATCACTTCTGACAGCGCTCGCCTTTAAAAGGAGGAAGCGGAGATGACGGGCCCGAGCTCCGACGACGGCTGATCAAAGACTGGGAGAGACGAAGAGCAGAGATCATCTGCAACTGTCAGGCTGCAAGTGCTCAGGATGACTGATCATCATAATTTACCGTTGTGTTCATTATTATGTTTATTTACTAATGTCGTGAATCATGAGCAGGAACCGCTCAGAGCCACGCCTCTCATCACCTGAGGTAAACTCGACCTGTGAGGCAGCTTTGTGTGTTTCCTGAGGGCCAAGATGACAAACGGACTCAGACTGTGGATGTGAAAGTTCACATCTTTGATCTGAAGCTTTAAAATGTAACAAATCAAATGTTTGAGTTTTTCCACATTAATGAGACTCTGAGCATTTCTCTGCTCAATGGGTGCTTATTTTTAGGTACGGTGGGGCCGATGAAGGCTTTGGCATCATTCAGGCGTGAGCCAGGAATGTGTGAAGCTTTGAACCAATCAGCAGTGAGCTGTGAGCGAGGCCTCAGACGGCACGTCAGAGCTCGTGTTATCGCGTTTCTTTGTCGCTTTAGTTTGTTCTGCTGCAGCTGGGGAGTGATCTCAAGGTCAGACACAATGGTTTGTCATCACCGTCCAATCAGCTTTGGGAATGAACGGGGGGGTGATGGGTGAGGAGAAAAGGTGTCGGCAGGAGCACGTTAGGAGCTCCGGCTCAGCTCTGTGACGGCAGCTGATGACACGTGCGCCTCCTCACAGAGGTCAGCTGTTTAGCTCAGAGCAAGCCAGCGTCTCCCTGAGCAGCTCTCTAACGTTCATCTCCATCCAGCCCACTCCTTCTTTCTTCTTCAAAATGCATTTATATTTAATATTTTCTAGA
>NW_024582520.1:664658-667894 GCF_018398535.1 Haplochromis burtoni | reverse complement strand
GATGTTGCTGTGATGCTGTCACAGCCTGTGGATGCAGCTAACATGCTCACATCAAAGACAGGATGGTGATGTAGTCACCTGGTACTGGTTACTGATCCACCCTCGCTGCAGTAGCTCGTTAGCTAATGACAGAACTGCAGCCAGAAAAACTTTTTGAAAATAAAAGCTGAAAGGTGTTTTTTATGTTGTTGTGTCATTATTGTGAAAACTCAACATCACAGTGATTTAGTGGTTTTGATGATGGTTCATAAATGATGGCACACTGCTGCCCCTGTATAAACTGACTGTCTTTGCTTGGTGTCGGGTCGAGTTTGTCATCACACAGCGCTGACGCAGATGCAGAGTCCAGGAAGCAGTGAACAGCGCCGTCTTCTCCCTCCTTTTAGTCTTGTCGTTTTGTTTTTTCTTGTTTTTCCTGCTTTAAAGTGAGTCCTGCTGTTCCTCCATCGACGGTCCAAACCAGGTCAAAGTGCTTTTCATCAGCGTTTCTTCTTCTTCGGTATCTCTGCAGCTCTTCCACGTGGCATACGTGCTGATCAAATTCGCCAACTCTCCGCGGCCTGACCTCTGGGTTCTGGAGAGATCCGTGGACTTCGGGCAGACCTACCAGCCGTGGCAGTACTTCGCCTGTGAGTAACAGCACACGCTTGCATGCAAGTTCACCTGTACGACCCCGACAGCCGAGGACCGAACTCTGTCAGATTCCAGCGTCCTGACCTCCTGTGGGTCACCCTAACTCTTCTTCTAACCTCAGTTAAACAGCAGCCCGGGGGCCGGGGGGAGGGGCATTACATCACAGGCCTGCCAGCTGATTGGCTGTTCAGGTGAGCTGGAGGGGAATTCCAGGACTGTTGCCAGCAGGTCGCAGCGTGATGTTTAACTAGCAGATGTGTGCCTCATTCAGACTCACACCAGGTGTCTGAGGTGGTGGCAGATAAATGAAAAGGTGACGGCTTAATGCAGGTGTTCATGTTCAATGTGGTTAGCTTGACTTTTAATTTGAAAGAATGCTGCAGAATAATCTCCGCACCTCTGTTTTCTCTCTTCTACCAGGGTCTGTGCTGGTACTGGTGCAGTAACTGGTGCTGGTGCTAAGATCAGCCTATAGTTCAGAAGCTCTGAGAAGCGGACATTACATAGGATTACTCGCAGTATTTCAGGGTATTTCCATGTAGAATTTAGGGCTGTATCCACCAGTCACTGGTGAATTTCTTGCCTTAGCTCCTCCCACATTTGCTGACATCACTGCATCCTGCTATGGGCCCAGCCACAGTGTGATGCTGTGCTTTTCTGAGCTTTTTGAGGATGGTCACCTGTAGTTTCTGTTGACAACATGTGGAAACAGCTGAACGGTGTTCACTAACATGACTCCAGCTGTGGTGTTAGGATTTGAGAGCAGCTGCTTAGAGATGCTCCAATCATCAACTGAAGTGGATCCTGAGGACGCCTCACACTTTTCTGTTTTCTTGTGTGTGTGTGTGTGTGTGTGTCTGTGTGTGTGTGTGTGTGTGTGTAGCCTCCAAGAGAGACTGCATCGAGCGTTTTGGACAGAGCACCATTGAGAGGATCAGCCACGATGATGACATCGTCTGCACCACCGAGTATTCACGCATCGTGCCGCTGGAGAATGGAGAGGTGAGACATTCACGTGATCAGATTACAACGACTCTGTAACGAGATCAGTTTAAAGATAGCTGGGAGAAAGATGAGTGAGGAGCACATAGAAATCTATCAGCCAAAGGAACGAGCGAGTGGTCCAAATGGATAAAGAATGCTCAGAAAGTGAGAAAAAAGCAGACAGTGACTAAAGGTTGAAATTCTGAGCTGTTAGCTAACATCAGTTCAAGGAATTGGTCAGCTGACCCGAGGAACGATCAGCTGCCAGGTGTTTGCAGGTTTCGTGTCTTTGTCCTCAGATCGTCGTGTCTTTGGTGAACGGCCGTCCCGGGGCGATGAACTTTTCGTACTCGCCAGTACTGAGGGAGTTCACCAAGGCCACAAACATCAGGCTCCGCTTCCTGAGAACCAACACGCTGCTGGGTCACCTGATGGGCAAGGCGCTCCGCGACCCCACCGTCACCCGCAGGGTAAGGCACTGCAGCAAACCAATCATCAGTCAGCACGCAGTGACGTCATAGTTTGCTGATTTGCTGCTGTTGGGTGTTTACTGCTACATGTTGCGTTTTCTGGACTGATCACGACAAACAGTAAAGATGAGCTCATGCTCCTCAAGTCTGTTAAATGAATCCTACAAGGCTGTAAGATGGATGCATGGATGGATGGTTGGATGGTTGGATGCATGGATGAAGGCATGGATGGATAGATGGATGGATGCATGGATGGATGGATGGATGGATGGTTGGATGCATGGATGGATGGATGGATGGTTGGATGCATGGATGGATGGATGGATGGTTGGATGCATGGATGGATGGATGGATGGATGGATGGATGGATGGATGGATGGATGGTTGGATGGATGGATGGATGGATGGATGGTTGGATGGATGGATGGATGGATGGATGGATGGTTGGATGCATGGATGAAGGCATGGATGGATGGATGGATGGATGCATGGATGGATGGATGGATGGATGGTTGGATGCATGGATGGATGGATGGATGGTTGGATGCATGGATGAAGGCATGGATGGTTGGTTGGATGGATGCATGGATGGATGGATGGATGGTTGGATGCATGGATGAAGGCATGGATGGATGGTTGGTTGGATGGATGCATGGATGTTTGGATGGATGGTTGGATGCATGGATGGAGGCATGGATGGATGCATGGCTGGATGGTTGGAGACATGGATGGATGGTTGGATGGATGGATGGATGTGATATGCCTTCACAACAAGAGACGTCGTCAACATCTGGACGTTTAGGAAAGCGATGCAGAGAACTTGGTGTCAAATTGTGATGAAGAGTCAGTGTGTGAGTTGTCCCAGCATGAGTGTTGTTGTTCTTTGAAGTGACTGTAGGCAGCAGAGAACCCTGAAGC
This sequence comes from Haplochromis burtoni, assembly GCF_018398535.1. Taxonomy (NCBI): domain Eukaryota; kingdom Metazoa; phylum Chordata; class Actinopteri; order Cichliformes; family Cichlidae; genus Haplochromis; species Haplochromis burtoni. Next base: position 664,889 of record NW_024582520.1, on the reverse strand, counting down.
TGCCAGCAGTGTTTTTGAGTCAGCTCCTGCTGTGATCTGTGTTCTAGTATTACTACAGCATCAAAGACATCAGTATTGGAGGACGCTGTGTGTGCAACGGGCATGCTGAGGCCTGCAACGCCAAAGACCCCAGCAACCCCTACAAGTAAGATTTAACTCACTCACACACACACACACACACACACACACACACACACACACACACACACACACACACACACACACACACAC
>NW_024582520.1:658409-664638 GCF_018398535.1 Haplochromis burtoni | reverse complement strand
CACACACACACACACACACACACACACACACACACACACACACACACACACACCTACCTCTTTCCCCGGAGCTGTGATCTGAAAGGCGTCAGGTACTCCTGTCTGAGGGTTGGCTGTGTGCCACGCTCTTATAAATTTGCATACCTGCGATGGAAATAAATGCTAGCTGTGTTTGAGCATGTGCTGGCAAACGAGGGTACAGCTGGCATTCAGAGGAGCTCAGCATGGCCTCACAGAACCTGCAGCTGCTCAGTAAACTCCGTCACCACGTACATCTGAGCAAAGCTTGCCTGGATGTCAGATACAGGTGAGCTACAGCTAGCAGCGTAATCACTCTGGAGTTGTCCAAACCACAAAACTAGGAAACTTTTTCAAAGAGGCCACGCCCCCAGATATGACAACTTTAATCCAGCTTAAACAGGTGAGTCATGGAAACATGTTCCCTTGTACAGGTGTTGTGAAGATGGAAGTGATCCACAGCAGGGCTCTAGAGTGCAACCAGTTTGACTTTTAAATATAAATGAATTTTGCCAGCATCTCAGGTTAAAGCTCTCCAAACTATTTCAACAACCACCAAACAGTAAATGAGAGCAGGTAACGGACTCCACACAAAGACGTAAACACAGAGCGGACCGACGCGTCAGAATCGGCGTTCTCTTTCTCGGCTTTCTCACAGGACGGCCCGCACACGGACACGCCGTCGGGGCTGAAAGCCGACAGCTCGCTGACTCTGATGCGTCGGGTCTGTGCTGTGTTTACGTCTTTTTTGCGCTCGATTCTGAGCTGCAGGTTTTATCTCTCTCCACCCAAAATTCATTGAACCAGCAGCAAAAGAAGATCCAAACTACGCTTCACGTTTGATAAATGTCATCATGGATTCACTCTGACCTTTGCTGTTTTGCTTCCACCATGATAAAAATCACACTTCATGCACAGCTCTCTCTCTCTCTGTCAAATCTTTCATTCACCTATCACCCACAGAGCTGCCACAAACGATTATTTTGACAGTCGACTAGTCAGATCATCATCCATTGGACGTAAAACGTTCTGCTCTTATATAACTATCATTAGTTTACAGCTTGAAGTGTTTAAGGCGCTAACTAAAAATAAAGACAAGATGATATGAACGGCTGTGTGCAGGCAGGAGAAGGACCCAAAGTGCAGACTCCGGAGACAAACGTGAACTCAAACAGCTTTAATGCTGAACTCAAAGTACCAAACGTCCAAAATACAAACAATAAACACAGGCAGACAGAACACACAGCATGAATGAGGGTAGACACATTCTCGCATGAAAATATCTGAAAAGTTTATTTTGTGACCCAGAAAGAGCAATATATCAAACTCCGCCCCTCTGCGTTCCTCCCAGATATCCCAGAATCCAGAATGTGTTTCTGGATTCTGGGATATCTGGGAGGAACGCAGAGGGGCGGAGTTTGAAATATTGCTCTTTATTGCTCTATCGCATTTCGCCATTTAGAGCTGATTGGAGACCAGAACAGCCAATCAGACTTTTTTGCATCCAAGTCTGTGATTGGCTGGTTTTGTGGCACAAATATAACGGTGTAGAGAAAGAGTTGAACGCGCACTGGGCAGAAATGTTGAGAGCGCGAGCAACACATTGCGAGCAAGCGCAAATGCAAAAACTGAGCGAGGGGCTGCTTGTTGTGTGTGTGGGTGTGTGTGTGTGTTAAGACTTAAGCCGGTGTTTAGCTGTCATCATTACAGAAACATGAATACGCGTCTGTTTCCTCTGCATGCACAGACGTGCAGTCCTGCTGTTTGTTTTCCATTTCTTTCCTGTGCGCAGTGCAAATTATTACCCATGCATCATGTCACTCACACACACACACACACACACTCGTACAGACTCATTGAGGGAGTGTGGACACAGCTTGGTGCGGAGCTGCTTTTAAACATGATTCATTTGCGATTTGAGGGGGAGATGTGATGCACAGCAGAGACACTCGCAGCTGCTGGGACTCTTTCCGCCGAACGCCGACATCCTGGAGATATTTAAGCTGCGCGTTAATTGACAGTCGATAAAGACATCCAGGTGGCTCCATTTCCAGTTGTTAACCCTGAGGTCAGGAAATCTCTGGGGCTATAAATCAGTGACAGAGCTCAAGCTTTCCCTCATATTTCTGTTTCGTGGTTTCAACAGGCAGCAGTTTGTTTCATTTACTGTCCAAAGCTGGAAGTTCAAATCTGTAGAGGCGCGAAGCTGCAAACCTCCTGCTGCACAACCTGAAGAGAATAAAGACTGTGAGTGAAAGGGAGGACGTGTGGTTGGTGTCTCTGCTCCAGGCACAGCTCTCCTGACATTTGTGCCAAACTGAATGAAGAGATATGAAGATGTTACCGAGTTTAGTGCACATGTCGCTCCCAGCAGGAAGTAGTGTGTTTCGGTCTGCGTGGTGTAGCGGGCAGGTACCGGCTCACAGACTCTGTGCCGTTGTGTTCAGCTGATGCTGGGGTTTGTATGAAATGGTCCTCGGGGCTGCAGCTCTGAGAGGCCGCAGGCGCCGTGCCGCTGCACTCGTGGCTCTCCTGGTTTAAACTGCGGTTTATCGCTGAGCGCAGCAGTCCTGAGCTCGCCAGGTCTCTCATCAGTCAGAGAAGCGTGGAACTTCACCTGTGATGGAAAAGCAAGGGTGGAGGAGAGAGGGAGGGCACTCCACCATGGGCTCAGTCTGAAGCCTTCGTGTGCTCAGAACAATGTATGAAACTCCTGCGCAGCATCAGTGTCCCTGGACAAAGTGGTGCAGCTTGAGATGAGCAGACGGGGCTGCCGTCAAATGAAGGCTCAATAAAAATAATAGAAATTCCATGTGCAGCATGTCTGTGTTGTTGCAGTGAATGTGTGTGTGAATGGGTGGATGACTGAATGTAGTGTAAAGCGCTATACAAATGCAGGCCATTTACCATTCCTGTGTTTTATGACCTTTAACCTGCTGCTGATGAGCTCAGCTGTGCAGCGTCTGCATTCAGAGCACATGGGCGGAGCTGCCCGTCACAGCGGACGAGCGGCAGATTGAAAAGCCCAGCGAGGATGTTCTTAATTCACACGTCAGCCTGGACACGTTTGAAGGCTGCAGGTGAGCAGACGCTGCACAGCTGAGCTCATCTGCAAATGTTATATACCTATGTGGTATGTGACTTTTGTTGCTATGATGCCAGGTCTCTCTTGTAAATGAGATTTTTAATCTCAATGAGATTTTTACCTGGATAAATAAAGGATTAATAATTCCTGCGCTCTGACACAAAGCGAGGTCAGGAGAGATTTATTCGAATTCCTTTATCGCTCTGACGCCTGCCTGCACGCCGCAGCCAAAGACACGACCTGCTCTGGTTCCCGGACGTGTTCGCCGACCCTCATTCATCCCATTATTGGAATGTTTGAACATTTTGATAAGAACATAAACCACACACCTGCTCCGTGCCTCTGTTTAAAATACCAGAATACTCGTCATACCCACAGTTTGCCACAGCTGAAGGAGCTGAACGCCGCTTCCAGAGCACGCTCGCTTTTTAGAGTTTTAAACAGTCTGCAAGTCAGAGCTCAGGTGACCTCGCTGACGGGTTAGACACACTTCTGATCGCCAGTGTGTGCTCACATGGATGCATTGTTTGTTATTCTCTCATTAATTCAATGAAACAGCTGGAATCAGCAGGCCAATCACAGCAGAGTCTGCGTTGATGCGAGGTGGACTCCTGAGGATGTGCACGTCAGAGTTTCAGAGCGCTCGTGGTTCTGACGGATTATCACTGAATATGTGCCGCGACCACGCGCACGCACGCACGCACGCACGCGCACACACCAGCTGTGAATGAAGAATCCAGATGTGGCCCCTGAGCTGTGATCCTGAACTGAAGGTGAAACCAAACACATCAATCTGAGAGCAGCTGTAAAGCGCACGCAGCGCCGAGCGCGCCTCTGACACGTCAGGGTTGCACACAGGAAATATCATCTGTGTGATGTCACATATTTACGTGTGACCAGCAGGTTTCACCTGTCACACCAAGCTCTGCTGGCTTTCTGCTGCAGCTCTGCGTTATTCACACATCCGGTGTAAGAAGAGCGTGCTGGGCCTCGCCTCCGCAGAGATCCAGTGCACACAGCGTTGGTTCAGCTCGCTGAGATGAGCGCGGCGTGAGGTCTGCAGAAGCGACACACTGGACTCGCCCTCGGGCTGTTTGCCAGGAACGCACACTCAGATATTACACAGCCATCGCACACACTGACACACAGGACTGAGGATTGAGTTCAAGGCCAGCGCATTCCTGAAGCAGCTGACCTCCAGATGTCGAGGTGGCCGGAGAAGGTGACGGGCAAGCAGATCAAACTGTAACTGAGTACCTTTACTCAAGTACTTTGCTGAAGTACGGCTTTAATGTACTTTAATGAAGCATGGAGTCAGACATCATATTGTGTGTGCGCGTGTGTGTGCATTAACCCTTTCACTTTGTTGTTTACAGGCTGCAGTGCGACTGTCAGCATCACACCTGCGGCGTATCTTGTGACCAGTGTTGCCCTGGATACCACCAGTTGGCATGGAAACCAGCCACGACCTACAGTGCCAACGAGTGTGAACGTGAGTGCGTGCAAACACACAGACACACACACGGGGTCGTGACCCCTGCAGAGAAATGTGCTTCCTGCGTGGGGTCAGGTGACCTCGCGGGTCCGTGTGAATTAAGAACATCCTCGCTGGGCTTTTCAATCTGCCGCTCGTCCGCTGTGACGGGCAGCTCCGCCCATGTGCTCTGGCCATCTTTGCTGATTCGATGAAAGCCCAGTCGCCACGTTTTAAGAGCCTGCGTGTGTTCCTCGTTTTCTGCCCGGTGTTGCAGGTCCAGGTGTGTGTTCAGAGGCTGGTGGGAGTCACAGAGGAGGTCTCTGTGTGGGGGCTTCAGGTAAACGTCAGTGTTGAGGTTTCCATCCACAAACAGTAAACTGTGTGTCTCCATCCACTGAGCTGATGTGAGCAGGATCTGTACCAGCTGTTTCCACCTCCAGGCTGGCTCCAATTGGTGACAGTGGGGGGCCCACGGCACACCCATGTTTGTGTCTGTGGAAAGCCTCATTATACAGAGCCTCATCTGTAGAGTTCAGGTGTGTTTTTGAGTGGTCAAAGGTTAAATGACTACATCGTGTGGCGCTCAGCGTCTGATCCTGTTCAGAGCTCTGCTTATGTGTACACGAGAGCGCCGTCTGTTATCAGAGCTGCAGTTATATTTAACAAAGACCAACAAGGGTATCAGTGAGGTCACCGGAGGTCACCAAGGGTCGGCCCGGAGCCGCCGTCAGAGGGGGAGGCGTCTGTCTGTAAAAACGGAAACAGCTGTTTCTGTTCTAGGTGTGAGGCTCCGCCTCCTGAGCACGCTCACAAACATACAGACTGTCCTTAATAACTTACCTGTCTTGTTATTTTAAATGCTGGCTCCTGCTCGGGTGTGAGAACAACCCCCCACTTAATCCTAGCGTGTAACATGTGACACGTGTGAACTTTGTCCCAGATAGCGGAGAGCACAGCAGAGGTCCAGACGGACTCTCGGGAGCGCTTATCTGCCTCTCAGCGTCCGGGCGGTGCCGGCTGAATAAACCAGCACTCCTCATCCTGCAGCCCAATAATGACGGCAGGTTCCTCCGAGCCGGCAGCGTCTGAGTCTGTCTCCACAGAAACCGCTCGCAGGTGTTATCGGGCGTTTCAGACAGATTAGAAATGTCTGAAACGCCCGTCCCGCCCTTTCCCAGGATCAGCATGCAGTTTACACAACATTCCAAAGCTGGAACGTTTTTCTGGGATTACTGTGGATAACTGTGTGTGCTCCACACAGGTAAATGCTGCTGCCTTCGTCTCACGTGTGGGAATAACACCTTCAGCCTCAACATCACACCTGGAAGCTACCTGAGCTCATGGTGCAGATGTGGCAGCAGCTGGAGGAGCAACCTGACTGTAATCAGACATGAAACAGTGTGTGCGTGTGTGTGTTTCTCTCACCGTGTTTGACTTTGTGTTCAGACAAACGTGTGATCATGTGACCCTCGGCGGCCTGTAATCTGCTAAACAGCGCCTGTCACAGGAAACAGGAAGAGCTGAGCAGACGAGTGCAGAGTTTACCTTAATGATCGAGTGTGTGCTGTCGGGGTTTCCCCCAGGGGTGTGTGTGTGTGTGTGTCTGTCTGTCTCTGTGTGTGTGTGTGTCTGTCTGTGTGTGTGTCTGT
>NW_024582520.1:642712-646601 GCF_018398535.1 Haplochromis burtoni | reverse complement strand
ACACACACACACACACACACACACACACACACACACACAGAGGTCATCTTCTTCAGTCCCATCCTCCTAATCTCTCGTCCCGCCCACAGCCTGTGACTGTGATGTGGAGTTTACAGACGGTACCTGTGAGGATCTGACCGGGCGATGTTTCTGCAAACCGAACTACACCGGGGAGAACTGTGACTCGTGCGCCGCCGGCTTCACCGGCTTCCCCGAGTGTTACCGTGAGTTTCACAAACACCTCAAAGCCAGCTTCCTGGAGGGTTCCCTGCAGCTTCAGCCTCAAACAAATGCACTCACTAGGTGCTGCGAACACAGCTGCCGTGGGCGCCCTGCGGGTGGCGCTGTGCTGCAGACGCAGGAACTTTGTTTGACTGACACATAACCAGAACAAAAGGCGAGGAACAAAGACACACAGCAGCAGGCAGATGACCACGAGGGGCGGGTACAGGTGTGGGCGGGGCTCTAGTACAGGAAGTTAAACTAGAAGAACACGTGTGGACAGACTAGCCCTCTTAACCTAAACTCCCTCTAACATTGGAACTACAGCGATCATAAGTACAGTACAGCCGAACAGCTCAGAGGATTCGAGGTTCACTAAAGGAGCCCAAAGAAGTTTGATCGCAGCTTTTTATGACTGTAAATTTAGAAGAAAGCAGATCACAACCAAAGAATTCACATCCACAAATCACATCAGAGCAGGCTCACCGCTGTGATGGTGTGAGCAGCACGCCGCTATGCTTACACAACCTGACCTCTGCTGTCTCTGCCCTACAGCCAGCCCCACACACCCCACCACCATCAACGGGGAGGCCAGACCAGCAGGAGAGATCATCAGTGAGTGTGCAACACACACACGTGTCTGTGCTGCTAAATATAAGTGATGGTGTTTAGTGCACAGACGGTTTCACTGATAAACACAGATCTGTCAGCTGACCTTGACTTCAGCGTGGATGTTCCCACGCTCTCCTGCAGCCACTCGCTCAGGTTTGCAGGAGGAGCCTGAGGTGAGTTTACTGAGAGGAACGTCTAAGCGAGGCTGTGTTCTGTGTGCAGACTGCGAGTGCAGCGCCGCAGGAACCGTGGAGAACTCGTGCAGGGCCGACCCTCGGACTGGGACCTGCATCTGCAAACCGGGTTTCACCGGAGACCACTGCGACGCCTGCGCGCCGGGCTTCTACGGGCTCAGCTGTGAGGGTGAGACGTGCACATTTAAGCCTAACGCGTCAGGAACATCCCCAAGGCTGCACGAAACACACGAGCTGCACAAAGCAGCATTTTCATCTCCACCCATCTCCAACTGAGCTGACATCACAAACTCCACCCATCTCCCACAGTCACACCTGTGATCTGATGACTCACAGCCGTCCAATCACAGAGCCGAGGGGACGACGTCCTGCTTGTTTCAGTAATCCACAAACACAACACTGTGTGTGTGTGTGTGTGTGTGTGTGTGTGTGTGTGTGTGTGTGTGTGTGTGTGTGTGTGTGTGTGTGCAGCCTGTCAGTGTGCAGGGCCTGGCTGCCTGGACGGGTCATGTGACGAGGTCACCGGTCACGGTGTGTGTCGCGGCGGGTTCCAGGGTCCTCAGTGCGATCGGTGTGCTCCGGGCTACTTCAGCTACCCGCTGTGCCAGCGTAAGTCCCGCCCATCAGACCCGGACTCTCAGTTACACTCAGAGATCTCCTCATCACCTCCAGCACGCGTGTAGCTCAGCGTGTCGTTCAGCTGGAGCTCACACATGAGCGTAGTGACAGTGTGTAATAATCCCGCGAGCCCACGCCGCAGTCACAGTCTGCGCCACACCTGCGCGAGCTGGTGTAAACTGAACGGCCTTACGTGCACTCAGCAGCCGTAGCTCACCGTCTCGTTGTGTGTCGGCTGTGTTTGCAGTGTGTGGATGCAGCTCGCTCGGCTCTCTCCCCGAAGGCTGCGACGCCGCCGGGCGCTGTCTGTGCAGACCGGAGTTTCAGGGCCCTCGATGTGAGCAGTGCAGATCTGGATTCCACTCCTACCCCGACTGTAAAGGTGAGAGAACCTGACACACATGGAAACACTGACCGCACCCTTCTTACGAGGTGTTACACCGCATCGTTAAATTTCACTGGAGTTCAACAGTTTACGTGAAAAAAGGCTCAGAAGCGTCTAATGAAGGAGGACACCTCTGGGTCAGGGTTGTAGTTCAATCCTGGAGCAAGTGGAAAGGTGAGACTGAGAGGAGCCAAACATCACACCAGCTGCATGTTTTTAATGAAACCCCCCCACATTTACTCAGCAGCGGTACGCGTCTGCTGCACAGCATCGTCCTACTTTACAAATGCTGACTGATGGTCTGTGAAGCTTCTCAGTCATCCAGCTCATCGTAGTCTAAGCAGCCGAAGACGTTTCATCCGAGAAGCTTCTTCAGCTCTAACAACAACTGGTGGTCCCAGATTTAACACCTATGGGAGTGTCCCAAAGAGGGACATGGACCCCGTATTGATCCTCTATATCAGGGATGGCGAACTCCAGGCCTCGAGGGCCGGTGTCCTGCAGGCTTTAGACGTGTTCTTGATCCAACACAGCTGATTTAAATGGATAAATTAGCTCCTCAACATGTCCTGAAGTTCTCCAGAGGCCTGGAAATGAACTAATCATGTGATTCAGGTGTGTTGACCCAGGGTGACATGTAAAACCTCCTGACCCAGTATGAACCTTCCAGATCCCTCAGGTCATCTGGATCCGGTCTTTTATCAGTTTCCAGAGTCAGAACCAGACACGGAGAAGCTGCATTCAGCTTTTATGCTCCTTATATCTGGAACAAACTCCCAGAAAGCCTCAGATCAGCTGAAACACTCAGTTTATTTAAATCCAGGCTGAAGACTCACCTGTTCTCAGCTGCATTTGAATAAAGCACCAAATCCACACTTTAAGCTTAAACTTCAAAACTTACATTTAACTACTGATTTTATCTGTTTTGCTTTTACATACTGTTTTGTTTGTTTGTTTATTAGTTTGTTTGTTTGTTTTAATCAATTTTAAATCATGCTTTTTATTGTTTGTGTTTCTAATGTCTCTGTGAAGCACTTTGAATCACCTTGTTGTTGAATTGTGTTATACAAATAAACTCGCCTTGCCTAAAACCTGCAGGACGCCGGCCCTCGAGGCCTGGAGTTGGACACCACTGATCTACATAATCACACGAGCCAAGCTGTGAAAACGGGTGTAGGTCACGATCAGCAGAAGTTTCAGGTGAACCTGCTGTGAAACCTAGCCCCGCCCTATCATGTGACTCACTGAGGTCAGATGACCCAGGATGTGAGTGGGCGTTAAGGCGTCTGGATTATAGATGGCAGACAGTTGGTGTGGTGAGCCCCACCCTCTGTTCAAAGATGGTGGTTCACAGTGGACATAGATGCTTCGTCCACTCCTCTGTCTTCTCTGTCCAACATGTGAACATTGGCATCCTCAAAGAGTGACCTTTGACCTTTAGATGTACAGCTGAGCCCGGTCCCGTGGAGGTGGCTGTCTGGTGTCTCCAGTGTAGCTGTGCGCTCTGCACTGCTGCACGGTTGTGTTTGTGTCTTCTGAACTTTCACTGAGGTGGAGATCACGTTTGAACCGTCTCTGCTCCTTACCTCACTGACGTTCATCTCTGCTTCTCCCAGAGTGCACCTGTGATCCTCGCACCTCTCTGGACTCCAGCTGCACCGCGTCAGCTCACTGCCACTGCCGGCCCAATTACAGCGGAGCGTCATGTGACCAGTGTGCTCCTGGTTACCACGGTTACCCCAGCTGCACACGTAAGACAAAGACATGGTTTTGTGTTTCAAAGGTAAAACTACATGAAACAGACAAGTGACGTGTGTGTGTGCGTGTGTGTGTGTGTGTGTGCATGTGTGTGTGTGTG
>NW_024582520.1:613606-641526 GCF_018398535.1 Haplochromis burtoni | reverse complement strand
GTGTGTGTGTGTGTGTGTGTGTTCCAGCCTGCCAGTGCTCTCCTGAAGGTTCACGTTACTCCAGCTGTGACCAGCTGACGGGACAGTGTGTGTGTCTGCCCAGCGTGGTGGGACTCAGGTGTGACAGCTGTGCACACGGTGCCTACGGCTTCCCCACCTGCCAAGGTAAACGCACACACACACACGCGCACACACAGTAAACACCAGCAGTGTGTCTGTTGGCTCTGACAGCTGCAGCTGGAGGACCGGAGCTCTGAATCCACTCGTGCTCAGTAACTCGTCTTTATTAAGAGCTCACGTTCACGTAAATGAGTTTGCTAAAAAGGAAAAGAGACACACCAGTCCAAGTTTCCGACTGTGATACCTGTGCTTCAGGTGTGTGCTGATGCCCCGCCCTGTGAGCAGCAGACTGGGGTTCATGCAGACTTGAACATTTTTCCTGATTTAATCAAATAAAATGTGACAAAAACACAAAAGAATATAAATTCACGATTCCAAGCTGAAAATGTGGAATTTTCCATCGGTTAGTCTGCGGTTGATCCTGTAATTGAAGGGTTCCCGCCGACACCGCATACTCCCAAAGCACCCCGCGCAGACTGGCGGGACAAACTCCCACGCACCCTCAAATATCCTCGAAAGAGTAAAGAACTGGTCCGGTGTTCCACGACCGCATTGTGCCTCCTGAATCCGAGGTCTGAGCGACAGACAGGCTCTCCGTGACTTTACCAGGGAAGCTGAGGAGTGTGATCCCCCTGTAGCTGGTGCACCTCCTGTCCACCCTCCCAAAGATGCGAACAGCACCTCAGTTGAGGCACCGCCCCTGATCTCCACGCAGCATTGTCGAGGCGTGTCAGCCAGGACAGCCGAGGACATCCAGAGCCTTCAGGCTCGCAGGGCGAAGCTCACCCCCCGGGGGCGCTGCAGTTATTTGCCTGCCTCAGTGACCACGCCCCCAGTGATGGAGAGTCGTCACCTTTGTCCTTAGACTCTGGCTCCTCTACAGAAGTGGGATTAAGAGGTCCTTGAAGTATTCTTTCCTACGACAGTATCGAACGCTGCACTGAGGTCTAGCAGGACAAGCACAGAGATGAGTCCACTGTCAGAGGCCATAAGATCATTGTAACCTTCACTAAAGCTGTTTCTGTGCTGTGATGAAGTGTTTGCTGCTGTGTGATGGCTTTTCTCTGTCGTTAAAGCTGGAAGCTGCCATCCTGCCGGCTCTGTTCAGACCACCGTAGCGCCTCCTCTGGTGAGTCCTGTGTTTGGCTTCTCGCTCACAGATGATGTGAAAGGGTGTGTGTGTTGAGGCTGCAGCAAAGCAGTGCTGTGAGGGTCAGGTGGAGCAGAGGAGGCTAACCTCCACCTGCACTCTGACGTCTCTATAAACAGCGACTGATAAGCAGGTAGGCTGCACCTGCATGCTTTGTAAGGAGAAACAGGTGTATTGAACTTTGCTGTGATTGGTTCCCTCAGGGCCGCTGTGAGTGCCGTCTCCACGTGGGGGGCCTGGCCTGTGACACCTGCAAACCTCTGTACTGGAACCTGTCCCCGGACACACCTGAAGGCTGCTCCAGTAAGACACACACACACACGTTTAGCTATCTTAGTGAGGACCTTTATTGACGTAATGCTTTCCCTAGCCCTAACCTTAACCATTAAAAATGAATACCTGACCCTAAACCTGACCATAACCTAATTGTAACCTGACACTAAAACCACATTTTGAGCCTCAAAAAGGCTTCAAACTTGTGAGGACCAGTGAGTGTGTCCGCTAGGGATGGGTATCGTTTAGGTTTTATCTGATACCGGTGCCAAACCGGTACTTTTGAAACGGTGCCGGTGCTCAAAGAATGGAAAGAACACAAACTTTGTCCAAAAACCTCTCATGTTCAGCTGTTTTTTTGTAAAAAGATAACAATGTTAGCCTTTTCTGCAGCTATGGGGCATATATGGTATCACTCTTGGCTGGAAGCTTAAACAATGGAAAAAACACAAACTTTGTCCAAAAACCTCTCATGTTCAGCTGTTTCCCTCTTTTTCTTTGGTCATTTTAGCCTTTTTGGCCAGGGTGAAGGGAGCATCTGCCATCAAACAAGAAGACAGCCGCATGTAGCTATGATGATGTTTGCTAGTTCACCTTACATGCATTAATGTAATAACGTGGTTAGCCTACTCAACGTAAATTACACACGAACAACATTAAGCTACTCACGCAGAGAAGAACGGCTGCTGCTGCATCATCATCCTCATCATTTCTGCTACACTGGCAGGGCTAGGGGCCAGGACTCTCCTCTTCGGGTTTTTGGGGGATGTTGCTAACTCCGGGTCGATAACAGGCACCACACCCGCAGTAGATGTGCTCGGTGTGAGGTCTCGCAGCAAGCTATCAAATACGGCGCATTTCTCGGCTTTAAAAACGCTATGCGTCGCCAGGTGTTTCATCAGATTTGAGGTGTTACCTCCTTTGACAGTATCACAGTATCAGCTTAAAGCACTTGTTGCTGCTGAGTTTGCATCTTTTGCTGTGAAGTACAGCCAGAATTTTGACCGCTTCGCCTTGGGCATTTTTAATCTGTAGCTCTGCTCTAAAAGAACGTACGTACCTGGGCCCGCCTACTATCCTCGGAAACGTAAAACGATTGGCTAGAATACAAAGTGTGTGACATCTCAGGAAAAAAAAGCACCGAAATGTGCGCTGCTTTTCGGTCTGGTTACTACCGTTTATGTCAGAAGAGGTGCCATTATGGCACCGGATACCGGGACCCATCCCTCGTGTCTGCACAAGTGACTGTTGGTTCTCACAAGTATGGTAGAATGCAGATTTCGGTCCTCACAAAGATAGCTAGACAGGAACACACACACAGAGTAACCTGAGGTTGTTTCTCTGCAGACTGTGAGTGTAACGTGGCGGGGTCGGTGAGCGCCGTGGCCGAGTGTGCTCAGGTGAGTCAGCTGACCTCAAGTAACCTGTGGTGTTAGTGAATGTTTGTTCACTGATTGGTCGGTGAGCGGTTGCAGGAGGTCGCTGCCTGTTTGGGTTTTTTTTTCCTGTATTCGTTCCCTTTCTCTAATAAAGTCCTGGCTGCTGCTGTTGTCATGCTAATGGTTGAGATGGTTTGTTGGTGTGTGCAGGAGAGCGGTCAGTGCCACTGTAAGCCCAACGTCTGCAGCGGAACCTGCTCCACCTGCAAAGATGGCTTCTTCAACCTGCAGGAGAGCGACTACTTTGGCTGCCGGGGTGAGCGGTGCTCTGAGCACTCAGCTACAGGTGTGCTGTTTCCGCTGTTAACCTGTTGTTTTTTCAGGGTGTCAGTGTGACATCGGTGGCGCCGTGGGTCCTTCGTGCGGCGAGAGGAGCGGCCACTGTCGCTGCAGACCCAGCGTGGAGGGGCTAAAGTGTAACCTGTGAGTTCAGCACACCTCAGACAGATTTCAGGAAGTTTAACTGCAGTGAAGCTAAGTTAGGACTCCATTTCCCATAGTTCTAGTGTCCTGTAACAGACAGATGTGGTTAAATGTAGAGATGTCTGTCATTGCCTCGGGTCGTCACGGCCTGAGTTTCTGTAGTTCTTCAGTCCGTGTTTCATCCCAGCATGCCTGTGCATTTCACTTCATTGAACTTCCTGTGCCGGCAGACCTCGTCCGGATCACTACTTCCCTGACCTCCATCACCTGAAGTTTGAGATTGAGGAGGGAAGCATGCTGGACGGCCGGCCGGTGAGATTCGGCTACAACCCCCAAGAGTTCCCCAACTTCAGCTGGAGAGGTTATGCTCAGATGTCCCCAATTCAGGTAGGACCATAACCTTTGACCTTTTCTGTTGGCCACACCCCTAATGGTGCAAACTCGATTGTAGAGAAGATTATCCACCAAACACTGACTCAGTGCTGCCTCTGCTGGACGGCAGAGGAACAGCAGACACATGAGCTGTAGGATGTTTTTCATCCTTATTGGAAGGATGTGATTGACGTTGTTTAAAATAATGTGTGAGTGTGTGCAGTTATTGTGTAATTATGTTACTGTGGCCCAGCTGCATGTTGTTGGGACATGTCTCTGTCGCAGGACGGCGTCTCAGCTCTTGCATGCATTTCAAATGTTTGCTTCCTGTCCCGTGTGAGCGTAGCAGACAGACTGTATTATGTCGCTTTGTCCTGGTTTCTGTGTCGGTGTTTTCTGTCGTCTCTGCCTCCTTTACTCAGCGTCTCTTTTGCTCTTCCTTCTCCTGCCCCTCGTCTTCCTCCTTCTCTTTCCTCCGCTCTGTGCGCCTCCTCTGATCCTCTACTTTGCTCCTCGTCCTGCTCTCTGCTCCCTTGGTAGTCGAAGGTGTTGGTGTCGGTGTCGGTCGACTCCCCGGACGTCTTCTTTGTGGTGCTGCGTTATGTTAACCGGCGAGGTTCGGATGTTTGGGGCCGGATGACGGTCGTGGAGGACGGCCGGAGCCACCACTGCGGGAACTGTAAGTGCTGGGAGGGGACTCCGTGTTTCCATGGCAGCGCAGGAATCAGGAGAGGTGGGAAGTCTTCTTACTCTCTCTCGATTTCCTCGCGACGCTTCGGTCTCTGCGCTTTGGCTGCGTTTGGCTGCTGGTGGTGGCGGCGCCGTGTCTTTCCTCAGGGCCACAGATCAGTGCAGGTTTCAGGGATTTGAGGACAAATGTTGATCTTGTCTGGCCTCCAACCTCCCTCTCTCCTCCCTCCTGTCCTCTGTTTGGACGATGTCCTCGTAGACCGCGGTGAGGCTTCAGGTTTATATGAGCGAGGCAGACGTCTATCTGACTCGTTTCATCCTCAGATACATAAGCTCTGAGGGCGCCACCACCAAGGGTAAAATAACAGCCTATCAGGGCAGCCGCAGAGGTAGGTTCTCCACCAATCACATGAAAGTATCAGTAGAAGTTGAGTAGCAGAGCAGCAGAGGGGAGGAATGCGTGTTGTGCTCATTCCTAACGTCTCGGTTTGTGTCCAAGGCTCCGAACAGTCCAAGCCGATCGTCTTCGCTCCCAGCGTGGAGCCGACCTTCGTCAACGTTCCCTTTGTGGAGCCCTTCGTGCTGAACCCGGGAACCTGGACCGTGGTGATCGAGGCGGAGGGGGTCCTGCTGGTGAGACACAAACACGTGCAAATACACAGGTGGTGACAAATCATGGCTCAGCTGTTTGTAATTCTGAGAATGAGGCTGTGTAAGCTGCTGCTGCACACCTGTAAACCACTTTGCAACCCACCGCCACCCCAGTGAGGCCTCCGTGCTGCTCCCCTCACCACGTGTGCACAGGGAATGACTTTTGCTCCTCTATCCTGCAGGATTACCTGGTGCTGTTGCCCAGCGCCTACTACGAAGCTCCCATCCTGCAGATCAGAGTGAGCGAGCCCTGCACCTACAGCCCCGCCCCCGACGCCAGCCAGAAGTAAATACGCTCACGTCATTCATCTTTTGTTAGTGGTTCTGTAGCGTCGTGTTTACACACATCCCTGGCGCGAGCCCGGAGGGAGGAGCAGATGTTTAGATGCGTTGATGTGTGTCTCTCTCTCAGCTGTCTGCTCTACAAGTACCTGTCTCTGGACTCCTTCCCCTCCATCTCGGGCAACGATGCCAGCTGCCGCAACGACAACCACCTGCCCCGCCCCTGCCCAACCGAGAAGGTTTCCCCGCGTCACCCCGACATGGCCGTCTGCAGCGGTTTGGATGTAAGACAGCCGTGAAATGTGTCCACAGGTGAAACGTGCAGGTTAAATTAACGTCTTGGGTTTCTGCGCAGATCAGCGTCGAGCTGCGAGGGCGGCTCTCGTCTCCGGGCGACTACGTCCTGGTCCTCGAGTATTCCAGCGAAGAAGAGCTTCCTCAGACGCTGTCCGTCACTGTCAACGTGCCGGGAGCGAGAACGCACCCACACCGAGTCACCTTGCTGCAGTGCAGATACAGGTAAGCTGCAAGGCTCCACGTGTTTGAAAGCGCGCTGCCTCATGTAAAGCCCTTTAAATGTGCGTGCGTGCGTGTGTAGCTTCCTGTGTCGAGTCGTGGCCGTCGACGAGCAGAACAGAGTGGCGGTCTTCTCCCTCCCCTCACACGCAGAGATCCAGCTGACCGCTGACCGAGCCACCTTCTTCCTGGTGAGAGTCACTCTCGCATCACATGATCGGTCACCTGATCAGCTCGATCCTAACGCGTGTTGCACATGTGTTTCAGCACAAAGTGTACCTGGTGCCCAGACAGCAGTTCAGCATGGAGCACGTAGCCCCACGCGTCCACTGCATCGGCACGCACGGACACTTCTCACCTGACAGCTCCTCCTGCGTCCCCTCACGCTTCCTGACCCCGTCAGACTCTCTGTTCCTGAAGGAGGGCCAGAGCTCCTCCACCCTGCAGGAGCCCGGCTCCCCTGCTGCTGCGCCTCCTCTGAGAGAGGAGCCAGACTGGATGGGATTGGAGAGACCGCCGTTCGGAGCGGAAAACACCGACCACGTCCGGCTGGACTCGCTGCAGGTACTGATGGTGATGGGGCGTGTTGTTGGGGGGTGTTTAGTTTAGATATGCGTGACGTCGCACGCGATCCGTTTTTATCTCAGGTGAAACATAACGGAGTTACAGAACCCGACTGAGACGTGCACACATTTTAAAGGATCGATAAAAATCCCACGAATGTGTCTGACACCGTAATCATTCCTCTCCCGTCGCCTCCTTTACCCAGAATGCAGTGATGTACTCTGCCCGGGTCCACGCCCTCGCCCGCTACGTTTTCATCCTCCACTACCACCAGCCTCTGCACCCCACCTACCCCGTACAGGTCTTCATTAACGGGGGGCGGATCTGGCAGGGTAAGGACACAGTCTGATCCTGGGTCTGCTGCATCACCGTCAGTGACGACAAGCTAGTCAGGTTATTCTCACCACAGACTGTATATAAAAGATGGACATAAACCTGTGGCTGGAGTTTGAGGCTCAGTTTTCAAAGCTGTAATGAAACATGTTCAGACTGCATGTGCATCACACACACAGCGATACCTGCTAATCAGTAACATCCAATCAAAATCATGAATCTCACTGTGCATCAAAACTGGAGCTCCGCCCTGTTATTGGTCACATGATGTCACTAAAAATGCTCCTGAAGGCTCCAACAGCACAAACAGGCCCAGAGGTCAGGTGAAGCTAGCAGACAGCTAGCAGCTACAGCCGCCTGTCAGTAACAAAGGCCACGCCCCCAATAATGCAAACTTTTAGGCTTAAAATCATTTAGAAGCCTGTGGGACTGACTCACTGCTGCCTCTGCTGGGCATCAGAGGAACTGCAGCTTCTGGTGCTGGGGGCTGATGATTGGCTCTATTTTGTTCCTGTTCCTCAGGACACGTCAACGCCTCGTTCTGTCCTCACGCTTACGGCTGCCGTGACGTCCTGGTGTCGGAGAATCAGATCATTCTGGATGTGACGGACCACGAGCTACTCGTCACGGTGCAGATACCTGCGGGGAAGACGCTGTGGCTGGTCAGTGTCGCTGCTCTGCATCACAGCTACGCTTGGTGCTGCAGAATGACGTTCAGGGATAGTTTTTTCCTTTGAGGTGGAGATGAGGCAGCAGCTGACGTTCTTCCTCGTGTCTGCAGGATTACCTGCTGGTTGTTCCTGAGTCGAGCTACAGCTCCAGCTACCTGAGCGAGGAGCCGCTGGACAAATCCTACGACTTCATCAGACTCTGCGGTCAAAACAGCTTTTACATCAGGTGAGCGTGTGAGCGGGTGAAGATGCTGGGTAGTAGTTTAGCGTGTTAGCGTCATCCCCACAGGTGTGAACTCTTCCTCTCTCCCGCAGTCCCTCCTCCTCGCCGTTCTGCCTCAGCTCAGCCATATCTCTGTCAGCCTTCGTCAACAACGGCGCGCTGCCCTGTGCCTGCCACGAAGTCGGAGCTGTGAGCGACACCTGCGAACGCTTTGGCGGTCAGTGTCGCTGCAGGCCCAATGTGATTGGACGAGACTGCTCCACGTGTGCCACGGGTTACTGGGGATTTCCCAACTGCAGACGTGAGTGTTCGCCTGAACAGATCATTCATCATCTCACCTTTCCTGTATTTTCAAGTCGTCTTTAAGCAGAAAAACGGAACAACTGAAGTGTGCAGACGAGTGTAAGGCTGCGCGATGAAACGCTGCAGGGACTGCGTCCGAGATTCACACTTATTTATTCATAAAACTTTTATTTTGCTGTGAAGAAGGCGCATGGGGTTTTTCCTGTCTCGCTCCCGTGTGTTCCTGCTCTCACTCACCTTCCCGTGTCACCTGCAGCCTGTAACTGTGGTTCGAGGTTGTGCGAGCCGGTGACGGGTGACTGCATCTGCCCGCCGAGGACCGTCCTCCCAGAATGCACCGAGTGCGAGCCTCAGACGTTTGGCTGCCACCCGCTGGTGGGCTGCGAGGTCTGCAACTGCTCTCACGCTGGCATCATCGCGCCCGATGTGAGCTGCGACACGCTCAGTGGGCAGTGCAGGTAAGACGAACAGGAAGCGACCTCAGGACAAAGAGGGGTTGTGTGTGTTTGTCTCCCTCCGGTGGCTGTGTGCTCTCTGAAGCTGCCAGGTTTCAACTTTCTTTGTGAAGTTTCAATAATTTTACAAACTCCGAGGTTTTTTTGGATAGCTCAATTTCAGATTGATACCTCTCTCGTGTCCGTTATGCAAGTTTTCACCACCAGGGGGCAGATCAACTATGTTGCTGCCATCTCATGTGCAATATCTCAGTCTTTCCTTGTTCTGTGCAACATTTTGGTCTCAGTGGAATTACCATCCCCACCCCAAATGAGCATAGCCCCTCCACTCTTATTTATTTATTTAATATATTATATAACTGCCCTGTATACAGCCCCACAATGTTTCTGTTTCAGTGTTTCTACGCATACACCATGTATATAGTTTACTCACATATATCTATACATAGACTTTGCTTTTTTTTCCTCGTTGTATATTGTTTTCTTTACTTTTGCACCTTTGTGGTTCACTGTGCAAGAAACCGCACAATGACAATAAAAAGCTCTAAAGTTTATTTTGTTTATAACCTCATTTCTCTTCCGCCTCCTTTCCTAAGGCTGCCATCACACATGAGAACAGCTTCTTAATGATCTAATGTAATCAAGCTCACGCTGACCCAGTGCACCACCTTGTGGTGAACAGTGTTATTACCCTAAACTGCAGCTGTAGGTGTCTTTCCTCACTTCTCACACACACATGTCAGGTATTCATTACGCTTACTGTAAACCTCACAATAACCTAACTGTGACCATGACACAAAAAATGTCCTCAAACTTGTGGAGACGGATATTTTGGTCCCCACAAGGCTGGTAAACTTCCAATTTTTGATCCCCACAAAGATGTGAGTACATGCTCACACACACAGACAGAGGTCAAAGGTTATAGAAGCTGAGATTCGGCACGACGTTTTCTGTTTCCAGATGTCAGAACAACATCGTTGGACGTCAGTGCGACCGCTGTGCCCCTGGTTTCTATGGTTACCCCAACTGCAGACCATGTGACTGCAACGAGGCGGGGGCCGAGGAGGAAGTGTGTGACCCGTCCACAGGACAGTGTCTCTGCAAGGTTTGCACTCACGTACACAAACGCACAAACGTACACGAGTCTGTCATGTTTGTGTGTCTGACATTGCTGTGTGTGTGTGTTCCCCCTGCAGGAGAACGTCCAGGGTCCTCGCTGTGATCAGTGCAGAGATGGTACGTTCCACTTGGACCCGACCAACCCAAAAGGATGCACCAGCTGTTTCTGCTTCGGAGCCACCGGCCGCTGCCACAGCTCCAGCATGAGGCGCACCGAGGTGCCCGTCTACATCCCATAATATGCTTGTTTTGTTAAACACAACCTGATGTTTGTGGTAGTTTTTCTGCAGCGAGCTGATCCTGACTCGAGCTCACAGAGTTTCAGAAAGCTGCTGAATGCTGTGACGTTTCCACATCCTCACTGATTTACTGACTTTGAGCCTCACAGCAGCCGCGTCGTCTCTGCAGGTCATGGACATGGAGGGCTGGGTGCTGCTGGGAGCCGACAGGCAGGAAGTCCCCGTAATCGTGTATCCAGATCAGGACCTGGTAGAGGCCGACATCACCGACGTGCCCGATGTTTATCAGGAGCTGTACTGGCACGCTCCGAACACTTACCTGGGAGACAAGGTGAGTTATTCCAGTTAAAGATCAGTCAGGTGCTGTAAGAACCGGGCGGGTCGTTGGAGTCTGAACACGCCTTTATCTGATGGATCTGTGTGCACTCAGAGAGGATGAGGGTGAAGATGAGCCAGCAGTGAGTCTGAGCCGTCTCCAGGTGCAGATCTGTTTTTAAAGCTTACGGCCTCACAGAGTCCCAGAATCCCTCGCTCTGTTACAGACACGTCCCACACAGCCGACCAAAGGCTCAGACGGAGATCAGCAGCTTTCATGTGTGAAAGCGTCACCCTTTATTCTGACGGTTAAATCCCCCGCTGTTACGCTCCAACGACCGGCTTCAGATGGCAGTCTGCTGCAACCTGCATGCGTGCAGCAGACGGGCAGGTTTTATCTGTCGCAGATAAACTGCAGGCCGCGCTTTGTGTTTCATCAGCCTGTACGCCGCGTGGTGCTCTGTTTGTGTCTGAGCTTTGATCTGCTCCTGTCTGCACAGGTCTCCTCCTACGGAGGCTATCTCAGGTACCGTCTGCACACGCAGACCATGAGAGGAGACGTGCTGCCTCTGCCCGCCGAGGCCCCGAAACCCGACATCATCCTCAAGGTGCAAAGCACGCACACGCACGTGCACACACAGACACACACACACCTGTGCCCTCTCATATGTAGCGTTAGCTGTGTGTTAGCATGCTGACAGCTTTACTTCCTGTTTCTGTTGTCCAGGGTAACCAGATGACCCTGGTGTTCATGGAGAGAGAATACTCGTCCCCTGAGGAGCCTCACCTGGGCATCGTCCACATCGTTGAGGTAACGTCACCTGTGCATTCTTCTGTGATATTAGAAAGCTGTTGACTCCTGACCCCATGAGAGGCCTCAGGAAGCCGTTTTAGAGGTTCCCTGTAAACACTTGTGCAGCGTAAGCTCTGGTCAGCTAGTCCACCTGTACCTGTCACTCAGCTGATGTCAGAACGTGACCTCACAGCGGAGCCGATGACGATGTTTTCTTCGTGCCCTTCCTGTGCTTACAGGGAAGTTTCCGTCACTTTCGGACCGGTAACCCGGTTTCCCGAGAGGAGCTGATGATGGTTCTGGTCGGGCTGGAGTCTCTGCAGATCCGAGCCCTGCACTCCCAGTCAGCCCAGTCCGTGTCGCTGCGTGGCGCCGTGCTAGAGGGTGCAGAGAGCCTGCCTGTTGGACGCCACGCCAACAATGTGGAAATCTGCATGTGTCCCGCCAACTACCTGGGAGACTCGTGCCAGGTGAGGGACGGGGTTTGGATCTGGGTTTGTTGGGGTGGTGACTCGCAGAGAGAAGGCGGTGATGGCGGATAAAGGTTAAAGGTCGTGATGTGTGTGTGCAGAGATGTGCTCCGGGGTACTACAGAGACACCATCGGCCTGTTCCTGGGGAAGTGTGTTCCCTGTAGCTGTAACGGACACTCGGACCAGTGTTTGGACGGATCTGGGATCTGTGTGGTGAGGAGCTCGGATTGCACGCTGCCTCCTGACGTCCTCTCGCTCTGATGTCACGGATCTCTAACCATTCTTGTCTCTGTCCGTCAGAACTGCCGGCACAACACGGCCGGCGACCACTGTGAGACGTGCCAGGGGGGGTTCCTAGGTAACAACAGCGTGGATGGTCAGGCCGTGACGTGCTCCAGCTGCCCCTGCCCGCTGAGAGCTCCATCCAACAAGTCAGTACCTCCACTCCCTATGCCTCAGCCCATTCCTGTATGTTTGTTGGGAATACTGGGAATTTAGCATGAATTTAAGGTTCAATGATTCAGCCGCATTTAGTGTTTAGTCATCAGTAAATATGGAAGCTGAAAATGTTAAAGGCCCCACATTGCTGCCCTGAGGAACGCCACAAGGAACATTTCCTGTTTTTCAAACTAAGAGTCTCCCACGTGCTTTGATGCTGTCCTGATTTGTAGTTTTTCACTCTTCTTCCTTCCTGTCTGTAGTTTTGCGGAGGGCTGCGTGCAGAGAGGTGACAGCATGCAGTGTCGCTGTATGCCCGGCTACGCCGGACCGAACTGCGAAAGGTAAACGAGTGGAGCCGCGCTCCAGACGTCCGTACTAAACATGCTCCTCACAGTGAGGTCAGCGGGCGACCTCGTCTCCAAATACTCAGGGTTCAGGAGCTCCACCCATGTAAGAGGGCCAATCAGAAAGAATGTTGGTCTGCAGGGGGAGGAGCTTAAACAGCCTGTTTCAGACAGAGGATTGTTACGTTTTTAGTCCAGGCGAGTAAATAAACGCAACAAGAAGTTTGCCCCCCCCCCCTCACTCCCCACCCAAGTAAGAACACCAACAACGATACCTTTCAAAGTGTTTAAGCAGCCGTTTATTTTCCTCGGCAGTGAGCAATGCCAAAACAACAAACAAAAACTCCCTAGTGGTCCCTACGCTTCCCTACACCAAAATAAAAAGAAGCCAAACAAAAGACAAGTCACTTACCTACCTTTCTAATGAAAAAACAGGAGAAAACTTGTTCAACAAAAACGGCTCCTCACGCCTACAAGGCTGCGGCAGTGACAGATATACATCAGGTGAACCAACACGTGATCAATCTATTTACAACTATTTACAACAAAACGGACATACCAACGCCAAATATACACGCGAAAACTCTTCACTGCACTACAATAAAACAACACAGAGGTTCGGAGAGAGCTCCCAGGTGGCTGTCATTCGATCCTTAAGTACTGGAGGTGGTCCATCAATTATCCACATCCAAGGATAGGCAGAGACTCCACCCAGATACCTAGCAGCCACGCCCAGGTGTCCACCTCCTAGGAGAGAAAAGGGGAAAGATACCCACAGCCATCCCCCGGTGGGAGGCATAACACAACACACACATCATTGGCCATAACAGGATGAAGTGAGGGCTGATGGTGCTGAAATCACCCTGAAACGTTCTCAGACATTAAGAAATCAAATAAAAATTAATAATTTTATGAAATGAATGAGAAAGTTAAATATACAAACTAATGATGCTGGTAGGAAGGAAAACGCCACACGCTGTGTATCCATCATAATCATCAGGTATTTCAGTTAAAAATGCTTCACCTGTCGGCCTCTCTCACAGGTGTGCCCCAGGTTTCTACGGCAACCCGGTGGTTCTGGGCAGCCGGTGTCAGACGTGCGATTGCAGCGGGAACTCGGACCCCAACATGCTGTTCACCGACTGCCACCCGCTGACGGGACACTGCCTCAGCTGCATGCACAACACGGCCGGGCCGCGCTGCGAGAGCTGTGCCCCCGGTTACTACGGCGACGCCATTAACGCCAAAAACTGCACCCGTGAGTTCGGCGTCCCGCGGTCACGTGATCAGGTTTGGCAGTGCAGGCTGCAGGTGGATTCAGCGTGTGTGTGCTTTCTAATGCAGAGTGTGACTGCTCTCCGTGTGGAACCGAGTCATGTGACCCGCACAGCGGACAGTGCCGCTGCAAGCCCGGAGTCACCGGGCCGCTCTGCGATCGCTGCGAGGTGAGAGCGCTCTCTGAGGTCACATCACCACAACATCTGTCATTTAAACACGGCCGCCATGTTGGAAGTGGTCTAGAGCCGCACGAGGAGTCGACAGTGATCCACGCGGCGGCGCCATCTTTAGAACATATGAATGTAGCTCAGACTGTCACAGAGTGATGACAGAAAGAGGTCTGTGAATACTTTTTAAAAACATACATACAACGGAAACATACGTTTTTCTAAATGAGTCACAAAAAAACGAGCCGTATAAGAGGAGAAACGGCGTGCTGGGTCAGGTGATTCATGATGTAACGAGGTCAGAGGTCAGTCCTGCGGTTGGTGACGTGTTTGCTCAGTTTCAGAACACGTATGTTATTCTAAAATGCTCATTCAGATTATTGTTACTCCTCCTCTCAGGATGGCTCGTTTGGCTTCGACTCGTGCTCCGGCTGCCGTAAGTGTGACTGTGACGCCGCTGCGGCGCTCGTCCAGCCGTGTGACCCTCAGAGCGGTCGGTGCGCCTGCAGGCCTGGAGTGAGCGACTCGAGCTGCCGGCAGTGCGCTCCTGGATTCTGGGACTACGGACCCAACGGCTGCAAGAGTGAGGAAACACAAACATCATCACACCTCACAAAAGAGGGGTTGGCGGGAAGGTTGGCGGGAAGGTTGGCGGGAAGGTTGGCGGTCCGATCCCCGCCTGCTCCAGTCTGGTTGCCAAATATCCTTGGGCATGATACTGACCCCAAGCTGCTCTCTGAAGCCTCCCTGTGCATGTGACTGTTAGAAAGCAAGAGCTCAGGTAGATTAGCACAGGAACATCTACTGCGTGACACACACACAGATACCTGCTAACACCATGCCGCCATGTTATTGGTCAGATGATGTCATTAAAGGCTCTGACGGCCTTTAATGACATCATCTGACCAATAACAGATGATGTCTGTCAGTGTGAGGCAGCTGCAGCGGCCTGATCAGTCACAGCGCTGCATGTTGGTGTGTTTAACCTGAAGCCCCTCCCTCACCTGCAGAGTGTGACTGCAGAGGAGGACACTGTGACCCGCGCACAGGAGAGTGTCGCTGCCCCGACGGGATGACGGGCCGACAGTGTGACGTCTGTTTGCAGAGGTACAGCGTCCCGACGGAGGACCGGCACGGCGTCCACTGCGAGCGTGAGTCTCACACACTCAGAGGCTCTTTGCAGCGTTTGTAATCCGGTGAAGCTCAGCGTGTGTTTTTCTCTCAGTGTGCGACAGCTGCGTCGTCGTGCTGCTGGAGGATCTGGAGAGGCTCGACGACGACTTCCTGTCGGCGTCGGCTCGGCTGAGGAGCCTGAACGCCAGCTCCGTGGCCCGGGCTCAGCTGCAGAGCCTCGACAAGTCCATGGAGGACGCCGTTGTGAGTTCACGCACAAGCACACACCTGAGGCTGCGAGCACCGTGCTGCAGGGGCACTAATCAAACTCGCTTTCCCATGATTCAGCGGGCCATTGAGGACTACAACAACACACTGCAAGACAGCCTGAGTCGCACCGACATGCTGGATGCAGAAATCAGCACCATCAGTGAGGACATCGACGAGCTGCAGAACAAAGTGAGGAGCGCACACACACACACGATTGTTTTGATGGTCCAGATCCACACTTTGGGAGCGCCTCCTGTAAAGGCCCGCTCTCCTCTGAGCTTTAATCCTGAGCCAGGGCAGCGAGGAGGGCGGGGTCTGCTGTGTCTCCGGTGGTGCATTCACGGGTGATCGGAAAAACCTGACTTCATGATGCAGACATGTCACCGGGCCGTAGGCTACGCTAACATCCCAGACTCACGGCGACGATTCCTCGACGCCAGTTCGGTTTCCGTTTGTTCAAACTGTCTGTCGACGTTTTACAGGCAGCAGGAAGAAGAGTACACAGGTTTGTATCACACGTGCGTCATTAACACACATAAAATCTGACAGCTGTCTTTTTTTCCAGACGTCGGCGATGACCAGCCGGGTCGGCGAGCTGCACAGTGGCACAAACAGAACGTACCGGCGGGCTGAGGATGTGTTGTCCCTCCTCAGGAACGTGAGCGCCAATATAAACGGTACGGTGCGAGAACCGAGTTTCAAATCTGAAGACCTGACAGGAGGCAGGGCGATGCTTGGACCCTTGTGCTTGTGTGTCCACAGAACTTCTGCTGAGGTCGAACAGTTCTTCGCTAAACGAGACGGAGGCAGAGGAGGATGGCGAGGAGAGGGAGAGGAAGATGAGGGAGGTGCAGGCCATGCTGAGGGAGATGAGGCACAGGAGCTGCACGGGTCAGAAGAAGATGGCCGACAAAGAGAAGGCAGAGGCTGAGAAACGTAAGTTGATTTATTTTAATGAGCTGTGATGAGCACGCTCAGTCTAACCCACAGACCGATCTGACGAGAGAGACGACCTTCAAAGTAAAACAGGAAAGTAGGGCTGCACGATTAATCGTTAGAAAATCTCGATTCATACTTATGTGCGATCTCATTTCCAAATGACAACGATTTAAAACAAAACAAAACAAAAAAAAGACGACGATTGTACCGCATTTTGATCCGGGACGTACTCTGCATGAAAACAAGCGCTCACTCTTCCTGCTCAACAAATGACAAGGGCGGAGCCTTATACCACGTGATACAGAAGCTGTGCCGTGTGATGCTAAAATTAGCAGGAAAAAACAACGGAGAGCACGTCAGGGATGACGAGAAAGTGACAGGAGAAAATCCGTCCCGGTCAACCACCCAAACATCAATAACGGGAACCTTATACAGCGCTTCCCTATACATGTCGAACTCCCGCAGGCACAAAGACATTACGGAGCCTATCACTTATCACCTGACCACAGATATGGCTCCCATCAACACTGTGCAAAACGAGGGATTTAGGAAAATGATCAACACCCTCGACAAACGCTGCACAGTGCCGTCCCGCAACTATTTTTCTATTGTTGCACTACCTGCTCTGTACACGCAGCGTCGAGCAACGGTGGAGACGGAATTTCAAGCAGTACAACATTTTGTTGTTTTTCTGTTTATTTATTGTTTTTATGTTCAGTCTCAACTGTTACGAAGTTGATGTGCAGTTAATAAGTGCAATAAATATTTATACTGGAAAAGAGAATCGTGAGAGAATTGTGATCTCAATTCTAAGCCAAAAAAATCGTGATTCTCATTTTATGCAAAATCGTGCAGCCCTATAAACAAGAGAACTAATACAGAACCAGGACATTAACACAGGAAGAGACCGAACTGACCCAAACTCTGCATGAAGCAGAACTCGCAGAACGGGATGAAACACTCGACAGTGTCAGGAGGAACCAGACGCGCTCTGAGAAGACATGAACATCAGATCAGGGTCACAGACGACGAGTTAAACTTCCAGCAGCTCGTCGGACCTGTGAACCAGCTCACACCTGCCCGAGAACGAGGGATGAAGTATCTGCTGCAACATCTGGATGTTTGATGGTTTTATTAAATGTCTCTGACTCGCTGCTGATGTCACTTCAGCGTTTAAAAGCTAATGAGCAGGTTTGTGTTTGAGCTGACAGGACGCCCGTCTGTGTCTTGTGTTCTCGTAGTGTTGGATCGGGTCAGCAGGCAGCTGGTGGACCGTCAGGAGGAAAACGACAACCTAACTCGATCCATCAGTGACCGTCTCTCCCGCTTCCACGCTGACACGATGGACCTCCAAGACGCCCTGAATGAGGCCGTGAACAACACGGCGAGAGCTGTCGAGATCAACAACGCCAACGAGAAAAGCCTGGACGACCACAACGTAAGAGCAGCAGAGGAAGGAACGTGGAGAACGTGGAGAACACCAAGTGATGACTAACCGCTGTCTGTCTGTCTGTCTGTCTGTCAGAGGAGGGTGGTGGACCTGCAGATGAAGTCAACCGAGGTGAGAAAACAGCTGAACGTGTCTGCAGATCACCTTCATCAAGTCAACAACGACGTGTGGTCCATGGTGCAGAACTCCAAAGAGGTTTGAATGTCACACATTAAACTTGTCTGTGTGTGCATGCGTCACAGATTTACAGGGGCCGCTTCATCTTCAGCACAGCCGTGATTCAGCCCTCAAAGTGTTCTCAGTCTGCCGGAATCTACGTCCTAACTACTAACAGTGCTAACACCTGCTAACAGTGCTAACACCTGCTAACAGTGCTAACACCTGCTAACAGTGCTAACACCGCTACGTGCTAACACGCACATGCTAACACCTGCTAACACCTCTAACAGTGCTAACACCTGCTAACAGTGCTAACACCTGCTAACACCTGCTAACACGTGCTAACACCTGCTAACAGTGCTAACACCTGCTAACATGCTATGCTAACACGCATGCTAACACCCTAAGCTAACACGCTCGCTAACACCTGCTAACAGATGCTAACAGCTCATGCTAACACCTGCTAACAGTGCTAACACCTGCTAACAGTGCTAACACCTGCTAACACCTGCTAATAGTGCTAACACGCTACGTGCTCGCTAACAGCTGCTAACACCTGCTAACAGTGCTAACACCTGCTAACACCTGCTAACAGTGCTAACACATGCTAACACCTGCTAATGGTGAACCATGGCTGGTTACAGCTCACAGATCTGAGGCTGGAGCTCGGACTGTTTCGTTGTTCTGGCAGGCTCAGAATCAGAATTCTTGTTGAAGATCAAAAACTTTCTTCTTTAGGTCTTTACCTCCCCTTGACCAGGCTACGTCCCCTTCAGCTCTTTCTCTCCCTCAGGAGTACGAGCACCTTGCAGCTCAGTTGGATGGCGCCCGGATGCTGCTGGCCCAAAAGGTTCAGAATTTGTCTCAGACTAACTCTAAAATCCCGCTGGTGGAGAAGGCGGAGAAGCACGCTGAGCTGCTCGGCGCCCTGGCCATGAACCTGTCCAGGTAGGTGTACGACATTTAGTTCTTGTGCTTCATGAAACCAAACCAAAAGCTGTGTGCGTCTGTCTGCAGTTTGATCGCAGAAACAAAGAAGGACGGATTCATAGACGTAACGCAGTCGTACAACAAGATCGTCGTCAGCATCGAGCAGGCCGAGGAGGCCGCCAAGATGGCCAGCGAGGCTACCAACAGCACATTAGAGGTTAAAAAAAAAAAACAAAATCACAAGTTTGTCCTTTGAGGTGACTTTAAAAACCGAAACTGAAAGTGTGTTGGTCTTGTTTTCAGAGCGTGAAGGGCCAGAACCTCGGTCAGAAGGCGGAGTCTCTGAAGAACCACAGCATGGATCTGAAGGATGAAGTGGAGAAGCTGAATGATGACCTGAACACCAGTAAGCCCAGTTTGGATTGCAGAGATTCATAAAGGAACCCTTTCATCTTCAGTTTGCATCACCTTTGTTTTTCTGCTGCAGCTCTGAGGCCACGACTGGAAGATGCTCAGCGCCGGCTCCAGGACGCCAAAACCAAACGGGTTCAACTGACCGAGGACCTGGAGGCGCTCCAGAGCAACCTCAACGCCACCAAAAGTACGACTGTTTAAAACACGTTGCGCTTACACAATTTGGGTATTTAAGGTTTCCCACGTGACTCCTCACCGCTCACGGCTTCCTGTCGTCTTCTTCTTCTGTGCTGCTCAGACATCAGTGCACAGGTCAACGAAGCCAAGCAAACAGCGGCTAAGGCAAACAGGACGGCCACCGGCATCAACGACACCCTGCGTCCTATCAAAGAGAAGCTGGATGAATGGCAGCACACTTACGGAGACGCCAACGCCACGAGCGAGGACATCAACACCGCCCTGATGGACGCCAACAACACCGGTGAGTGATAAACGCTCGCTGCCATGCGCTGTGGGGATGGTCGAAAGATTTCAGACCCGAGCACAGGCAGACGCAGAAACTGAGGTCAAAGTGAGATTAAATCCTGATAAATCAAAACAATCGATCCAAAATCCGATTGATCACAGAGATTCCAAACAGCTGGAGCGAGCCAGAGACAGTAAATACAAATGGCAAAAGGAAGTAGATCCAAATACAAAGCATGAGTCTTTCAAAATAAAACAGGAAGCAACCAAACACAGAGATAATGTTTGAGCATATGAAAAGCTAAGAAAAATTCGGGACTGAACCAACGAAGACCCAACATACTCAAACAATCAACCGAAGAACTAACATTATATAAAATAATAAGATGGACGAATTCCACAAATGTCTGAACTGTCCAGAGCACGACTCACCTGAATGTCTTTGAATTTCAGGACTTTAGGGAGAAATGAGCAGTTTGAAAGAAATGATGAATTATTTAATTTGATTTTATGTATATAACACCAAATTACAGGAACAGTTCAAAGGTGCCACCTGCCACAACTGTTTGGGGGTTATTTATGAGCTCCACCAAAATAAAAGCATGTCAAACTGAAAACTGCGACTAATGACAGACATCTAATATTCAGGAACCACAAATGAAACTCGTCTCTAATCATTCATCAGGTCGCTGAGCCCTCCAAAGGTTAGGCCGTGGTTCTGTTTGAGCTGCACATCTCAGATTGTAATTTTTTTAATTGAGTGTCAGACATTAATTTTGTTTGCCTTTGAAAGGTGTTCCAACCAGGTAAAAAGGCCTGGATGTTACCTGAACACTCACTGTAGGGGGCGCTGGT
The DNA here is from genome assembly GCF_018398535.1 of Haplochromis burtoni. Taxonomy (NCBI): domain Eukaryota; kingdom Metazoa; phylum Chordata; class Actinopteri; order Cichliformes; family Cichlidae; genus Haplochromis; species Haplochromis burtoni. Next base: position 621,298 of record NW_024582520.1, on the reverse strand, counting down.
GAGACATGAGCTGTAAATGTCTGTCTGTCTGTCTGCAGTGCACAGGCTGGGTGAAGCTATTCCTGAACTCTTGAAGAGGCTGGGCGACCTGCAGAATTACTCTGTTCAGATGCCAAACATCTCCGAGAACATCAACCGCATCCGACAGCTCATAGAGCAGGCGCGCAATACTGCCAACAAGGTACACCCACAGACTGTATAAAAAGATGGACAGAGCCAAATATGTGGCCATATTTGGATGCTATTGCTAGCTAGCTTGGTTATCACAGATACCTGCTCATAGTGCTGAGTTGGGCGCTGTGTTAGTGCAGTGACCTCACAGCAGCCGTGTTATTGGTCACATGATGTCATTAAACATGCTCCGAAAGACTCCAACAACACGGTCCAGAGGTCCAGTTTAGCCTAGCCGACAGCTAGCAGCTACAGCCACCTGTGTCAGCACCCACCTGTCTATAGAGGCCAAACAGTTTGTGTATGAGGCTGTAAACATGTTTATTTCAAATGTAAAATTTTGACATGGGAATGACTCACTGCTGCCTCTGCTGGACGTCAGAGGAACTGCAGGTTTTCATTTGATTTTTTTAGTCCTGGAGGTCAGTGCTAGGTGTTTCCATCAGAGGTTCTTATCACAATCAGATTACTTTATTAATCCCTAAGGAAATTACGTCATTCTAATAGTCTTTTATCGTCATTGTACATGTACAGCTAAATTGTGGGTCCTAATAAAATATAAATCATAGACAACAGAGAAATATACACAAAATCATACACAGACACATTGGAGAACAAAATACTGGCAAAGTGATGGGAGGCAGTGGAAAGGACCGAGTGTGAGTGGGCTGAGGGATAAGGGTTACTCAGACCATGGCTCAGATTGGTGAGGTCGGTGTGTAGGGGTGGGGTGTGGGGGCGGGGCCAGTGTTTGTTAACAGTCTGATTGGCTGTGGGGGAGGAAGCTGTTAGTGAGTCTGGAGGTGTGGGAGAAGGCCAGCAGCGGAACACGGAGGAAGTGCAGCCGCTGCTCGACCTTCGTTACCAGGGCGATGGTGTTGTGGGTCCAGGTGAGATCAGTGGAGATGTGGGTTCCCAGAAACCTGAAGGTGGAGACAGATTCCATTTATACTGAGAGGGGAGCGGACCTGTCCTGACGTCCATTACGAGTTCTTTTCCTCCTTCCCCATCCAGGTGAGCGTATCCATGAAGTTTAATGGGAGATCAGGCGTTCAGGTGCGTACGCCGCCTAACCTGGCTGACCTGGCTGCTTACACATCCATGAAGCTCCACATCAAGCTGCCGGACGCAGTGCGGACGCGGCGACAGGATGCTTCCAACAGTCAGTTTGTGTTTTACCTCGGCAACAAGAACGTAAGTGTGAGGACAGATTGGACTTCATGTCGCTCGTCAAGTCTGTCAGTCCTCGTCGGGGTGTGACTTTATTAACTGGGATAAATTTAGGACTCGTGAACATCGGAGGTGTCGTGTATTTTAAATCTGTGTTTGGGGTTTGCAGCCGGGTCAGGGGTTCCTGGGCATGGCGTTGGTGGGGAAACGGCTGCACTGGTACTTTAACATTGGAGGAGAAACTACAGTTGTGAAGATGAAAGACGACATCCAGTCCAAAGGAAGATTCAGCACCGTCTTCCTGGAGAGGTGAAGCGCACGATGTAACACAACACGGTGTCATTCGATTAAACATGAATGTTTATGCTAGCTGTGTGCAGGAGTTGTAGCATTGATCTGCTCCCGGTGTTGGTGCGCGTAGGATGCTGCAGCACGGTCTGATGTCCGTATCTATGGACTCCTCAACCAGCAAATACTCTGAGAAGGCTGAAGGAGATCAGGGGCTCCTCAAACTCTCGGCCAATGACACCGTCTTCTATGTGGGAGGATATCCGAATACTTTCACAGTACGTACTGGAAGAGCTGTAAACCCACCAGTTACAGAGCGTTTCCGCATGTTACGCTTATTTTAGTCAGTACAATAAAACTGAGCAGGTGGAGCCAGAGTGAGAATAACTGAGAACGCCTGTGTTGGTACGCAGGCTCGTTGATGTTTACACATTAGTGCCTCGACCACAGGAATAATGAAGAGTTTCCACTTTCTCTGGTGTTTTTGTCTTTAGCCACCTGAAGTGCTCGCCCTGCCCAACTTTAAGGGCTGCATTGAGCTGGACTATCTGAACGAGGAGGTGATCAGTCTCTACAGCTTTGTGGACGTCTTCAGTCTCAACACCACGGTGGACATACCGTGTGCCAGGTCCGTCTGCTGTTCGTGCATCTCATTTCAGTATCATTGTGTAAATGCAAACGTTTGTGTTCTTTCTGTTGAATTTAAGCTTATAGCTGAACACTGACGCTCACAGCAAGGGCGTAGATTTGGTTTTGGCGTTGGTGGGGACGGATGATTCAACCACCGAACCCTGCCCTGTTTCTTTTTTTTTCCTTTTTGTTTTTGCTTCTTAATAAAAAGAGGAGAAATATACTTGCCTACATGTGCTATTCTACGTGCTTTTAAACCATTTAAAATCACAATTCATAGTTGAATTATTAAACAAATGACTGAGTATTTCAGGCTTTAGTTTACTTCAGCCATAATCCATATAAATCAGGTATCATACAAAAATAAAAATAGCTTCAAATAAAAGAACAATAAAAGAATATGACTTTAAGGGCTTAACAGCATTACTTCAGTTACACCAACATCTCTGACACATCAGCACTAAGGGAACACTGAGTGACCTGCTGGGTTTTGTCCATAAAACTACTCGTCTAAGATGACCACAGAGTCAAAGATCTCTCAGCAACATTATGCAACAGTTTAGGCACTACTGCCCGATCAGATCAGTGAGCTGGGATTTTCTATTCTAAGCATGAGCTACTGTTACAGCAACAGACGTTAATACTACTGGTGTCCCACACAACAACTCAATGTCCACTATGTGAAGCAGCCAAACACAGGCCTGCTCCTCTCACTGAGATAAGCTGCTGGCATATTGGTTTTACATCTATACTGTCCAGCCTCTCCTGGTGGACACACAGCAGCGTTGTTTAATCTCATTCGAGTCATTGTTGACCTTAGCCCTGTGTTTAGTCTTCTGAGAGCACTGAAGCTTCTTTCAGCCTCAGTACCTGCGTTTTATCCTCAGATTAAAATTATTATTCTGTGCTTGATGTGCCTCACCTTTGGCCCTGGCTCTTCCCCTCTGACTGCACTAGGACATATTGCCACCTGATATAATAACACATTGATTTGTGCCATAAAAAAGTGAGACATGTCAATTCAGATTCTTTGTCAAACATACACTAATGAATCAGTTTACATCAGCAGCCTAACAACTGTCATGATAATAAATACTAGTTAATCTATAGCATCAAACCATCAGTCACCTGTGAGCTCGCCTCTTCACCTCTGAGCTACAACATGGCAGAGCTGCCTCTGTCACCTGATCAATAACAGTGAGACACTCCACATACATGCAGTCACACATGTGCTTCAAATACAGTCACAAACCACCAGGTCATCCTCCAGTTTCACCTGTGACCTTGTGTCACCATTACTCTCTGAGCTTTGTGTTGGTTCTTCTGTCACCTGACAAACAGGACAAACATGACAATAAGAATAAAATGTGGAGCTGCTTCAGTGTTTCTGTCACTTTGTGCAGATCTTGACTCATCAGTAATGTTTGTAGGCTGAGTGCATTTTAAAACTGTGCAAACTGCACTACAAGGTGGAAAATCATGACGACCTCGTGATATTTTGTCTCAAAAATGAACCCTATGAATACGTCAGTGCCATTAGGATGACATTATTGTGTCACCAACATGTTAACGTTAGACATATAATTCTAACAGCCTCTGTAAACTAATATCCGGGCTGCTCGAGGCGCCGTTTTCTCTGACAGTTTCAATCAAAATTAGAAACGCTGCTCTGAGACTGAGAGAACTAACAGTGCCGCCTGCTGTGCAGGTAGTTTCCCAAACACGTTATTCATGGTTACAGATTCAGACTGATGTGGGCCAAAGCCTAGCACAGCCTGTAACGTTACTGTGACACATTTTATGAGTGAACTTGGCTTTAAGTGACTGACAGGTTTCTTTGAAAAACACTTTCTTACATCCAGCTTCTTCCTCTTTGCTGCCGTCCTCCTCTCCTCGCAGCGCAGGCTTACCGCTGCTGAAACTAAACAGAGCTCCCTGAAAGGCTCAGCCAATCACATTGGCCATAATTGTCACATGATGTAGGACTCCAGTAGAGGACGTAATTTAACTCTTTCTGCTCTGCTGGGTGAATGAGACGCTGACAGATCGTTTTTTTTCTTTCTATCGGGTTAGTTTTTCTTTACTCGAAGAGATCAAGTTACTGGTGGGGACAATTCAGTAATCGCTGAATATTGGTGGGGACACGTCCCTTCCGTCCATGCCAAATCTACGCCCTTGGCTCACAGACGAGTGGATGAACATTCATCACTTATTAAATGATGACTTTACAAAAAAAGAAAGTTTTCATCATTTTGTTATTTTCTGAGATACTCTGGTGTGTTTCAACTCCTAACTTTGTCTCTTAAATATGTGTGTGTGTGTTTAACAAACAGGACAAGAGCCACCTCTGAGCCCTATGTCAGTGATGGAGCGTACTTTGATGGGACCGGCTATGCAAAGTTTAATTTTACTCAGTCAGGAAAAGGTTACTTCGTGCAACAGGAAATCAAACTGCAGTCGCAGAACGGGATCCTGCTGATGATGCAGAATGAGGTAACGCTGCTTATACGCTCACAGACCCTCAGAGGGCTGCTCACCTGTCCTTGTAAGCCCCGCCCCTATTATAATGAAAGAAGATGCTAGTTGCACTTCCTTATTCACAGCAGTGGGTGCTCTTTACACACAATCCCCTCCAGTTCATAGCAAAAATGCTGAAGGCCGTAACACAGAATAGAATAGAATAGAATAGAATAGAATAGAATGGGTTTATCGTCATTGTACCTACAATGACATGACAGTGTTCCTCCTGTAAGAACTAAAGAGAACAGTACATATACATATTTACATACACTGAACAAACAGATCACATGCACAGCATAAAGAGAGTTCACAGAGTAATCAGGTGACCTTGCTACGCCCACATGACTTATTATCAGGCTTTATTGACCGTGGAGTCCAGTCGCTGCGTGCAGCACACAAAGCTGCCTCATTTCCACACTCGTGTTCTAGGTTCTCTTCTAATAACCTGACATATTGGATTCACATTTGCAGGTTTTGCACTTCTTCCCTGGTCATCATCACTTCTGTTATTCTCTGTTTGTCGTGGTGACACTCGTGCAAATACGGAGCCGTCAGAAGAAGCTTGAGTTACTTTTTATACAGGGTAACTGGAAGAATGAACTTTTCTACTCAAGCACTCAGAGCGCTTTATACAACAGGCCCGAGCTGCAAAAGTGCAGATGTCCTGTCCTTCTACTGAAGTACAGGTACTTGTGTATAAAATTACACTGATTCAACTTCTTTACTCAAATACAGTAAAGAAGTATTTGTACTTCATTAGCTCTGAACAAGCCTCATGCGCAGCAGCACTTTAACATTCAAGCTCTGATAGCTGCACCATAGCAGCCAACCTTCCCGTTAGTGGAAGGGTCGACCTCCTGGACCGGGGTCATGGCCATCAAATGTCCGGCTCTGGTTCCCACTGTACTTCTTACACACATTTCTGTATATTTTCCTCTGTAACTGGATTTCTTTTCTGTCTGCTGTGCAGCAAAATCAGTTTGTGTGTGTGGCGGTGCTTCGTGGCCAGGTCAAGCTCTTCTATAATATTAACGGTTCTCTGGTGGACGTCAAACCCGTGGCTCCGCCTGAGCTCTTGCAGATGAGCAACGGCGAGCCCAACAGTGTGAGTCCCTCTGCGTGGTTTTTCATGTTCCTACTTTGAAAGCATGCCGATCACTCTGATTGCTTCTTTTAGTGGTCAGTATTGTGTACTTGTTTGTGACGTGCTGCATTTTTTCCCATATAGCTGTTTCTCATCATCTGGAATGAACTACTTATGGTGAAGAACAACCAAAACGATGCCATCAGGACTAACATAAAAGGCATCCCTCAATTTGACAACAGCTGTTACCTGGGTGGAGTGCCAGAGGACAAGATGCCGGAGATGTACGTGCACTAAGTTTCTTATTGCTCCATTTCTAAGCTAACGTTAGCGAGTCTGGAACTGCATGAGTGGAAAAGAGGCACAGGGGCAGGGCTAAAGGGGGCATCTGGGGTGGCACAGGCCCTACTGACATTTGTATGTTGCCCCCTAGAATTGTTGTCATGTCAATGATTAAAGATTGGAGCGGAGGATGGGCAAATCTAACTCCTGTTTTTTAACATTATAAATGAAATATACAATATGAAAAATGTAATAAAGGCTTTTGAATTAAAACAAATCGGCAGCACGGTGGCACGGTGGTTAGCACTGTTGCCTCACAGCAAGAAGGTCCTGAGTTCAATTCCACCATCAGGCCGGGGTCTTTCTGTGTGGAGTTTGCATGTTCTCCCCGTGTTTGCGTGGGTTCCCTCCGGGTACTCCGGCTTCCTCCCACCGTCCAAAGACATGCAGCTTGTGGGGATAGGTTAATTGAATAATCCCAATTGTAATCCAAATTGTCACTAGGTGTGAATGTGAGTGTGAATGGTTGTCTGTCCCTGTGTGTTGGCCCTGCGACAGACTGGCGACCTGTCCAGGGTGTGCCCCGCCTCTCGCCCTATGACAGCTGGGATAGGCTCCAGCGCCCCCGCGACCCTGAAAAGGAGAAGTGAATGGATGGATGGAAAACAATAAATTATTAATTTTAATTAAACATGAAAAAGGATGTGTGAGACACTTACTTACTTATTCCACTTATTTACTATTTACTCTATTGAACATTCGCTGTCCCATTTGACAGTAAACCCGAGCCTTGTTCCAAGGAAGCCGCTGAGAGTGGCTCTAATAATTCATCTCGTTACCTCGCCACTAAGTCTTGTGCTTTGGGGCTGTCTCATATGTTTTAATGCATGTTTATGTCGACAGGGGGCCTGTGAACTTTCAAACTGTGCCTTTGTTTAGCTTATTTTCCAGATTTGCACGAGTCCTGTTATTACTGCCCTTCGTAATGTCTTGGGACTTTTCTTTTGATTTAATTTGAAGTCTTCTGGGTTTGCTGGTCTCACTGAGTACTGTCCAGGCAGCTACAGAGATTTTAAGCATAAAGATGCTGATAGTTACTTGGTCAGCATCAGACAGCAGATTTAGGTTAGCAGCTAGCTGGTAAAAGTAGTATTTTAAATAGTGGACACAAACCTGTAGGAAGTGTTTTCTAACGTGATTTAACATGTTGTGAACTTCTAGTTTCTAATTGGATTAAAATTCAAAGTTATTATCAGGGATCCGGTCTGGGTCACTAACACTGAGTTCATTGTGTTTGTCTCCCCTCAGGTTAAAGGACAAGTTTTCTAAGACGGGCTCTGTGAAGGCCTGTATCAGGAACGTGAAGGAAAAACAACAGTATATCAGCCTGAAGAATGTGGAGACCTATGGGGTCAGCTTTGGCTGCCATGACAAACTGCTGGTAGGAGGACACACTGAACCCATCAGCGTGTAACAAAAAGGAGTGAATGCAGGTTTTTCATGGTGTGTGTGTGTGTGTGTGTGTGTGTGTGTGTGTGTGTGTGTGT
>NW_024582520.1:610625-613586 GCF_018398535.1 Haplochromis burtoni | reverse complement strand
GCGCGCATGTGCAGTTGGCTCGTGAGGGTTATTTCCCAGGTCAGAGCTACCTGAACTTTAATGTGATGGATGCTTCTAGTATCATGAACAACTTCTTTGCCGGCCTTGGCTTCAGAACTGAGACAACCGATGGACTCATGTTCTTCCACAAAAACCAGGTCAGAGGAAACCCTCAACCACTTCCTGTTGACCGTTGCCTCTCAGCTGTCTGTTTCCCGTATTCTTCTTCTGTCCTGATCTGTTGGATCTATGATGTGCTGACTTCTTCCTTGTTTCAAACTCTTGTGATTTTCTGTGGCCACAGGAGGATGTCTGTCAGGTGTTTTTGCAGAAAGGCCACATCGTTGTGCAAGCTGGCAACAAGGCGATTAAAACGCAGAAGACGTACAACGATGACATCAGTCATTATGTCACCATATACAACAACGTGACCGGGTAGGATGCAGCGGTTACATTTTCCTCGCATCCACAGGAAGCAGCGTTCCGAGTGTCATTTGACCTCTCTGCTCGTTTCTCAGGATACGTCTGTACGTGGATGACGTGCTGGAGACATCGACTCAGACCACAGTGAACCCAACAATGAAAACTGTCTTGTCCACAATGGGAAACACCTTCCTGGGAGGAATGCCCGAAGGCCCGAACAACCTGGTTGGATGCATTACTAATGTTTTCATCAAGAGGTTAGTTAAAAATGACTTTCATGAGCCGCCTTCATAGATTGACTCATCAGCCTGTGTGAAATGATTGAAACGATTAAAGCTGTTGTGTGAGTTCAGCTTGGATTGTAATGTTTTTGTTTGCCATCTGCAGGGAAACGCAGGAGGTTCTGGACCTGCTGAAAGCCACTGGCAACGTAGATGTTTCTATGAAGTGTCCTGCTGCTAAACAGCCTCAGCAGATCATTGCTGCTCAACCAAAACAGAGCAACAAGCGCAAGGTACACACAGCAACAAGTGAAGGTACACACACAACAACAAGTGAAGGTACACACACAACAACAAGTGAAGGTACACACACAACAACAAGTGAAGGTACACACACAGCAACAATAAGACGTGACTGTGATAAATTCAAGGTTTTCTCTCTTAGGGGAAGCTGAAGAAGCCGTCAGGATCTCGCAGTCGTAACACTAGGGACTCGTGTCAGGGTGAGCTGTCACACCACGAGAGGGGAGCGACGCACTTCAGTGGCTCCACCCACAGCTTCCAGAGATACGACATCCTGCCCAGTTCGTTCGGCTCCACGTGAGTGTGAAAGAAACTTTAAGAGATCCAGTCCCTTTCTTTCTAAGCTCCTTGCATGCCATCATCTGGATGACTGAGAACCTACACAGACACAAGCTGCTAAACAGACTCCGCCCCCTCGTATTCAAGGACCAAACTACAGCTCAGATACTCGTGTTTCTCTGTCTGCAGGCCTCACATCTCCATGCTGTTGAGGATCAACTCATCTGACGGGCTGGTGCTGAGCGCCACCAGCAGGCAGCGAGGAGGAGGCGCGATGACGCTTAGAGTCTCAAACGGCCACCTGCTGCTTCAGTTTGGGAAGAAGTTTAACCTACGCAGCTACAGGAAATACAACGACGACCAGTGGCACACGGTGAGCAAGCACAAAAACACAAACACATGCACACGAGCGCACATACTTGTTTTCATAACTTAGTGAGGACATCTCATTGACATAATGCTTTCCCTAGCTGCTTACCCATCAAAAGTGAATGCCTAACCCTCAGCCTAATCCTAACCATAACCTAACTGTAACCCTGACACTAAAACCAGGTTTTGGTTAGCGTGTTAGCGTTGAGCTAACGTTTTTTGCTACCAGCTGTGTTTGTGTCTCAGACCCACCTGAGTTTACCTGAATGATGTAACCTGATTGCTCCGTGTCCCTGCAGGTGTTCATAAAGCTTGAAGGGCAGAAGATGAGTCTGATTGTGGACGGTATCAGTGTTCAGTCCAACAGGATATCTGGACGAGACGGGACTCGTCTCACCGCACCGTTATACGCAGGAGGAGTCCCTGCCTCTGTGGCGGTAAGCGTTTCTCCTGCTGGTTCCACGCTCAGGCTGACACCTCTGTGCAGTGAAGGTCGCGCCTTTCTGCTCTTCTTCACGCTGGGTACTGAAGCTCTGCTCTTTCTTAACCTCAGGGTCCGGGTTCTTCCGGGTTTGTGGGGTGCATCCGGGATCTGATGCTGAACGGAGCCCCTGCAGGAGACCCCGCTCAAAGCCAGGGGACAGTGCCCTGCTTCGCGACCCCTCTGCAGCCCGGAGCCTACTTTTCTGGACGGGGAGGACACATCATGATCGGTACGTACCATTAGTTTCTGTGCACGTGTTGGCCACATTGGGTCGTCATGTCTGAGCGGCGCCTGTGTCCCTCCCTGCAGATGAGTCCTTGGCTCTGAGTCGGGATCTGGAGATCCAGCTTGAAGTTCGACCCATCGTGGACTCTGGGCTGCTGTTGCATGCTGGGACATCGTCTGACCACCACCTGAGCTTAATTCTCATCCAAGGAAAGGTGAGACTCGGGCAGCGTTTCTCCTGAACGTGGTCTACTTGCTGTTTTTCAGGTTTTAAATTTGTGATGTCAAATATTTTTATTTCTGAATGTTTTTATATCATAACTTAAATAAATGACTCAGTTTCCTCTGAAAAGACGACATAAAGGAGTCAGCGTGTAACAGCCAGACCTCTAAATAAGACCTGAACATCAGCTTAGAGCTGCAGGTATCCTCAGTTTGCAGTGCCCCACTGTTCCCCACTCCCACTCAAATCAGTTCAGTTTTATTTACACAGCGCCAAATCACAACAACAGTCGCCTCAGGGCTCTTTATATTGTAAGGTAGACCCTACAATAATACATACAGAGAAAACCCCAACAATCATATGACCCCCTATGAGCAAGCACTTTGGCGACAGTGGGAAGGAAAAACTCCCTTTTAACAGGAAGAAACCTCCGG
>NW_024582520.1:606582-608905 GCF_018398535.1 Haplochromis burtoni | reverse complement strand
GAGATACTTGAACTCCTCCACTTGGGGCAGGAACTCATCCCCGACCCGGAGTGGGCACTCCACCCTTTTCCGGCTGAGAACCATGGCCTCAGATTTGGAGGTGCTGATCCTCATTCCCGCTGCTTCACACTCGGCTGCGAATCGAATCAGGACTTTGAGAGCTGGAATCGAATGATTATAGAAATCAGTGATGATGCCCAGCCCTGGTGAGCAGCCTAGGCCCCACAGAGTGGATGTAGCTGTGGGTAATGAGAAAAGATGAAAAGAACGATTGATGACTTTTTTGTTAAGTTAAGGCCTGATCTGTCTGAAGTTCATAGCCAGCTCTGACACGGAGCCATCAATCTTTGAATGCTGAAAAAGCAGCAGTGTATCCAGAAACACTTTATATGCTGCAACAAATGCACTGCCCAAGTGTCCCCTCTGCCCGCTGCCTTTCAGCAGCAGGCAACAGCAAACAGGTCGTCAGAGGAGGCCGAGGTCATGATTAATTTTAACATCTACAATCTACAATACTGAGAAAGCGCTTTAAGCACAAGATTGTTAGTTAATAATTTAGAAATGAATATTGTCTGTATGGACTGCAACTTCCCCCCCAAAAAATGTAAAACTGCTGTGTTAATCGATGCGGTACAGCCCTGCCTTGTATGTGAGGAGCAGGATTTTGAATTCTGGATTTAACAGGAAGCCAAAACAGGAGAAATCTGCTCTCTTTCTAGTCCCTGTCAGGACTCTTGCTGCAGCATTTTGGATCAGCTGAAGGCTTTTCAGGGAGTTTTTAGGACATCCTGATAATAATGAATTACTCGGTCATATCTTCATCGGAAAACAGTCACCAATAAGTCATCAATAATCATTTCAGAGGACGATATTATCACAAGACTTTGCTCACGATATGGCATTACTGCGATTTACTGCCTTTCTTCAACTTTTACAATTAAAACACAAATTAAAGCAAAAATAAATAATCATTAGGACATAAATGTTTAATGTGTGTCATATTTGCTACATGCTGCATTTTTAGCGATTTTTATATGTTAAACATCTATTGTGGAATTTGTGTAGGCTTTCTGTGGGGGGGGGGGTCATGCATCAGAAATGACACACGTGACTTTACTGGGTTAGAAATGGGGCTGGTGGTTGTGGCGTGCGGTCCTTCCTCTGATGTGACTCAGAGGCGTCACCTCCTGCTTGGACCGCTGAAGCCTCCTCGGAGCGAATCTCTAAACTTGAGTTCATCAGCACTGCGTGTGTGTGTCAGGTGACCGTTTCGGTGAACGGCGGGAAAGGTGAGACCTCTGCATCGTTCATTCCCGAAGAGCCGCTGTGCGACGGCCGCTGGCACTCCATCTCAGGTGAGTTTCGTCCTCAGACGCGTGCTCCGTGCACTCCCCTGTCGCTGTACCGCTCTAACGCTGAAATGTCTCTGCAGTGGTGAAGAAGAACAATGTCCTGCAGCTGCACGTGGACGGAGCCAGCGAGCGCGCTGTCGGTCCCAAAAAGGGCCGCTCCACAGGGCCCAAGGAGGCGGTCTACCTCGGAGGCGTGCCAGGTGAGTGCACGGCGTTCACAGACCACCTCAGTGATGCAGACTGGCCTCTGTGAGGATCACTAAGTTCTCCACCACCTAAATGCAGCCGTTTCCTGTTCCCACATTCCTGACATCCTCGCCACTTTGTCCGTGTGACCAGTTTCTTTGATCATTTATCAGATTTTAATCAAATCTGTCGCCTCCCGTCTGCGTTTAACGTCTTTACTCAAACATGCTTGATTAGTCACACTACTCATTACTGCATAACAGGGATACAGTCGCACATGTTGTCAGTGCAGCGCCTCATTAACGCGTCACTCCTCTCTCTGTCCACCAGGTGGCATCACTGTACCCGGTCTACCCCCTGGGCTGGCGTCCTTCCACGGCTGCGTCCGCCGGGCGAGCATCAACAACAGAGCGGCGCCGCTGTCAAAGCCGCTCGCTGTGCACGGCGCCGTGGGAACGCGCGGCTGCCCACATGTTTAACCCCACCCCCTCATATCTTACCTTCACACTCCCTGAGTACACATCAGCACCGGTGGTGGGCGTCACATTACTGTAGCTAAGTTAAGATATCTATATGAGTATTTATTTTTTAAGAAATGTGTATTTTATATTTTTCCCCGTTTGTTTGGTGCTGCAGAGACGGAACGACGATGTCATCGAGCGGCACGGTAAAGCCAAGTTCGACCATCTTTGCACGTTTCTTCTAAATCAGGGGCGTCAAACTCAAATACACAGTGGGCCAAAATTCAAAACTGGAACAAAGTCGCGGGCTAACGTTAATATTTA
>NW_024582520.1:586643-605727 GCF_018398535.1 Haplochromis burtoni | reverse complement strand
TTGAAATATATTTATTCCTCCAGATATAAGAATGAATCTTTTCTTATGGACTCAAACACGTTTTGCTGAAAAACTGAATATGGAACAAGCAAAGCTTAATACTAAACAATATATATATTAGCTGTATAATACCAGTAGGCCAGCTCTGATAGTAACTTGGTGTGGCTCCAGAGTTTGACACCTATGTTCTAAATCATCCAGCAAACCGTCGCGTAATCGTGCGTCTGCTGCAGACACCGACTCGAAACGCTGAGCACAGACTGTACGTGGAAGATGGACGCAGCCGCTTCCTCTGCGACTCGGAGGTGTCAGTAATCTCAACGGTGATCCTTTGATTCAGTCGGACCTGAGACCAAAAACCAATCGCTGCACTCTAGAGCTGGGCGATATGAGATTTTTTCATATCACGATATGTTTTTTTCATTTCAGGCGATAACGATATCTATCACGATATCAGCCAAATAACTATATTTGTAAGATTTAAATGTGCCGTTGCTCATCTTTATTTATTTATTTTTTTAAAAGAGGACAAGAGCGGCGAGGTCTATCGCCGTAGTTTAATAGTTTAAATTTCTCTATCGAGTAAAAGTTACATCGTGATACATATCGTTATCGTTCTATCGCCCAGCTCTACTGCACTCACATCAGCTCGGCAGGGGCTCGTAGACTTCTGTCCAATCAGAGTCCCCGCCCGCTCAGTCCATCTTTGATATACAGTCTGAACACGAGCAACATCCTCAGGTAGAGCAGACAAAAAACAAAGCCTGCAAATCTGGGGAATGTCTGATTTGTGACCTTTGACCTCACATAGTAAAACTTTTGTTTGACATGTGAACGTTACGTCCTCGCCGGTCTGCAGGCGCCGTTTCCATCTGAAACACGAAGCCTTCTAACTTCTCTGATCCCCCGTCCCTGTCTGTCACATGTTTAAATAAAGTTTTTCCATACCAACAGTCTTTGTATTTTACATTCATAAAAAGAAGCTCATGTTTCAGTCATTAAGTTTTTATTAGACAGAGCTGAATACACCCGAAGCCCCGCCCTCTTCAGAGGAAAAAAAAAGGTCATGGAAGGGTCAAACCTTTGATAGAAGAAAAAGTGAAAAAAAATGAAACTGATGATGTCACAGAGACTAATCCAGACTCATGTCCTCCTCGTCCTTCTTCTCCTTCGACTCTTCTCTGCTGCCCTGCATGGCTCGAGCGAACGCCTCCACATCTGCTGACACACACAGATCAGTAACCAAGAATCCAAGACCTCGGACACAGTAACTCAGTGTTGCTGTGGGAGAAATCGAACTGTAATAACACATCACAGACTGATCCCAGATCAGACCTGCATGCGTCACAGGGTTTTCATTCTCCTGAGTGTGTGTGCGCCTGTTTAGACAGTTCTGTGAGGACCAGAAGATGAAATGCTACTATACATTGTAGAGGCTCAAAATGTGGTTTTAATGTCAGGGTTGGGATCACTGTTCCCTCCAAGCTGAGCACGTGAGCAATCGCACATTGCTGACACCGTCTCCGCGCACAGAAAATCAGCGAAATAAAGTAAATACATGTATTTATTTCCAACTCAGGCTGGATGCTTTTTTGCACGCAGCGCAGATTTTCTGTGTGGGGAGACCGTGTCAGCTTGGAGGGAACTTTGGTAGGGATTCATTTTTGATGGTTAGGGTAAGCAGCTGAGGAAAGCATTACACCAATGAGATGTCCTCACTAAGATAGCAAAACGAGAATGTGTGTGCGAGGTAAAAGTCTGGACTTGATGATCATAAATGGACTGACGTCCTCCAGAGAGCAGCTGGTTAATGCTAACTGACCTGCAGGGGGCGCTCATGTCAGGACACTGTCACAGCGCCACATGCAGACGCCCGTTGTCTGCCAACGTCCTGTGTGTGAGGATGAACGCAGCACAAACAGGAAGTTCAGCGTGCGTTTGGTTCACTCACCTCCACGGTTGGCTGCGTCCACGGCATCGGGTGGCAGTCCAAACTGACTCATGAGGGGGCCGAGCTGCCCGGAGGCCAATGCACTGCTGAACATGCTCATGGACTGTAGGGGAGGAGAGAAGAAAAGCGAACGATGAGCGCGGCGCTCAACGTGTTTACATCATCGCCGCGCGTCGCCAACGTTACATTGTACCTGCTGGAACTGAGGAGAGTTCAGGGTGTTCTGGATCTCCTCGGCGCTCTGCGGCAGACTCTCCCCACTGGGGAGAAAGGGGAGGAGCCTCTGCTGGACCTCGGCGTTGCTCAGAATGGGAGCCATCATCTCTGGGGTGCACACGCTCGCCAGGTCCACTGCAGAAGGAGATCAGAGCTGTGAGTGTCTGCGCTCCCTTTCAGAGGCACACGTGACCTCACTCATGTGACTCACCTGCTGAGCCCTGAGCCCCTGCTGCCGGCACATTCATGGTGGCCAGGATGCTCTGAAGATCGCTGAGCTGGATGGGCTGGTGAGGGGCGGGGCTTCCAGTGGAGGCCGGGGCCACGGGAGTCTGAGCCGGGGCTGTAGATGATAGAAGGTGGGAGGAGTCAGGGGGTTTCCAGGTAACAATAACATGCAGGTGACATCAGAAAAAAAAAAAATCAATTGAGTTGCTGTGATTTACTGTAAACAAAGACGAGAACATTTAGGACCAATCAGGTTCCTCCCTGATGTCATCGTCAGGGAGGAACCTGATTGGTCCTAAATGTTCTCGCAGAAAACTACAATCAAGCCCATAATTATTCATACCGGTGGCAAATTTTGAGTTACTTTGATTCAACCAGCAAGAATTTTTTGACTGAAAACAACACAAGTGTCTCCCAAAAAATCATTGTGGAAAAAAACATTGCTCAGCTTTTATTTACATTTGAAGAAAAAGTGTCACGTCCAGAATTATTCATACCCGTCACAATCTGTCACAGCCTCTGGGAAAATCCAAAGTTGGACACCAGTGGACATTTCAGCACAACAATGACCCCAAACACGCAGCAAACGTGCTGTATAAACGGTTAGCAGACAACACTAACATTTTGCAGAGTCCTGACTTGAATCCAACTGAGAATCTGTGGAGGGAGCTAAAGATCAGGGTGATGGCAAGAGGACCCTCCAAACTGCAGGATTTGGTGCTCATTGCAAAAGATGAGTGGGCAAAAATACCTGTGGAGTCGTGCACAAAGCTGCTCTGCAATTAAAGCGTTTGATTGCTGTAATAGCCAAATAAGACTTTTCTATTGATAATTGAGAAGAGTATAAATAATTCTGGACATGACACCTTTTGTTCAAATGTAAATAAAAGCTGAGGATTTTTCCCCACAGTGATGCCTCTTGTACATCTTATCTTTTGGGAAACACCCACCTGTGTTTAAAAAAAACAAAACAAACTTGGTTGAATAAAAGTAACTAAGTCAAAATTTGCCACCGGCAGGAATAATTATGGGCTTCACTGTATATTTGAAGTCTTCCACTTGCAACACCACCTGCCTTTTATTTTGAAAGTCATCCCACTGCTAACAAGGAACTTGGGCAATTCCTGTTGTGCCTTTTTCTACTGTCTGACCATCTTCCTGTTCTCGTCATTAAGCCCCCCCCCCCTCAGTGCTGCCGGTCTCAGTTCAGTTATAGAGGGTCGCTCCAATCAGAAGCTACAGGAGGAGGAGGGTGGAGGTCTGATCTACAGGTGATCAGCTTCTATCCCGTTTTGTTTTGCTCCGCCTCAAGCCCCGCCATCATCCCATAACCCTCTGTGACGAACTGCTTCCCGTTTCCTTTGAAACTCGGCATGTAGCCTTCATCTCTTTCTGTACCTGGTGTGGAGGGCGTGGCAGCAGTGGAGGAGGGAGCCGAGGTGACGGGAACAGCGGCAGGGGCAGCGGGCGCCTGGGAGGAGCTCATTCTGGGAGCTCCGCCTGGAGAAGGAGTCACTGCAGCTGATTGGCTTCGAGAACTGAGGAAGAGCAGCACAGGTGAACAAAGAGGAAGACTGCAGGTGTGTGTGCGTGTGTGTCTGTCTCACCTGGATGAGGAGCTGCTGGTCACAGGTCCTCCGCCCCCCAGCAGGTTGGCGAGTCCCGGTCCAGCTAGAGCTCCCAGGCCTCCTTAGACAAAGACATCAGATCAAAAACCTGGAATAGCCCCGCCCCCAGCTGCACGTCACACCTGAGACGGCTTCACCAGCATGCTTCTGAGAGGGAGTACACCTACGTCATAACTGGAAACTCTTTTTCATACAGCGCAACCTTCCACAGACGTGCAGCCCCTGACAAACCTAACTACATATTGAGGCGCCGCGTGTGGAAGGCTGCGGCCGAGGGTTGAGTGGGATTTCCTGTTATGGCCGAAATTAGGATGAAACCAAGCTTGACCTTTAGAGGCAGAGAATAACTTCCAGGAACTGGAGCAGGTGTTCATGAACTACGTGCAGGTGTGTGTAGGTCAGAGCGCTCACCGAGACCTCCGAGCCCCGTGGGTCCCATCAGCTGCATCAGCTGGTTGTGGCTCATGTTTCCCAGCAGGTTCTGCAGGCCGCCCTCTCCTCCCAGCGCTGACAACTCGTGGCCACCGCCGCCGCTGCCGGATGCTCCGGGGATGGGAGGGTTGTTCAGGTACTCGTTGACCTTCCGGCAGTACTCGTCATCTTTGTCAGTCTTTGGCTCCTGATGGCATCAGAGCAGAGTTATTGCTACTTACAGGTTCTCGTGGCTCGCTGTAATCATGCAAGTGTGTGTGTTTTTTAATGGTGCAATGCTGTGAGGTGTCTGTGAAGGTTCTCGGTCATCCAGGTCATCGTAGTCAAAGGAGCTTGCAAAGAAAAGCGTCTGGACTTCTTTAAGTTGCTTGAAGACGTTTCACCTCTCATCCGAGAAGCTTCTTCAGTTCTAAGGTCAAATGGTGGAGAGTCCCAGATATAAACCTAGTGGGAGTTTCCCCCCACAGAGGGACAAAAGGACCCCTGATGATCCTCTAATCGCCTGAGCCAAGGTGTGAAACTGGGTGTGGGTCCCAATCAGTCAGAGTTTCAGGTGAGTTCATTGTGAAACCTGGCCCCACCTTATCATGCTGTGAGGTGTTCATGTATATGTGTGTGAGTGTGTCAGCCTTTAGTAAGCACGCTCTTTTAATATCAGATGCAGCCTGATGAAGGCGCTCTAATGCTGACATCTGCCATCACATGAACTAAGACGTTCCCCTCTAGGATGAAGACGAGCTCACCTGCATCCAGAAGAAGAGCCGCTTGGACCCGGCCTTGAATTTCAGGACATAGACACGTCCGGTGGTGCACTGTGTCACCCTTTTAAACTCACAGTCGTCAGGGAAGATGATCAGGTCCTGTAAGAGGAAACAAACAGGAGGAGACATTTAAAGGAGAGACATGGGGCTGCTCTCACACATCATCAAATGCCAACCAATCAGAGAGAGGGAGCCAGAGGCAGCAGCTCTGAGTGAAGGCGCTGAAATAACGAGAATCATGTGAATGATCGGATTTGAAATTATTTCTTTCAGGACTTTGAGCTCTGTTCAGTGAGATCAATCTGTGGGTGTGGAAGGATGAGTATGTTCCACTCAAGAACACCTCAGTTCTTTAACCTCCTAGGACCTGCGTCCACATATGTGGACATCACATTTTGGGTTATTTAGACCAAAATACTCAATTTTGCTCCACAAGGGCCTGATATCCACTTACGAGGACATTATCCTGCTACTGTTCTATCGAAATTTTAAATGAATATCCTCATATGTGGCTCTCATTTTTCTTAGAAACAAAAATTAGGTTAAAAAAATATCTGGTAATTCTTTGTTTTTACATTCATCAGGTCCCAATCAGCCCAAATATCAAAGAGAAATTAAAAATGCTGCCGTGGAAAAGTTCGAGTCTTAGGAGGTTAAACCAGCTCTACATGTGGGTAGAGGCCAGGAAGTGGTTAAGTTTCAGTGCTGACTCCGTCAGCTTTACCTGACCTCACGGAGGAATTTCTGCTTTATGGAAGCGGTGCACAGAGAAATGAGGAAATGAAGCGCCGATGTGCGCTGGCCTCTCTCAGCTCCACCCTGTAAACATCAGGAACCACAAACACTCGACTGGTTCAGGGTGACTCACATCATCTACGTTCCCCGTGGTCCGGTCCTTCCAGCAGAAGTGGATCAGAGAGTCATCGGACTGCTGGATGTAGACCAGCCCTTTCCGTTTGTCCGGGGTCACCGTGTTGCCCTTCAGGTTCATTTTACCTGCTCGAAACTCCACCAGGTACTTGCTGGAGCTTGCTCTGGAGCCGCTGACCATGCTGGGGAAGAGAGCGCCCGAAGACATCTTTGAAAGTTTTTGTTCACAAAGCCTGATGGGAAAGAAAGGAAGGAGCAG
The DNA here is from genome assembly GCF_018398535.1 of Haplochromis burtoni. Classification (NCBI taxonomy): domain Eukaryota; kingdom Metazoa; phylum Chordata; class Actinopteri; order Cichliformes; family Cichlidae; genus Haplochromis; species Haplochromis burtoni. The sequence goes on along the minus strand of NW_024582520.1, from coordinate 599,382 downwards.
AGGGTCAAAGAACAGGATGCAGTGAGATCACTCAGAGATCTTACGTCAGCACGTTAAAGCGTTTGACGTTTATGTGTCACTAAATAAAGTCTCCGATGTCTTTAAACATGATAATAACCAACAAACTCAATAAAACTCAAGTTTAACTTGAACTGTTATTTCTGATTATTACCCTTCACTCTTACATTTCCACATTAGTTCTCATCACGTATCGATACCTTTGAATAAACAAATCAAAAGTATCCGTTCACGTCTTAAACGTAGGCTAGAGTCGCTCTGCTTTGTCCTGTGTTACTGTTTTTATGATCATATATTCTGTTGGTAAATCATCGTGTCTGCGCGTATAGCGGCTGAGGAGCACTGTGCTGATGTTTAATGAGGACTGTAATTGTTTTTTGTTATATTTGTGTCTTAAAATCACTTTTCAGAAAAGCTAAAAGTTAGCCTGCTAGCTGCCGTTAGCTGTGGCGTGCTAACGTTAGCACATGACGAGGCTAAACAGAACACCACAGTAATATTCACTGCCGTCGCTTAACTACGGTCAGTCAGACTTTAGAAACAAGAGCCAGCTGTGCATCTGATGGCTTTCCTGCAACTTTTCTGTGAAATGTGAATTTTGTTGAGCTCTCCAGCACAAATACCTGAAGTTGTGACCGCAGAATAAGTTTTCTACTTCTTCGCGTCGCTCAACGTCAAAGATGATCTACGGAGGGACTAGACTTCCGGTTAAACCCACTGTACAGAAACAGAATGCAGACCAGCCGGCGGACAGTGGAGGGCGCTCCCATAGTGACAGTATAATAATAATGCCATTTGCTGCCAAACAAAAAATGTTATTTTAGTTTTCATAAATCCAGCACAACATCTGAAACACGACTCCAAATTGGTTTGATCACATTTACGCTGATTTTGACCATAAACACAGACATCCTGTTCTGATTGGTTAGTTAAGGTTTTGCAGCAGGAGGTCCTCCAATCGATGGGTCCTGCTTTCAAACGGTAACTCCAGCAGACCACCATATTTCTGTCATTTTCTTAAGGATGTGGAATTGTACATAAAATCAATATCAGGAGGCAGCACGGCGGTTAGCACTGTTGCCGCAGAGCAAGAAGGCCCTGAGTTTAATTCCACCGGGGGCCGGGGTCTTTCTGTGTGGAGTTTGTATGTTCTATCCCTGTTTTTGCGTGGGTTCCCTCCGTGGGTACTCCGGCTTCCTCCCACCGTCCAAAGACTTGCAGTTTGTGGGGATAGGTTAATTGATTAATCAAAATTGCCCATAGGTGTGAATGTGAGAGTGTGTCTCTGTTATCCCTGCTACAGACAGGCGACCTGTCCAGGGTGTAGCCCGCCTCTCGCCCTGTGGCAGCTGGCTCCCGCGACCCTGAAAAGGATCATCGGAAGCGAATGGATGCATGGATCAATATCAGCCTCCACCAACAAAAATGCTCTCAAAACAGTATATAAAATTGAATTTTTGCGTATATTTATATAAATTTTTTTACCCCTGGTTTTGTGTGTTCACGTTCTGTTCTCTTGTATTCTTGATCTGTTTATATGTTGTATACTCATTGTTTGTTCAATAAAGTTCCTAAAAAACCTCCAGCAGACGTTAGGAGCGTAATTAAAGTGAGCAAGAAGCAGCTGGTTGTGATGTTAAAGGTGAAGTTATCAGGCGGCTGCTGCTGGCGGCTTACGGTGCTGTGAGGGCCGTAATGCTCGCATAAGGGTTTTACCACAAAATAAATATGTAAAGCATCTAAACACACAACGGAATCTACCGCCTCGACGCTTCTATCACAAACAGGGTTAACGTAAAACGTTTATCCCGGCTCCACGGAGTGCCACGAGCTCGACAGCGCCTCCTGTGGAGCAAGAAGCTCAGACAGCGGGCCGCTCCTCGTGACTTCCTGAGCGCTTGTGAGCGCGCCTGCTGTCAGCGGGAACGAGCAGGGCAGAAAGTGGGAGGGTTTGCGCGCGGCCGTTGTGTTCGGATTGACTGCGCGCCCCCTCCCGGTGTAGCCGTTAGCTCGGTGTCCGGTCGATGTTTTAGCGGCGGAGCGTGGACTGGAAGTGGGATGATAGTGTTGTAAACGTCGAGCCAGGCTTCAGCGACCGAGAGAGGACCAGCAGCCGCTCCGCCCCCGGGACAGAACAGGTAAGAAGCCCGGGCTAGCCGCTGACGTTAGCCGCGCCGCCGTCCTTGGATTAGACTCGGGCTAACAACATGGATGCTGCTGCTCTCACGCCTGCAGATTATCCGCTTTAACCTCGAGCTGAGCCCTCCGCCGGCCAGCTCCGGTTTAGGTGCCCGGTGTGAGGGGCTCGGGCGGACTCCCGGTCCTCGTTAGTGTTTGTTCAGATGTGACGTATCTAATCGAGGGGAGACGAACGGGATAAGTCCGGCTTTAGGGGCGGGGGAGGGGTGTGGGTCCGTCGGTTCTGATCAGAGGTCGCCGCCGTGTGGAGCAGGTGGGGTTACAGGTCGTGGGGTGCAGGTGGGTACTGGCCAACACCGTGAGCTGCACCTGTCCCCTCAGCAGGGGCGTAACCACGGTTTTTAAAAGGGGGCATGCGGGATGATGTTCCTGATCCTCTCAGGGTCTCTTCTTGGATATAACCGAGGATGTTTTTTGGCTCCCCCTGGTTACCATCAAGGTCAAATTAATTTTAACACCAGAGCTGTGTGCCCACTGGTGTTCTCCCCCTAAAGTTCCCTAAACTCACTCGTTTAGTTCAGGCTGATCCCAGAGGCTCAGAGTTAATAACAGGAAGTAAAACTGCTAGCAGGATGTGTTTTAGCTTTGGTTTATCAAGAAGATGAGACATCTCCAGGGTGATGTCACCACCAGCAGTGGTTGGTGATCAGTTATGAGCATATTATCACCTCATCCATCCTGGTGTTGTGGGTAGGGGGACGTGTCTGGCCTTAATGAGCTTTGAAATATAAATAATGGTGAAGCCTTACCTGTGCATGCTGTCAAACACCTGCGAGTATGAGCACACAGCTGAACAAACAGCAGGACATCCAAAACCTAACAGGAAGATTCATGCCTGACCGTGTTTCCTTCACTCCTGAATCCCAGGACCTTTTACTCCTTCTTGGACTGTTACTGGGATCTTTGGGCCCTTGGTGAAGTTCACACCATTACCTTTAGGCAACAAGCAGAGCTGAAGATGCTCAGGTGTTCACTGGGAGTGAGTACGATGAGTCCATCAAAGGGACAGCTCAGAGTCTGAGAAGTGATGCTTAGATGGTGCAGAGGAGGGAAGGTGGATATATTGGACAAATGATGATGAAGATGGAGCTGCCAGGCAGGAGGAGAAAAGGCAGGAGGTTCATGGATGTAGTGAAGGGTATGCGACAGAGGAGGATGCTGGGATCCGCTGTGAAACGAGGAGTCGTCGTGTCTATTACTGTGTTTCATCAGCAGGGACACAGATGGACTCTAATTGCTGCCTGGTCTCTGAGATATGATCTGCAGATCTGCCCGTCCCATTGGCCAGCTGCTGCGTGACCTCAGAGTCGGTGTGAGGCGTTTTCATCTGTTTATGTTTTAAATCTTTCATGACCTGCACACATCAGGGCTCCTAAAGTCAATTTTAACTGAGTCAGCTGGTCTCTGTTTGATGACTGATGATGACATCACTAGATCTGACACAAGTGGTCACGATGAGTCATGTGACTTTCATTCACATCGGATCACGTGATATCACAGCAGTTAGCGGTCAGCTGAGAGGAGCTGGATGTGGGGCTGTTATTGAATACCTGATAGGTGTGTTTAATATACTTTAGTGTGTAAGATGGATAAAAGGCATCGGAGCATCACATTTAAAAATAAAATTAACATATCTGTCAATGCTCATTGATAGCTGCCTCTTCTCCTGTGGTCCAGCCTGCGATCAGCTGTTCTGCAGCTTCCTGTCATGCAGTTTGAGCCACGAGGACCCTTAAAACCCTAAAATTATCCTCCAGCTGGGACCAGCTGGCAAAAGATGCAAACTCAGCAGCCTGCTGAGTGCTTTAAGGTGATACTGTGCAAAGGAGGTAACACCTCGAATCTGATGAAACATCTGGTGACGCATAGCCAAAAACCCGAAGAGGAGAGTCCTGGCCCCTAGCCCTGCCAGTGTAGCAGAAATGATGAGGATGATGATGCAGCAGCAGCCGTTCTTCTCTGCGTGAGTAGGCTAACCACGTTATTACATTAATGCATGTAAGGTGAACTAGCAAACGCCGTCGTAGCTACATGCGGCTGTCTTCTTGTTTGGTAGAGTGATAGAAAAGGCTAACATTGTTATCTTTTTACAAAAAAACAGCTAAACATGAGAGGTTTTAGGACAAAGTTTGTGTTTTCCATTCTTTAAGCACCGGGTCGAGCACCGTTTAAGCACCGGCACCGTTTCAAAAGTACTGGTTTGGCACCGGATAAAATTAAACGATACCCATCCCTAGATAGGCTTCATGCTGTCAGAGAGAAAACCAACCAATCAGACAACCTCCTGTGAGCAGCACTCGGTGACAGTGGGAAGAAAGAACCCCCTTTTAAAAGAAAGAGCCAGGCTCAGGCAGGGGAAAGATGCTCATTGTGCTGCTAGAAGGAAGGAAGTCAGATGCTGTGACGTTACGGAGTCACACAGTCCTGACTGCTAAAACCACAACTCAGGTTGTTTTAGCTCCTCACAAACACACCTGAGCTGTGCTTTTAAGGAGGTTTTTAAGATGAGTTACAGGGCACGGTATGAAGAGCTGCAGGTGGAAGCACAGGTGGAGTCTGGTTTGTTTTGTTTGAGAGAAGCTGTAAGTCACGTTTATGATCTGTAGGAATCATTTAAAACAGACTGTATGTGAAAGATGGACTTAGCAGCTGTGAGGTCAGCTGGTGTGAGCCAGCGATCTGAGCGTTTTCCCCGCTGCCATCTTTGGGGTTTTGAAATCGGGCGAGTGTTGCCACACGCTCATACAGTCATTGTCTAGCTCCGCCTCCCTGCATCCTCTGTTACTCTAACGGGCCGTAACCAAACATCAGTCAGAAACCAGCGACTGAGACCAGAGACTCCTCGGGAAGGTGTTCACTGAGCTCAGAGATCAAGCAGGGCTCTTTTTCTCACAGCCTTCTATCCAATCAGAGCAGAGGAGACACCCCCTGCTGGACATCCGAGCCAATCCAAGTTTAAGATTCTCCAGCAAGCACGCAGCAGTTTCAACATTACTGGATCACAGGGGGATATGACCTCAAACTGTGTGGGTGTTTCTTTAATCTCATAAAAGTGTGGATGAGGTCAGAGGTCACATGCTGTGATTAAACATTCACCTTTACTGCAGCGTCCTGATGAGAGACGTGACACAGACACGGCACTGGTTTGACTCATGATTGCGTCAGGCCATCCTATCGCAGGCAGTCGTGTGATTGCAGGTCATCTGACTGCAGGTGAACCTTCACCTTCCCTCCTCCTCTGGCGTCGCTCGCCCTGCCTTAGATCAGTTGCTTCTCCCTCCCCGTCTCTGCTGCCTGAGCGCAGGAGACGCTGTGAGAGTTTCAGAGCTGTTGTGTTAATTGTGTTGAGGCGTTGTTCATCTGGAGTGCTTTTTGATCGGACGAGCAGATCAGTGTGATCTCAGCTGCTGTGTGTCATTCATCATGCCGTTTACAGGAAACGCATGAAAATCGCTGAAAATGTGAAGTTCAGTCAGTCTGTGTGTTTCATTGGAGTGTGCAGAAAGCTGCTCTGATGCTTCCTGTGTGCAGCTCACTGATGAAGCTTCTGACTGCATGCTGATTGGACGTTAGCTCTCAGGTTTTACTGCCCCATGTTCATTTTTATTTTTGTTTAAATATTAGTGAAATTTAATTAACAGTGTTTTATATTATTTCTTTAAATCATTTTATCTGAAAAGTGTTTTGAGTGTCTTGAAATTATCCAGTGCCTCCCGTGCCCCCCTTTAGACTCACCCCTGTGTGCCTCCAGGTGAAACTCTTTGCTCTCTGCCGTGCGTGCTATGACATCATGGTCAGCTCGTATATGCTCGTACCTGATATTCACGTGCTGCTCAGCTGTGTTTCTACTCACTGATGTGGGAGAAACTGGCGCTTACGTGGATGAATTTGTGCAAATGAGAAAGCTGGAAGAGATTTCAGGCTCAGACGGCGAGAAGATGATGCTCTGTGGCTCGATCTGTAGGCGACACTCGCTGAACGAAGTGAACGCTCAGGCTCCCGACTCATGCAGCAGCTGTGTTTACTGAGTCAGCTGCAGCTGTCGATTACAGCCCTGTGTGTGTGTGAGCCAGTATGAATGAATTATACCGTCTGTTTGTCTCTGTGGTTTTCTTTACGAGGCCTCTTTTCACTGGTTTCACCCTCAGATGCATCCCCCGAGGTGACGTTTATCCACCTCACCTGCGAGCTGAGCTCCATCACTGCGGTCGTCCTGCTCTGCTCATTATTTCAGCTCCTTTAAGAACCTACACATCCAGAATGATCTGGTAACTACACATCTGTAATCTGAGGACAACTGAGGACTGTCTGACACATCAGAGCGGTCTTTCTAGAAGCATACACCTGAGAGGTCAAAGCCCCGCCCTCCAGAGAGCGCCTCCTGCCTTTGTCTCCTTCACCCATCAGATGCTCTGATTGTGGTTTTCTCGGCTCATTTAGCAAATATCACAAATTTTCTTCAGAGCAAAACGTTATTTTCTTAATAAAAGAAACTCTGATGTGCAGGTTGACTCACTGTAACGACTGAAGCCAGCGAGCTCTGTCTGTCAGGTAAAGCAGCTGCAGCACATTTATAGACCCACACAACTATCCGGTGCTGGCTTCATGACTTCACCTGGACTTCGACTCGTTTATCTCCTTATTTTCCTCCTGCCTGCTTTGACCCTTTCACTGCTCATACTGAGGCTCTGACCTCTGGGTAGCTTTAGCTTTAGCAGCTCTGCCTCTGTTAGCGTCTTGAAAACCTCCGTGTTTGTTTGGGGGGCACCCAGTGCACATACGTGACACGGACCCGCCTGAAAACGCTGGGAATCAGCTGATCAGAGGTTTTCTTTCTAACTCTGTGTAAGTGCTGTGAAAACACAATCATGAAGTCGATACCACTGTTTGGAAAAAAAAAAAACGGGGACTGACATCACTTCCTGTTTAGTTGGGTTCATTTAGTACTCCAGTGACAAATTTGACTTCCTGGATTGTTTTGTTTTTGACATAAGATCATTACCATCAAACTGTTTTGCTCTTCAGAAGCATGCAGGTGGACTCCCCGTCCGCTAGTTTAGTTCATACGCGAGGTTCACTGGAGACGCTGGAATCGGTAAACTCGAGTATCTGGGGTGTAATTTGAAACTGAAATAAGAAAAACGGTGAAGCTCATGTTTCGGATCAGAATGGAGGAATTTGCACACTGAGCTGGTCAGACAAAACTACACCCTCATGATCATTATTCATAGGCCTGACCGTCTAATACTGCCTGTTATTATTCCGGTGGTGCTGCTGCCATTATCCATCCTCTGGCTCGCTCTTTACTCGTGTTCGTTAACCCGACACACGCTGCCAGTACAGCACTGCTCAGGACCTCGTGTAAACTGAAGGCGCCTGTGAAGCTTTGATGGGTCACTTTGTGTTTGCAGATGAGTGTGCGACCTGTGTGAGGCATGGAGACGGTTAAACCTCACGATGTTGGATGTTTTTATGCTTAAATCCAGTTTAAACCTCCAACAAACTAAAACGCTGCTGTGCAAAGATCAGTTTTTACTCAGGTTTATCTTTGAAAATCAAACAGCATCTCCTTCCTTCCCTCAGTGTAAAACCAGCAGTTGCTTCATGGTGACACAGCATGAGAGTGTTCACTGTGCCGTGGGTCGTTCTCCTCTCAGCACTGTGCACAACTACAAACAGGCTTTCTCCTCGCATCTTTTTTTTACAGCAATCCACACACACACACACACACACACACACACACACACACACACACACACACACACACACACACACACACACACTTATTGTGTGACTGATGATAGTGTTTTGTTTGGAAAGTTTACCTGAGCTTCCTGTGTCTGACTTCCTGCCCTCCTCACCTGGTCTATGATGTTTGTGATGTGATGGCGTGTGCAGCACGGCGGGGGCGAGCTTCCTCTTTACATGTTGTAACAGTGAAGTTATCCGTCCAATCAGCTGCTGACATAAAGACGTGGATTAGAGACGAGTGATGAGTCACAGCGCCGCCAACCTCATCAATCTCCTCCATGAAAAGGAAGAGAAGAACGTTTGTGTGCAGGAACCAAAACGAGTCGATGTCACGACTGTTGCATCATCTGTCATCAGACTGCATGATGGGTATTAAAAATCCTGCAGTCACCTCGTGTCCATCTGTGTTTGTTCACAAAGATTGATGTGTCAGTGTCTACAGTGCAGTGATGGACACACACACACACACACACACACACACACACACACCGTGTGCTGTCACAGCGCTGCCTGTTTGTTCCTGCTTGTGGCCAGTTTAACTTTCAGATCACTGAACACGATCAAATCTAATTGGTTGTTCTGCTCAGATTATTATACACAAAGAAACCAACGTAGTCCTGCATGGGTTCCTCTCATTGGTTAATTCCAGTCAGCTGGCACTGTGCTATGATTGGTTATTCTGAGACTGTGTGGTGGGCGTGGCTTGGTGATGCATAGGGAGGCCATCTGGTGCCATAGAAAGTTAGAGAGAGTTTAATTTTACACGTGTTTGTTGTTGTTTTGATCCACTGCACAGGTGATGTTTACCTGTGGTTTGCTATGTGTGGGGCCTGTATGAGTCTGACAGCTGATAGCTGCAGGTACATTCATCCTGTCAGCAATGAAACATGAAATATTTTAGCTTATATTGTGTTAAAATATAGTTTTTCTAATTACTGGCATCGAGTGCTGAGAGATTTATTAGATCAGCGGTCATAAATGCGAGCCTGTCAGCTAACTGAATTCATGTTTTTACCCAAATTTGAGCCGCAGAAATGACTCAAGCACAACATGAATATTACATTCATAATAACATGCTCTATTCTTTCTTTTTTTTTCCTGCTTTTTTCAACTCTAAATTTACAAATTCTTGGACATCAACAAACAATAAATTAGATTAAAGAGCTTGTTCATCCTGGTGGATTAAGCATTGCAGACATATAAAAACATAATTTTGATAATTACTAATACTGTTGAAACCCTTGAAAAAGAGGTTTTTAATCTCAATGGGTTCTTCCTGGTTAAATAAAGGTTAATAAAAATAAAAATAAAATAACTGTTAATTCAGACTAATAAATAGAATAATCCTTTACAGGGCTCGCAATATCGCTAGCCCGACATCCTGGGGCTAGCGATTTTTCCAGTCGGGCTACAAAATCTATCTCTGCCCTGCCCGTCGGCCTATCGTAGGAAGGAAAAATATATGTCAATGCTGGGTAATTATGTCATTGGCATCGGTGAGCCACTGTCAATATGTGACATATTGAAGTCGCGTTTGAATTTGCGCTTGTTTTTTTGCTTTCACTTTGCAATCGTGCGAACTGTGTATAGAGAGCGACAGCACTGATCTGTGAGTGATGATAATTTGTGCACCAATTCCTCTGACATCGTCTTATTAATCGTTAGCTTACTATGCAAACATGACAAGTGAAATCTCCCGCAGCTTAAACATGTGAGAGGTTGATCGCAGAGAATCGCTGAGCTTATGTGAGTGCGTGTGTAAAAGCATTTCAGTTCTGCTGAGCCAAATAAGACAGGTCAGGGTGAAGAAGTGACAGCCAAAGAAAAGCTTACCACAAAACGGAGAAGTTATGACAAATCAGACTATAAGGCAAAAAGAAAGTGCAGCTTTATGGTTTCATGGACAAAAGAATTTCTGTGGCTGCAATATGACGAGCTAAATAACCAGGGCTGCACATAAGTGGTCCGCAGGTGCGCATTCGCTGTCAAAATAAAAAACGCACAAGATAAGAAGTTGCAACGCGTGTTTGCGTACATAAGATTTTCAGGAGGAGGACAGACATTTGTTTAGAACTCTTAAAGATGTCGAAGAAGCTCCTTTAAGCAATTACTGTGATGTTCCTCCACCTCCAAAGAAATGTCAGGAGTCCGAACCACAAAAGAAGCACGTATTCTCGGAAAAGTAGTTGCAGGAGGTGAGCTGGCTTCAAACAAATGATGAACGCACAGAGATGTGGTGCAGAATGTGCCGTGAAAATTTAATAAATGACAAATTAAAAAGGCATGAACATTTTTTTTTGTATCGAAAAAATATCGAACCGTGAATTTTGTGTATCGTTGCACCCCTAAAATAAATAAAAAATATATATATTTTTTTGTTTTGTTTTGTTTGTTTTCACGCTTCGTTCGGTTCGATACTTTGGTGTCACGGTTCGATATTTTTTCGATACAAAAAAAATGTTCATGCCTTTTTAATTTGTCATTTATTAAAATTATAAATATATATTTTAACTCAAAAGTACAGTTTTTAAATTTAATGTTGCTGAAACAACAAAGTAATAAAAATAAATCTATCTGATTGAGGAATCACTCATCTTTGGAAAAGAGAGTTTATTACAGAGAAATGGCTCTTTCCAAAATAAAAGCTATACTATCGCTTCTTCTGGGCTATATTCTCAGCAGCATATTAAACATATCAGGTCCCCATAAGGAGAATCCTGTGCTAACGGCTGTCTAAATGACTCGGGTAAAGTTTGTAGCATGCTGCTTGTTGTTTTTGTCTTTGCACTAGGATGATGTCGGAGTAAATGTGCAGTCATATTCGTTGTGTTCCCACTAGTGCTGTCAGCGTTAATCTGAAATGACGTTAACGCCACAACACGGCAAATCTCCGTTAACGAGCTACCGCGGATCGCCCCGTGCGTGGGGCTGGACGGCCAACATGTTAACGAGCTAACTGCGCTAACACACTAGCTCCCACCCATGTAATTGAGCATTGCGTGGCACATCCGACATACTGTTTTACTTTAGTCCATGACGCGCTTACCTTCAGGGTCATACGTCACAACACAGACAGCATCGTCAGAAGGAAAGTTGATAAAATAAATTACAAATGTTGTATTGTTCGATACATATGCGTACCGAACCGAAAGCCCTGTATCGAACGGTTCAATATCGATACGAATATCGTTGCACTCCTAATAGATCTCATAATAATCTGACAATACTATAATATTGTCCATATTATATTTGCATCACCACAGTGAGATGATTTTAGTCTCATGAACAACATCAGCTGATTGTTATTTACTAACTAATCTTAAATGACTGTTCAGCACAGAAATGGAGCCCAACAATCAATTAGGGCGACCGTGGCTCAGGGGGTTGGGAAGCGTATCTGTAACCAGAAGGTCGCCGGTTCGATCCCCGGGCTCTCTGTCCTGGTCGTTGTGTCCTTGGGCAAGACACTTTACCCTACTTGCCTACTGGTGTTGGCCAGAGGGGCCGATGGCGCGATATGGCAGCCTCGCTTCTGTCAGTCTGCCCCAGGGCAGCTGTGGCTACAACCGTAGCTGCCTCCACCAGTGTGTGAATGTGAGAGTGAATGAATAGTGGCATTGTAAAGCGCTTTGGGTGCCTTGAAAAGCGCTATATAAATCCAATCCATCATTATTATTATTATTATTATTATTATTATTATAATCATAATCATGTTCACAGTCCCGTGGTCTCAGCCTCAGATACTCAACTGATCAAAGTGATGTTATGACAAAAATGAATGACCAACAAAACATGTTTCTCCTTCATTTCTGTCACACAAAGCCGTATGAAACGTGCCTCGCGGTTTGTATCATGGTTGCTAGGCAACCTGAACAGCGCGACGAAGGCCAGACCGTCCCGTTTCACAAGCCTCGCACTTCCGCACTTCTCGTACTTATAGTACGCACCGTGCGTAGTACGCGTACTTTAAGCGTGCAGTCTCTTAATTGGCACACAGCCATGGTCACTCCATTAAACCAAGATGGCCGAGACCAAAATGCTATAATTGCGGACCAATGGGTGACAACAGGGAGGCGGCCTCCATCGTTTATATACAGGCTGTGAACTGGCTGTATGTGCTGGAAGTTTGAAAATGTCAGTGCGGGGTCGCACGTGTGCAGGACGCACCACTCTTTGCTTTTACTCTGGCGTTTACACTCAGGAGTGGAAGTGGACTGTTGTGGAGAGAGCAGCGCTGCATGCATCAGGTGTGTGGTTACAGCTCATCAGAGAGGCGAGCTGTGTGGGCAGATGGTTTCCCGTATATTTAAGTCTACTCCGTCAGTCTGTGTTGAATTGGCTTACTGTGGTCTCTAAGCCTGCTAACCCCCTGCACACCTGCCTCCTCACAGCTCAGGTGTTCCTGCTCGGGACGGCCAGTGTGCAATCCTCTGCAGGAAGATGCACCGTTTCCCGCCTGTACTGTGGTCTCTTCGATTAGCATGAAGAAACACTGCAGGTGGATTTGTTTTCACGCACTGCCGGGTGAGCTCACCTGCTCGCATCTCTCCACTCTCACGTTCATTCAGTCAGGACTGCACCAGATTTAAAGCATCTCCTGTGGTGGAGTTATGAATGAGTTTTAGCCTTTCGCTGACCGAAGGGGCCGTTCAACAAATTAATAAAATGAATCTTCTGTGGGGATTTCACGCCCCCTGGTGGAGAGGTGGAGCATGGACGAAGCCGTGACGATCATTTCCTTATACCGTATTTTCACGACCATAAGGCGCAC